>NC_042494.1:7293494-7299305 GCF_005508785.2 Acyrthosiphon pisum
TACCAAGCATAGGCGGTACTACAGGGGTTTCAGAGTAGTGCAACTGCCCCTCCTGCCAACCGTACCTGTATTAATACATAATTCCTTATTAACGACCCCCCCCCTGAACATTTAGTTAGATGGTTAAAATAATTTCTGGCCCCCCCTGCCAAGAGGGTCTAGTACCGCCTATGATACCAAGAAACTAACCTTTTTTTTTTTGTGACGGAAATGTACCCGTCTTATTTAATATATTATTATAATATACTAAATAGATATAATGTAACCGATATTTTCATGGATTTTATGGAAGAAATATCTATAAGAGCGCTGTGGGCGTCCAGATTAAATATTCCGTTATTGCACCACGACTTAAAATTGACTTTGTCGCCGATGAACGTATAGTACTAAAATAAAAATTAAATAGCTAAAATGCTAAATATGCTAAAATATTAGCCAGATAATTTAATGCTTTCAGGAAAAAAAACATAATTTTAGTCCTAAAAGATGTTTGGAGAAAATACCAAGAAACTAACCTTTTTTTTTGTGACGGAAATGTACCCGTCTTATTTAATATATTATTATAATATACTAAATAGATATAAGGTAACCGATATTTTCTTGGATTTTATGGAGGAAATATCTATAAGAGTGCTGTGGGCGTCCAGATTAAATATTCCGTTATTGCACCACGACTTAAAATTGAATTTGTCGCTGATGAACGTATAGTACAGATTACTCGCTACATATTAAAACGTATCTGTGTGGCTGCGCTTATGACTGAAATGTATATTATATTAACCAGATATTATAATGCAATGGACCTATTTCGGTTTTACGTTCGTGCTGCTAATGCTAAATGTTGATGGTGCCTACCACCACGACGCAATAATTAATTCATTGAAGCCATTAGTTTACCATATAATACGTGCACAACATCATACTTGGACCTAAAACATATTTTGAATATTGGTAAATAGGAATAGGTTATATCTGGTGAATATGGATTACCAACGTCTTGTAATGTTTAATACTCGCCTGAAGAGATTATAATAATATAGGTAATATTGTATTATGTATTATGAGTGTATCTATCTCGTGTACGTTTATGAAATTGTATAATTTATCCACTATAATATGATAGGTATGTAATGAATTTTAAAACTGTTGGAACCTTAAAATATTTCTACATAAAAAAGCAGTCAATTAGAACTCTACAATGATGCGTGTTATTGTTTTGTTCCCGTCATAGTAGAAATTTAAATATATTTTGTACATTGAATGGGGGCCGAGGGGGTCGTTGTTTGTATGAAATAATTTATTTGACAAATATAAAATGAAATACTTTCATTAAAGATAGCGAGTTTTTAGAATTGTTGAATGTAGTTAGGAATAATATTTAGATCTCAAAAAATTCTTTGTAAATTATATACACACGCTTTCCTGTTTACATAATATTTCATTTGCCCGGCCAATTAAGTACATTTTATATGAATTATATTTTGTTTATGCAACTACAGGCTATGGAGGGAGCAAAAATCGCTTATTATAAATTCAAATTACCTATAGCAATGTTATATCTCATTAGGTATTTAGTTATTATTATAGCCCGTTACCAAGTTCTATGGCAGACATGCGTGTACGGGAATCAATACCGAGTCTTGTCTATAAATAGAAATTATACTGAGAAAATCGACGTCTTTTTAGAGTTTTTCATGGCCAATAATACTATGCTATGTCGAATAGCAGGGATAATATTATTTGTTAATAATGTCACACATAATATATTTTTGTATGCTTGAAAAAAATTACGGTCGTTTACATTATATAGTATTCAACTTGTTTCTTCTTCTTCGCACGCTTGTGGTGACCATAGAGTTTCAGAAACACAGAATTATGAAAACTAAAACAAAATTAATGCAATTTTACAATATAAAATTAAAATTAAAAAAAAATGGCATGGTTTTTAATGTTTTTATGAGTTGATAATATGGATTTTGTTCTTTTAATGACAACCTCTAATTATATTGAAAAATATACAATATTATTGTAGTGCAACAAAATTAAAAAAGGGGTACCCAATGATTAGATTTTTTTTTAAATTATCGGCAGAATGAATAAAGAGACAGCTGCTTTGTGTTGGGCACTCGTTAATCGCAGCCAGCGTTCTATATGGAGGGGTGACAAAGAGACCATAACCACCCCCCTCAAAAAAAAAAAAAAAATATACCTCTCGAAATGGCTTTATAAGTATTTAATAAAAATCATATGGGGTGTTTTAGTGTTTAAATTATTTGTTAAGGGGAACATTATATTTTTAATATAAATACAACTACCTCTTCTCACATCCATCACAAAGAAGAATTAGACATAAACAAAATTATTGATAATTTTACCAATAGAAAATCAAAAAAATATCCTGATAAAAAATTGTTTCATGTAAAATTTGTTATTAATCATATTAGTATTTAAGTATTAGAAAAATAATTGTTGATTAATTTAATTTCAATAAAAAGTTTATAAATTAACTATAAGTTATAACTTTAAGTGCTTATATATAATTGTTTTGTATTTTCTCATTACCATATTGTACAGTAATTTTTCCATTTAAATAAACTTGAATCATTAATCTTTTTTTTTTGGTCGATAATAATATTACAAACTTCATGAAGGTACATATATATAGATAGGAAAAATAAAAATCTAGTGAGTGGGTGGTATTGATAGGTGGACTAATATTTGGAGGGGGGCTTTAAGACGTAACACTATTTGTGACTATGTTGACGGGACAATTACGTCTAAAATATTTTTCCATCAATGAATCAAAATTAGACTAACTTCATCACTGGTGCTGGCGCTGTATAAAGGTTACAGAAAACTTGGCCCTATGCAGATCAGATTTATATGCAAGTCATTTTCATTATTTGTCAGTACCCATCAGTGACGTTATTATTTATTGGAATAACTATTAATAATATTCATTATAAACTCATATATAAGTATAAGCCACGCAATTTCTATGAGATCCAATTATTTCCAGAAACGTTGAACAATTGCCATTGACATTAAAGTGTATATTGACAACCCGCGACAGCTGCAGTAATGATAATGAAAACAATTATGATAATAGAAGAGTAGTGTATCGACGTATAGTTTTGGTCCTATTATTAAATAATATATTAATTTTTTTAACTGCAGTTTGGTCTTGTAAAAGTTTATTTTGAACATCTATTTACAATGGGTATACGCATTTCATAATTATTATCATAATATATTGGCATTTCAAATCATCACATTATCACACCTGCATCCGCTACATTATATTTTACCGTGGCACTAAAGTTCTATCATATGTGTTCCTGCAGCAGTGACCCAATAAAGAAGAAATGTACATTATTATTTATTATCATGTGATATATTATTTTTTTTTAATTTAATGTGGCATATATATATATATATATATACGGTTTACATAATATGGTATAGGTAATAAATTGCGTTCGGGAAAAAACAATATAACATTATATTATGTAATATGTGGATTTCGAAATGCGAAGTTTAGAGTAGAGATTATTTAAACACGTATATGAAAAATGTATGAACTGAAAAAATATTTTTCGAAGCTTTATTGCGTTTAGTTTATTCATCTTAAAGCCTAAGGTATAAAACGTTGTAGCTCAGCATTTTAAACGCGCATGCAGTTTGTTTAGCTGTTTAAGGGAATTGTTTATTCTCGTTAACAGTTTAAACCAGCAATATCTAGATTCATATTAAAGCAAAAATTGGAAGTTCAGACACGCAAACGCATTACATAAATAAATAAATATTTATTTAATGTAGGTACATGGATAACAGATCAAATTGTTTTACGAAGAAAAGAAGGAGCTATATAAAAACTATAAAGAATTTCAATATTGCTGATTTATATTTTATAACGATATGCATAATATGTGTATTGCAATTAAAATGATAATTTTGTGTGGACACATTAATTATTGCCAAGAAATACGAATATTACATAATATGTGATACGGGTATGAATTCAATATCATCGATGATCGTACAAATATAATTAATAAATACCATAATACCGAGTATGTACCAACAAAATTCATCAAAGGAGTATCTGATTTATCTCGAATTCAAACGAATTGGTAAATTATTATTGATTTTGTATTCGGGAATAAGCTAATATTATAATATTATTATCGATAACATTATTACGCTCAGTTATGCTTAAACGTGTAGTACGTAGGACGAGAAATTATTACAATCTTAACCCTTTGGCCCGCCGAACATAATCCGCGAATAACAGGAATTGTTCGGTATCATAATTTATATGCAAAGGACTTTAGGTTAACGTCCATTAGGTAGGTACACCGCGAACGCTGCTGCAAATTCGCGTGGTGCAGTGTCATAACTAAAAGGCCGAAAGCATTCCATATAAACTCTCACAGGAGTGTGATAATGGATGGTCACTGGTCGGGTGTCTATTATTATTATGTGTCTATATTCAATTGTGTTTTACAATAATTCAAACGCTTCCATACATTCATCTAATTTACAACAACATAAATGTTATTTATGTGTTTGTTAATTTAGTTACTCGTGTTCAAACTTCAAACACCTATTATTAATGAATGATTTGTCGTTTATTATAGCTGATTCGTGAAAGAAAAACAAACCATCGCATTAAATTCTGTGGTTACCGAATACTGAACAGTGAAAAATTTTTGCTACCCACGCCTTAGAAAATTCGTTAAAAATATTATGAACATGCAATTATTTAACTATGTTCGTGATCTTCTTTTGTTCAAGTTCATAACTAAACTGAACGAAGTATAAACTTGTGAGTTCTTTTGTTAATATCTATAGAATTTACTATATAATATATTCTTCAATGTATAATTACTACCTACTGACTACTGTATACCTTACTGGCTAAATCATTTTATTTGAAAAGAATACTTGTACAATAAGGAAATTAAATGCGAGCGTTATAACTTCAACTTATTATGGTAAATATTAAAATTAATATTAAAATTAAAATTTAAAGTGTTTAGTTTTTATTACAGTTAGACTATACAGTCTACACAATTTTCATTAGTACAATTCTTTAGTCGAAGGTCTTAATATTACGAATATATTTTTTTAAAAAAAAAAGTATATCCAAATATTGGTCATTACAATTCATAATTCCACTATTAGTTGTGGAGGAAAAGTTACCTTAATTTAATATCAACATGAAATTACATCAAATAGATTTAATATATAGAAATGAAACCAAATTATTAAAGATTTTTTTATGGTTATTCTATTAAAAACAAATTGATAGTTTTAGGTACCATGGTTGAAATATACAGGTTATTGCATATTGACTCGGATTGTTATCATCAGAAACAAAATGGCTGCATAAAGGGATATCACAGATATAAATTTTTCTTATCATCAAAAACACGCTGACAAAAGCTAACAAATTCAAAATTCCCGCGCATGTATACTTGATTAATATTGGCTGCATTTAAGCTGCTATTTTTGTTTTTATCATCAAATATTTGATTTAGAAGGGATATAAATACAATAACCTTGTATATTTAAATTTTAAACCATGGTAGGTACCGATGTGATATTTGTTCTTATAAACCTATGTTATATTCATATCCGAACGAATGGAGCGGCATTTGACGCTCGAAATGACGTTTGCAGCAAAATTAACTTAAACAAAACATGGATTTAATTATAATCGTCGATCGTACGATTAGGCATTTGAACGAGTCGCATATAGCCACATGGGCGAAAATATATTATAACTGTTATTACATTATAATATTT
>NC_042494.1:7299405-7302248 GCF_005508785.2 Acyrthosiphon pisum
AAATTTTAGGAAATCCACCGGAAAAGTAGGAAATCTGGATGTAAAAAATACAACAGTGGCGCAACAGTGTATTATATATTGGTTGCTATTGGTAATCGGGCATGGTTGTTGATTTGTATTGTTTTTTCTATACATCTATACTTCTATACTCTATACTCTATACTTTATTATATAAAGAGGAGTTGTTAGTTACCATTGTTGAAAGTAATCTCTGGAACTACTGAACCAATTTCAAAAATTTTTTTACCAAACCTTTGAATTAGTGGAGACGACCTACAAAAATAATGTTTTACTCATGGCCAAATGTATTTTATAATTGTTTCAAATATACGGCAATAGCATTATGAAAATCCCTTGTCACAATGTTTGTCCGACAAACAAAACGACAAACTTGGTATAACATTGATACTCTAGATTGAAATCATACACTTACATAAAAACAGCATGGGGTCCGCAATCTACCGCTGATAGATTGTCTATAATGATAATATACTGCTTCGAATCAAAATTTTTACTCTGGGCAATGAAAAAGTTAAGATACGTTTTGAACGCCATCCACCAAATATTAAATAATGAATTGAACAAAGTTTGGGTCATATAGAGTTGCTACATTTAACGAGCAACAAAGTGCACGGGGTCAGATAGTAATAATGCAAAAAAACATGCCAATGCTTATACTCACAGATTATAACTAGATACTTAATTATTAGGTAGGTATAGACAAAATTTTATGACTCGGAAAAAAATTTTTAGTAATCTACAATTTTTGAATTTATAAACAAACATTGCTAGATATTATAGTCTCTACTCCTTGTTAATCCAACCTAAAATTTGTGGTTACGTCACTGCAAAAACTAATACTCACATCCTCGGCAGATTCAATATTTATATTTAAAATTTGTGGCTCTTCATTTATATTGGATACATCTTCGCTGTGGTCTTCAATTTCTAAAGACTAAACAAAATTATATACTATTATATAGATATCTAGATATCAGAACAATATAATATACAATTTTCAATAATGTAAGCACATACCATAAAATCACTATCGCTTATGTGTTCGGACAAACTCAGATATGCGTTGATTTGAGACTGACTTAAAGGTGCCAATGGATCCTTCTCGGCCTCCCATCGAACCAATTTATCAGATATTCGTCCCGGCTTAATGTTCGCCATAATTGAATTTCAAATGTTTACATGAAAATATAACGATAGTGCGATACACAAAATGTCAAAAACGTAGTGGTAGGTATAAAATGTTATTTGTTAGGAACTAAAATTTTATAATCTCAACTTTTGAATATTATAATTTACGATTTTGGGTTGTGGACTACGGAGCCGGAGTATGATAATAAGTAATAACTAATAATTAATAAATAATAAATAATATTATTTCATGAACTATAATAGTGCAACGGTGCATTGTTCCCGTGCTGAGTGCCGACGTAAACAATTGTTATCAGTTATATCACCAATTGGAGTGATAAAAATGAAAAATGTATGATTTGATAAAGTGAGATAACCGGACTCCATCTTTGCGCAAACCACGGATATAGATACCACGAACTACTACATAGGACTGGACACTGTATAAAATAAGGTGGCTGCAAAGTTGTACGGTGGTCGTACGTTCGCTATGTAGCTGCTCTCTGGTGGCATTTTTTTATACTGTGCTGTTGTAAATTATTTTATGTGATAAGTCGTGACTAGTCACTAGGGATAACTGAAAAACGATCAAAAATACAAAAATTCAAATCAACGACAAACTTTTTATATTCACTATTATTTCTAAATAAATGAATGCGTATTACTAGTTACTATGTTGCTACGAATTTGGAAAGTTATTTTTTTTGCGTGATTTCTAACTTGCTTTTGATTAGACATACTTGAGTATTGTCTCATTCTCATGGTAATATAATAAGTAATTATAAATTACATATTCATAAATTTTTCATATTTCATAAGTCTATATGTATATAAATATTATGTTTATAAAAGTAAAATTCGAAATGTAGTAAATCTAGTACGTCACTAGATAGCATCACAGTCGCAAACGTACATACCCGTACAACTTTGTGACCGGTGTCCCACCCTCCCCCTGCCCGGAGTGTCCAGTCCTATGTAGTAGTTCGTGGCGCAAACTCACCTAAACACCGTAAGTTGCTGACATACCTTTTTTCTTTATCATGAATAAGACCATCTATTCTGTGTTCATGATATTATAATAAATTAACATGTTAATTTTTAGTCATGAACACAGAATATGTACATACTTTAAATCTAGATAGTGGATAACCGACTCAGAGAGACCATACTTGAAGCTAATCGTCCTATACCCTTAACCTATATGGTTGGGCAATGTTTAAAAATCGATGTTTTCAATCTTTTATCTATTATATACTATAATATTGATAACAGATTGTAAATATTGCCCATGGGCTATGGCTAACAAAAACTTAATAAGTACTAACCCAGGGGCGTATTCAGCTCTTCTTCCAGGGGGGGGGGGGGCGAAATTTGAACTCAAATCATAGGTTCTTATAAAAAAATTTGTACATAAACGACAGTGTACAGATTATTAATAAATTGGCGGATCAAAATTGTTCGATCGTTTCGCTTGCTTAAACTTCAATAATTGATTTCTACCCACTTTCATAACCCATAACATTAATTATTGTAAACAACATCAACAGTATACCAAATAAAATAACTTGACATAGGACATAGGTACATATAAATATAAAATCATATTATAATAACCACATAATATAATAATAGTTTTATTAAATATATAATTTACTCATACTATTTGTATATTATATTTTGTGCTCTTTAGAGTG
>NC_042494.1:7302298-7388949 GCF_005508785.2 Acyrthosiphon pisum
TTACTTATTAGGTATCATGATTAAAATAATTGTTAAGTTTTAAACTCCGAATGTCAGTAAAAGAAAATGTTTGTGATTTTATTTTTTTTTTAATTGTAGGTTTGAGTGAGAGCTATACTTATGAGAAACCTTGTATTTAATTTTGGAGATTTAGCTATACAAATTTAACATTTTATACATTTTAATTAGGTACAAGATAATATGCACATTTTTGTAATTTTGACGAATTTTGTTAAAATTTTGTGTTAAAGCGCTTATAGAAAAAATCGTGCTATGCCCATATATTTTCAATATTTTTAAATTACTATATACAGTAAATATCTATGTGAGATCTTTGATTAAATTTTCAATCTTTTGAGATTACGTATTAGATTTTTTATGAATACTAACAAAATTCGTACTTTGAATAAAAATTAAATTCCATCCATTAATAGGTACTTATTTTAACACATACAAATTAGATTTACTTTTTTCTATTGAAATCGGTAATAACTTAATAAGAATTATATACACATTAAGTGGTATGCAAGTATACCTATAATAATTCTAACAATAATTTAAAATAAACGTTTTATTTCCGTTAAAAACTATGATAATCTCCTAAATACGAAAATGTATAAACCACCGGTCCACCGTTTAAGTCTCTCGTTTAAAATTAAAAATTAAATACATTAGTTATGTTGATTTCAAATACTAAAAAAAAAGAAGTGGACAAGTGGGTACCACTCTGGTGTAAAGTAGTTGTCGAGCATGTCTTTGTAATGGATGTGTTATACTTTAATTCAATTATAAATCATTGTATACAAAAAACGATTCTAAATGGAGACGTTGTGTTAGCCTATAGCAAAAGTGGTAATATTTATGCAAAACCAATTTTTGAAAAAAATCATTTTTTACTATATTGTACAGCAGAGCGGTATATCCACTTGTACACCTTTTTCTTTTTAAAATAATGATGAATTTTATATTTTTATCTGATTTTATTATCATATAGTGTATACTTAACTAGTCAAGGTTTCATATTAGGTATAGGTTTTATAAGAATTAAGCATTGATATGTACATAGGTGATAGGTAGTTAATTAACATTTACATCAAATCTGTGGACTGCGGTTACACCTAATTAATATTTATAACTCAAAACAATTAAGTTAGATTTTTAGATTTCAAAGTAAATGTATTTAGATATAAAAAGTGTGTATCTGTCTATAATTCTTCTTCTTTGGGTAAAACGGCCGCTAGGACCATCTCGTCAAACACCTCTCCCTTCAGCCATCCCTGTCGGATGCTCGTTCTTTCCAATCTGATCCTCCACCTAAGGTACTTACATCTTTTTTAACCAGATCTTCCCATCAAAGTACCAAGTACTTTTAAGTAAACATTCAAGTACCAATATTATTCATTATTTACCATTAATTAAATGTAAAAACTTATTTTATATTAATACTGCACAATGCACATAGTAATTATAATCATTATTAGCACGAGAAAATTATTTCATTTTTAAAACGTTGTTCTGATGAAAATATGTTAATGGGCACTTAACACATTGTTATTTGAGTATTTGACATAAAATATCACAAGGTTTACACGTTAAAATCAAAACTCGTTAAAAAATTTCAAATTATCTACTCTTTAATCTTTTAATCAGTTGAAAAATATAATACTGCCTAAGGCATACGCTACACGCATATTATACTTAATACATGCCTGCGCATATACTTGAAACACGTAGGTAAACTGAAGACACTATGTGGCTATGTATATTGTATATAAATAACATAATCGTTTGTCCATTTTTCATATATTATGTATTAATATCTATATCATTCAACGAACGCACCGAAATTAAAATCTACGCACGATTAAATTTAAATGAGCGTATAGGTGTAAACGTAATTATTAATATTCATATAATATATATTATACTTCGTATATTAATAAGTATATAAAATATAATATTTAATATTCATACAAAAACAAACTTGTCAGTATATATTATATTAATCAATATAATATACCTACATCTAATAGGTAACATACCATTTGTATTTGCTTTTAAAAACCACCCTCTATAAGTAGCTTATAAAATACCTGTACGCTTGTATGTATATCTATACCACATGACAAGTACAAAACTTAGTGTTTTATGAGTTCCTCGTGAACGTTTAACAATACCACACCCAGCTATTTGTTTTGTTACACCATACGTGAACTAACGCACTTCCTATTAAAAACTTTCGATTTAGCTACTGGCATATTCACTAATAAATTGCGTCAGTTTCAAGGTTTTCGACCTGTGGTATGGCACTACGACGCACCAACACTTCCTTAAAAATATACAAATTCACCTTGCTCTGATTATTCACCCGTATCCGCTTACGCACTGAACGATATAATATGTTATTATAAACTTCGAAATATACGCGCACACATATTTCAATATCGCGCATTCCAATAAAATACATCATAATCATAATATGTAAATGAAATTTTATTAAAAAATATAAATGACGCACCCTTCTAAATTTAGATTTCTTACAATAAACATGATGAGTTTTTCGGGATACAAGTTCAAAACAAATTTAGTTATAATTTGATATTTCTCAAGAGAAGTCATCGCACTTTTTGTTTTCTCGCTCTCACCCACGCGCAACATAGCAAATTTGCATTTAGCAGAATAAAGTCTGTGTTATTACTTTTAATATTAGACTGAACTCACCTATCATCAAACTTTAAGTTAAGGCCTGTGTCCCTGTTATGTAAGATATGAGCGTGTATATTATTACGGTTTAAAAATACTAATAAATTGTATAAAATATCGTAAGAAAGCCAACGTAAGGGACCTGGAACACAGGTAATTTCCTTAGCTTAAATGTTGATACTAGTGGAATTTACTCTAATATTAAAAGTAGCAACACGTGCTTGGTTCGGCTAAACATAAATGTATATGGGCCCAGAGAGAGAAAACAAATGGCCCGTTGATCACCTTTTAAGAATTAAAACAAAGTCCCACTTCATGTTTTTCCTTGTCAAAATTAATCCCGTAAGTACAACTGCTACAGTTTGCACTGTCTACTTGAATAATGTATACTGCTAGAATTTTATCTTTTTAAAACCAAAATACTATACTAATGTCTGATTTCTATACTTAATTAACAATATTCTGGTCGAAGGTGTTGTGTTCATATATGCAGCTTATAGGTTTTCGAAGCATGTAGTCAATTATTATAGATTACAGATTTCTGTACGAAGCCGTAGAGCTATAAAAAATAGATTATAGATTTATTTACAACCGGAATCATGAAAATATAAACAGTAAGCCATAATATAATATATTATTTATATACTTATTACCTAGGTACTATTTATATATAAAAACGATTGTACGTTTGTTGGTTTACAGTAATCTCAGAAACTCCAACCAATTGACACCAAATTTTACAGCATACATATTACATATTCTTTGATACTCAGGGAGTATTACTTATTAGGTGCTATTGTGCTAATGCCTCACGTCTATAGGTTGCTATAGAGAGTCTTACACTTGAATATCGTCTTGGCTCGCGAAAATCGAATAATTTTTAATTTTCCTATAAGGTTTTTATATATTATATATACTATAAGAATCTGCCGCACAAAATAGTACTGGTTGGACCTCTCTTTCCCACAACAATTTTACTGATAACGTTGTCTCTTTTCAACATAAAGTGCATGTGCTCGACTCAGCAGTGCAGCCAACTGTGTTTTTAATTATTTACATTTTATCACCCAAAAGAAGATCGGGCTCCTTGACATCGTTCGAAGGTACATAATATGAGGCGCGTTTCTATACAGAAGTTTAAAAAAATTAATCATTTGCACGGGCTACGCTAAGCGGGACAGCTAGTAATATATTATAAGGTTCAGAAATAAAAGGAGCTTTTATATAATCAATATAAATATAAATAAATGTTTGTTTGAAGCTTATATACTCAAAGACTACTCGATCAAATTTGACTAGCTTTTCAGGGATTGTTCTTAGATATATAAGAAAAGTGTAAAATTAGTTTTAACCACATTCAAAAATATAGGATTATCCATCTCCAGTGGCGGACTTAAAGGGTGCAGAGACGCCCGGAACCCCCCTCTCTCCAATTAGCATCTAAGTTAATAAATTGGGTCGTTTTAAATATTTATGTCGTGAAACTTGAAAAAAGACGATGCCCCCCCCCAAAAAAAAAAAAAAAAAAATCTTGATCCACCACTGCCCATCTCGGTAGTATTAATTAACAAAATGTACACCAAGACCGAAATACACCTAAATAAGTTGCACCGACGCACCATATTTTATATTTTTTCATTTTTTACCAGGCAAAGTTGGGTTAACAGCTATAGCTATATATAGTTATACTATAATAAGTGGTCGTTAGAATTGTTTTTTTCTGAGGCTCTCTGATATGGAAAACATCAAATCGCAAATCAAGGCAAGACTGGTTAAGACAGCCGTGTTAAAAGTTTCAGTCAAAATAATATCGACTGTTTCTGCTTCGGCTTCTTTCCACCAAAAACAAAAAAGGTACGATACCCGTGTTCGCCCAAAAAAGTTTAGAAACCAATGATTTCAATTTTTAAGCAAGTCGTGTGATATATAACACTAATGTAACATGAAAATAACTAATAAAGAAAAGTGGTTTGAAATCTGTAAATAATCGCAAAGACTGAAGAGTAGTATACAGCGATTAATTGTCGATAACGGAAATATAAACTGAAACGAGATATTTGTCAAAAAAATAGAAAAATAATATTATAGGTGATTTCCCAACCTTGCCCCAAAATATACTTATATTTTAGGACATTCTAAAATATTAAATTATTATGAAAATGTGATAAGCAATATTTAGTAATTATAATAATAATTATAATGATTAGAACATATATAGTTCAAAAATATAGGATTAGATATATCTAATACCTATTGGATTAGCCATCTCCAGTGGCAGATTTAAAGGGTGCAGATACATTTCGGCGGAACCGGGAATCGTATCTTTTTCGCTTTTGGTGGAAAGGACTATGTGTAAATTAGGGAACCGGTTGTTGGCGAAAAAGGCCCGTAGAGACTAAGTATAGGTATGCAAGCTGTGTCCTTCGGGGACACGCCATAAAGCAAAACCATAACGATTATATTATGTGTAGCGTATTATAATATTATTATTATTATTATTATTATTATAAAATTGGTATTATATTATTTCTTCACTCCACGCGCGGAATAGATAAAATCAGCTAAAATGTCCCTCGCACAAAAATGTATTAGGAGGTATACACACGACGCCCTTGTTATTTTTGGCGAACGTGCGGGCTCTCTACAATAGTATGAGTAATATAATATAATATACTATACAAGGTGTACAGAAAGACCTGACAAATGAAAATTAAAAATTGATAAAAGTTATACACGAATGGAATATTATAGAAATGATATGGATAATAAATTATGTAAGATTTCTGATATACTTATGTTTGAGAATTCCCAAAACAATAATTAGAAATAAGTTATTAAGATTCAAATTAATTCACACAAAAAATTTTAATATTTTTAAAAATTTAAAAAATAAACAACTTGACTTAAATAAACGTTTTTAACATAAATATATTTTATGTTCTGAGCGGAGCGAGGAAGCTAGTGATTTCACAATAGTGTTTATTTTTTTTAAGTTTAAAGTATGTATTTATATTTTTATTTTTATCCTGTATACAATATTTCTACCAGAAGGAATGCTTCGATTTCAACATATAGTACCTTATCTTTTATCAAATTTTATCAAGATGGTACTTATAGAGAGGTCATTTTTTGATTTTCTCAATACCACGGGAAAAACTACCGTTAAATTATGAAAAACCGCTAAAAATGCAGGGATTTTAATTTCTAACGCTTTATTTACCACCACAGCAACGGATAAAAAATTATAATATTATAATATTAAGTCAACTTACAGGCTATAATAAATAGTAGCAATATAAAAAATCCAAACTGACAAACCGTCTCTGCACAGATCGTTTTTCTTACACAATGATATTATATATCATTGAATTCAAGTTTAATACAATCCATTATACATTGACCCACTAGTAACCTACTGTACAGAAGAGCGACATTCACTTATTTTTTTTCTTAATTAAGTTTACAAATATGCTATTTTGAATTTTATAAAAAAAAAATTAGTAAAATGTATATTTTTTATTTTCAGAATTAAGAAATTATACCTATACCACACTGTCTTGTTGTGCGAATGTCTATAAATTATACACAAAAAAATAATTTTAACAAAAGTTATTACATTTGTCAGGTCTTTCTGTTACACCTTGAATATGACGTATATGATGTATATTTCGATGACAGTGATTTTAATTATAAAAACTCGCACGTATTGTACATGCATTTTGAACTGTACGCCGTCCGGACTCCGGAATGATCAATATTCGGTCAGGCTTGCAATCGTTCAATGGGTTTATCCCGAAAATTTGCACAGACGACTAACATTATATTACATACACATACATAGTATATAATACACGATATATACCTTATGCGAAGCATAATAACTGTTTGTGGCTGCAAACATAAAATATCTCAAATATAAAATCGTGATAAGTTATATAATATTATATATTATTATATTTTATAGTAGGTATAAATGAATAAATTATACATTATCTTGATTTATGAACCAGATTTTAGTTCAAAATTGTATACCAATAAACTAAGAATACGTCTAATCTTTCAATTCGTTGGTTTGAGTTACAATCGATGTATTAAAATGTTAAATATTATAATTCCAGTAAATTATATTGGCTATTGCAGAGATATCGATATAATGTGATATTACAATACAAAATATATTACAACGGTTGATGTATGATTATTATAGTACCTACGTATTATGTATTACTATTTTATTACTTCGATGAATCCGGTATCAATAAAAATGCATTATTTGCAGAGATACCTATAGTCTATACTCGATAGCCACCACATATATATATTATGTCTAATGTCTATTGTGATCTATTATAAGAATACAATATCGTGACTGAACTTGGACATGGCCACGTGCGGGTACGGGCGAGCTATTGACGTGAAATTAAAACGGATTTAAACAATCAAGAACAAAAAAAAGTTTAAAAAATGGTCACACTGTCCTTCTGCATACTCCTACCCACGGTATAGTTCATGCTCCTACCTTAGATCACACTACAACTATACAATAATATTAATGTATGCAGACTCCTATCCATAAGACGGCGGCGGCACGCACGCCAAGTCCAGCCGCCTATTGCATAATTCCGCCATGGCGTGGTCGCCGCCAAGAGAACGAGCCGTCGCACGCGACAGGTGGTGGCGCGTCGCCGTCGCGCATTTCATTGATTCATTCGCTCGGCGTGTCCAGACGTGCGCGGTGCTCTGTCCACAGACGGGCCACTCTCGTCCGAATAAAACATAGTACGTGTTGGTATTTTATCGTCGTCGTCGCCGTCGTATAGTCGTATTTTTTTTTTTAATATTGACGATCCCGAAACGGCTGTCATCTGTTATTACTGCGTTTTATAACTTTCGTCGTCCACCATGCGAAATCCGCCACCACCGATAGTATTATAATATTATTGTTCGTATACCGCGGTTACCGCACGCCCGCGATATCAAACGGCGGCACCGCGTGAGACGACCGGAAACATGATCAGTTCATATCAGAACTTCAGCGGCGCCGCCGCCTCCGCCGCCGCGTACAACCCGATGGCATACAGCCACCACGCTGGCCACGGACAACACATTCAGTCCATGTACGGCGGCAACGTGGCCGTGGCCGCGCACCAGGCCGCCTACAACGGTGGCCAGCAGCCTGTGGCCTACAACGCCGGCCAGCAGCCGGTGGCCTACCACCCGGCGGATTACGGGTCGCCGGTGCCGCCGCCACAGCAGGCCAGGTACTACGAATCGCCCAACAGGCCGCCGATGACCACGCCAGAACCGCCGAACCGCAAGAAACCCGTTCCGCAACAGCCGCCCGTCCAGTTCACCAGAGTCCAAGGCGGAGTGCCCGGAGGTACCTATATAAATTGATAAAACTTTATGGTTTTTGTTGTTGTTGTTGTTGTTGTTATATTGATGATGTTTTATATAATATCACGTCACAGATTAGGGTGGTTAAGTAAATTGGGTACGTTTTGGGCCATGACGGTCTGGTTACTGGAGTGATATGTGTTGGTACTTGTACGAAAACACGTATGTGACTACTCCCTAATATTGATTAAAATTAAACAATGTGCGAGTGGGTGGGTAAAAAAAATTTATCGTGTGAAAATATAATACTTTTACAGTATAGTTACGCGTAGATCGGGATCTAAAACAATATTTAAAATGCTACTATTATAACTATATCATTAATAAGTATATCTTATTTATGGTAAATAGTACCTATAGTGTATTCAAATTTAACTCTCCTGATTATATTGACGATGTATACACAGATGTCAGCAGTTATTACTGCCGGTTTTCTCACCGTGTGTGTGGCCAATATTTATATAGACAAATAATTGTTGTGTAAATATTTAACGAGTTGAATCACCGATTTCCATCAAGTATTTAAATAGTTAGGTAAGTTTTAAGTTTAGATAGAAGGTGGGTAGAGGTGACATTATATGTATAGGACATTAAATACGTACCTATATATATAGTAAGCGAGCGTATATTACTCTCTCTTTAATACTCAGTTGTACAAAATGTCATAGGTATATAAAAAAAAGGTGATACTATAGTAGCATAATATATAATTTTGCACCAGGAATAGGACGAAAATAAAATAAATATAATTGTGTTAAAATGTTTAGTAAATAATAGGTATCGACGATTTAGTACCTACTGAAATTTGCTGTCAGAAAGTTTTTTATAAGATTATGTCTGAGTTAAGCAAGATCAAATAATTTAAAAAGTAAATTCGATGAGACATTTTAGTTATTCGAGAATTTTGTAAGAAAAAATATAATGGAGCATATACCTTTGAATTTATTTATCAGAGTATTCTATATACCATATATTATTATAATTGCGTTGAGTGGATAAATCATTACAGTTATCTTATACGAGCATATTGTGTACTGTGTACCGATGAGGAGGATCACCCACATCCCCTAACACCATCAATCGATGGGTAACAGGACCTAACCCTCCCACCTAAACGCAATAGAAAAAATATTGTGTTAGAAGCAATATTGAAAAAAGTAAACTGTTTTTTGACTGTGTCTGTTTATGAGCACTGTGAAAAATGTTAATTTATTTCTAACTCGCGACTTCAAACTTTCAAAGGTAGGTACCTAAATGTACGTAGATTAAATTGTGTGTGAAATGTGTACGAATCGAATTCCTCAAGGTTTTTATAACTCGAGGTATATACTAGCTTTTAAGAGAGCTTTAAAACTAAATTGTGCACTAAACTTTTCACGATACACAGTTTCATATTACAAATAAATAACACGCAATACTAATTACATTATAATTGCAGTGTATCAATTTTTTCTGAAAATAAATTTGTACTAGTGCATTTGGCACTATTGTAAGGAATTATCGAGATCGAGTTATTTATTATTATGTGATATCTGCAATAATTACAACACGCATTCAAATAGTGTAGCTTCTATAGGTTATATAAACTTTAAAATTGTACCTATTAGTAATCCCGCACAACTTGTTTTGATTTGGTCATCTTAAATAATAATAATAATATTATTATATGAACGCAGAAATTATTTGTCAAAAGATACCTAGCACAAAAACAAGATTGATTAAACGACATCATTGTATAAGCATAGTGTAATTTCTGTAAAATATTACAACAACAATATTTACATATTAATCAAGTGTGAGAAAATGTATCTTTTCTCAGATTATTATCGCTTTTAAGTGTAAACCATACGCATTATAATATGTAAGTATAGGCACAGATGATTACAGTCATTATGATTTGATGGTTTTTATAATTAGTGTATTGTATTTAAACGGGTCGCCAACTCGTAGCAAAAAATGTGTGATTTCATTTCCTGATATGATTATTGTAATAAAATATGGATAAACAAATGTACAATCCATTCTTTTGGAATGTATGAATAAAGATTAATACAGATTACAAAATCGAGGAACCCTGAAAAACCCATTAAATCAATAATTAAGTAGGTACCTAGTCGAATCGTATGCGGCTTTACTGCAGTTTACGACGAATACCATATAAAATAATACTTATAAATTATGATATTTATGTATATTATGTGTCTTAGGTAAGACTTCGCTGCACGCGGTGCTGGACTACGACGACGACGAAGAAGAGGAACCAGTAGATTACTACGACGAAACGTACAGTCACAGCGGAGTGACGCCTATCCAGGGTCCTATATTTTTAAGAAATGGTTCTGTGCCGGTCGTGCCGTTGTACGGTTACCAAAAAGTGAGCAACGGATCTTTGCTGCAGATACCGGTAAGTGCGCTGTTGGTTTTATCTGTCACCTGCAGCAGCAGCTGTGCACCTAACCCGTAGGTAGGCGTAGATTTAGGACATAACTATAGGCACGGAAATATGTGGATCTAGAAAGATATTTTATAAGCCTCTAACATATTATGCACATAGGTAATTGAATTGGACTGAGCCCAACGAGTTTATAATATTATAGTACCTACAAAATAATAACACGGATGATATTATTGTGTGGGCGCAATAAACTATTATTAATTATATAATATATTTTCGAAAAGATAATTCATTGGAGGTATATAAACTTGAACTAAACATATCAAATAACGAATTATGTTGGTAAAAATATATTATATCGTAATACATTTATTACACACGTTACCTACGTATAAAAATTTTTTAGTTTCAAAAAATTATTTTGTAGTACGAAAAAGACGCGAGTCAATGCTTAGAAATGTTTTCTTTTATGTATTGAAATATCTTTGGTTCACATATGATTGTACTCAAAATTCTGAAATAGGACCGTAGAGCAAAATATATAAATTTTTTTATAAATCGTAAAACGTATAGATTTACTTACATAAACGTTAAAATATTTTTAATTATTATTTCATCCCGTTAAATCAATTAATAAAATAAACAATAGCTATAACACGTAGGTATGTATAGTAGACACGCGTACTATAATTAATCGACGTTGTATACCAATTTTAGACCCCTCCAGGGTTATTGGAATGTTAATTAATAGATAGAACATATTTTAATATTTTAAAGAGCTGGTTTTTTTTATTTCAAAGACATTTTGACAACCGTGATATAGACGATAACCATTATAGATTTAATAAAATATAATAAATACTCAATATTATTATACATTCAACTGGCGTAGTGGCGTTTAGTGGTAATATACTGTATTCCGTATTGAAATTTGTCATTACTCATGTACCTAGTCATATATTGTTATTAAATACGATGCTCTACAGTCTACGCTTTTGATAATAATTATTATAAGTCTATGGTAATCATGACCTAGTTCAACACTAATAATTGTGCTACTGGATATTGAGAAAATATAAACATCGTAAATACCTACCAATACACCAGAGTGACAGTTACATGAAATGTTCATGACAAAATTGCATAATGATCGCGCAAGGACGTCCGCGACGGGGCAGGGGTAACGTGTTTTTAAAATGATGTTTTGGGCAGTTTTGGAAATACAGCCGCGTGGACTGTGGCTATCTTTCTTATAACAACACATAAAATACAGTGAAAGTAGTCCAGACACAATTATAATGTATTCACCAGGTAGAGTTCCACGCGCCATTTATCTAATTTAAACATTGCACTAAACGTATTATTATAATTGTACTTATAAATTATTATAATTCCGACTCATGTGTGTCATATATGTAGGTACCTACGCGGTACACCTGTGTGTATGTATAAATTCAGTTTCACGACACTGGATAACTTCCAAAACTATAAGGCGTATTCAAATTTTTGAATGAAAAAATACAATAAATTTGATTTGACCTAACTAAAACAAAAACAAAGCGTATCCTATCTTCGAGTTGTATTAAAAGAAAACATACGAAGATTAATAAAAAAAATTCACCAAATATTATACTAAATGGTTATTAATAAATAAAATTAGGTAGTATTTGGTAAAATTATCCGAATCAAAGTGCCCTAAATCACGTATAGTCTTTGTAGTGTTGTAAAATTAATTATTTTCATTGTATAGTAATAAATTAATAGTAATACTCTATTTAGTAATGAGCCATTAGTAATGACTAATGACATTTTTATTGATTGGTAAGATGTCTACATAGCATTATGAAAATGGATAATGGACGACGATAGAAAAGTTTTAATTTTTATAGTTTTATTTGTCTATTAACTCGAAAACAATGCTATAATATTATACACTTAATTTTTCTTTCAATCTTTGGTAATCTATGCCTTGATACAATTCTTAACAAAAATAATTAATAATTCCCTATCGATTTTTTTTTTAATAATTATATAGTAAAATAATATAATTAAGAAAAGGAATCATATTTTGTTATTATTGAACCCAAAGTATAATTATCAATTTTTACTTATTATATACCTACAACATAATATTATACGTAAATGGCGTGCCTAATCTGATATTAGGCTGAAAAAATTAATTATGAAACTAATAAATAATATTATTATAAGAATGTTACAGATTATTAAAACTATTGTTTAATTTGCTTGATTAATACCTATTAAAAATAAAGCGTTCAAACTATTCTGAAATTCCATTTTGCTTTCAGGTTTGAAATAACGTAACCAGGTATAATAGCAAGTAACCATGTTATTAATATTATTAATATTTCCAATTAAATGTATGAGTTATGACTTATGACTGAGTATTTAAGTTTCAAATATTTTACCTATTTGTCATCAATGAATTTTTAAAATTATTTAAATGTTCACTTGTTATTGTTGTTAGGTACGTGACAGAAAAAATAAGTGACAATATGATTTACGAAACTCCTTAATAATTATTTCCACGAAATTCTACCCCATACGGCCATACAATTTCAATATATAACCTATCAAATGTTTTTACATGCCTAATCATTTAGTCATAACTCGTGTACACGTGTACATTGTACACATTGTAATTTCTAAGCAATGTACAGTATATAATATTAAGCTTATCACATTTAAATGGTGATTGTTTTCTTTTTTTAAATAGGTACTATAAATAAATAATATGATCTCGTGAAAAAGTTTAAAAACAATTATAGTTTATAATACACTTATTGCCAGAGAAAAAAACATTTTAATTTAAGACTGAAGGAATTTAAAGTTACCTACTTTAAAAATATATTTATTATTTTTAATCATTTAATCTCTGAAATCTAAAACCTTTTTAAATACATATGTATTAGAAAAGAAAGGGAGAAAAGAATATTAAATTACGTCATTTCTAACAACCGTACCTACATAAAATAGGTACGTATGTGCAAATGTTTATAATTAATACCTACACATATAGTGCACATAGTAATAAGTAAATCAATTAGCTTACATCAATTGCATGTTACTGAAAGTTACGTAATAATTATTTAACGGTAAAACCTGACCACCAGAGAAAAAAATTACAATTTTTAATACGAATTTACGATATTTTTACACATGTACCTATATATTGTATAATATTTATTAAAGATCTCTATTCTCCATGTAGAAAAACTTTAAAAGGCTGTATTTCGGCATATGTTATATACGTATATATAAGTAAGTAAATGTTTCAAGAATACAGATAAAAAATATAACTAGTATACCTATGTACCTAATAATGGCTTATATTATGTCAAATGTCATAGAACCTAATGACTAGGTATAAATAATATGTAGGTTTATAATGATGACTATATGATCTAACAAAGACGATCGTTGAAATGAGAGAAACAAATAGCAATCAATGCGAATATCCGAACAGTGAAAATTCTATAAACCACTCTCTATAAATAATATATCCCTACTAACACACATATGCACTATATAAAGGGTTTTTTTAAATTTATTATGAAAATAAAAATTGGAAAAAGTGAAGAAAATTCTTCAATTTACGGTTTGTGAACAAATTGTATTTTGGTCATTCTTGTTTCGTTTTCTATTCATAAAATAATAACACCAGAGCTTATTCTAAAGCGAATTTGGATTATATTTTGCTTAATTTTAAAGCTAGATGCGACTTGAAAAATATGTTTTGCATATTTTAAAGTTTTGTTGATATTTTTTGTTATTGGTTGACGTCTTACAAATAACAAACCAAAGTAGTATTCTAAAGAATTCTTATTATTATGTACTATGCTTATGCGTAAACATTAATTCCACAGGTTGTTAAATGTTATTCCACAGCCAAAGCCAAACAGTCCAGGGCTAGTGACATTAGTGAGTTATACTTATAACTTAAAATACTATAAAAATCCAACAAACAAACACAAATAATGATTCTTACTTTTTACCATTAAGTTTGATCATAGGTAAATTCATTTTAATATTAAATCCAGCCTCACCAATGACTCATTGGTCTACCTTCTGCCCGACGCAAATCAAAATCGTAGTATAATATTTGTACAAACACACAACCTCACTTAATTTATTTTCTAAACGTGCTCCAAACAGCAGTCGTCAATACTTTAATATTTAAATATTAATAATCCCTAGTTATAACTATGTTAATTAAATTTAATTCACGTACCTACATTATCAATATTCAATATTATAAAGCAGTTTATATATTTTTATTGTTATAATTATTTGATGGGACATTAATAGCCAGTAGGTACGCTGGGTCGCTGTGCTAAATACTTACGACCAATATTATTCACTTATTATTCGTGATAATTCATCCAGGATTGTTTCATTAAGGGAATTTGATACCGACCACTTGTTTTTTCACATGCCTTTATGGATATATTATTTATAGAGAGTGGTTTATTGTAGAATTTTCTGTTCGGATATTCGCATTGATTGCTATTTATTTCTCTCATTTCAACGATCGTCTTTGTTAGATCATATAGTTATCATTATAAACCTACGTATTCTAATCTACCCCTTAAATTTGACTTTAAAATGTACAAATTGAAAAAGGTTTAAACAGTGATTTATGATATAGATAAACATATTCAATGGACAAAAACTAATTAACTACATTTTAGTCAATACTAGTCATCGTCTACAGATCGGTGTCAAGTACTATAGCTCTCTGCTATCTCTTTTACATAATATATTCAATTGACCGACAATGTAAGCTCATTTAAGAAAAATCCTTAGTACTATAAGCCCTGTTTATTTTAATCAGTACAAAACAAAGCAATACAAATGTTAAGTTAAATTAATGATTTATATTCTTCTTACATTATTTATATTATTATTATTATTATTTATATGGTGCTATGATTGGTGTCACTGGTTCCCTCAAAAAATTACCTTATAATTTTTAACAAATACACTTTTCCACTAAATTAGAAAAAATGGCATTCTTTTTTTTGCCACTTATAAATGATAGATGTGTATATCTATTTTGTGAATTAATTTACGTTGATATTTAACATTATAGTGTAATGACCTACCTATTTTATACCTACAATTTTTTTTCTTTAAAATATTATGCACACAAAATGACATATGTATTGTAATGGAAATTAATTTTGTCATAATGAAGATTTAATTTCAATATATCAAAAGAATGAAATACGAATCGGAAAACTACTGATATCAAACAATATTATGATAAATAATGTTTATATAAAAAATTTAAATAATATTATATATTACCATAAAAATTAACAGACATACCTTTATCATAATATTTTTGATTTATTTAAATTACTATTTTTCAGTTTTTTCAATGTGAACCTATAAGAATTTATTCCGACTAGCATGCTGTAGTATTTTATAAATATAGACAATTAGACAAAACATATTACGAGAAAATTGGCAAGCAGAGTGAGCCGGCCAAGTATATTATATAATTTCAAACCTAAAAATGTTTATAAACTGTCTAAATAACTGTCTAAATTGAAAACGTGGTAATAAAATTAAAATGTAAGTTCTTACACTAGGTATATGAAATTCAATTTACACAGTTATTCGGACAGTTTATAAACATTTTTAGTATAGTGTAAGAACTTATATTTTATTACCACGTTTGACAATCGTTAACATGCTGGTGTATATATACAATACACATCTAAAATTGTATAAGATTAAAAGTTATTTAAAAACAAAGTTGATTCGAAATTTTTATTCTTTGATCTATATTATATTTTCCATGATCAAAACAGTTATTATAGTTGCGGAAAAAAGATTTTTATTATTTGACGGACAAGCAGAGTAGTGGCAGACGTGATAATAAAACTATTAACCTGTATAACTTACTATGGATAGGCAGTAGGCACTAATGGATTTCACCTATAACTATATAATGACCATACAATTTATTTCGGGTACTTATTGATATTTAATAGGTAGTACCTAAGGTATTTATTTAACCTCGATAAAGCGGCATGGCATTACCACACTGTGTTTTATGTGAACATTCCAATATTTTCAACTCGAATTATATTTACATTTTTATCTAATGTACATAATAATGACCTCGTTAAAATATACTAATACTAGTCAACAAATTTTGTATGGTAACGAATATCATATAGTATATTTGTTTATTTGATTATGATTAATTAGATAAAACAAACATAAGAACGCAATTTATGTTCTATTGTTCATGGAAACATTTAAAAACCTAAGGAGCCCCAAAAAAACAAGAATGTTAAATTTAAACCAAAAAAAAAATAAAAAATCATAAAATACAACGATCATTACAAAACAACGTTTAATATTGAAGTTGATTATGATTTTGAAAGTTCCGTGGAACCCCGGGGGCCAGGGAAACTCGAAGAATATTGTTTGAGTACCTATATATGTACAATGTACATAGATTATTATTTAAATTAAAATCTGATTTCCTTTCGTTTTAGTTAGAGTTATTTTCTTCCTTGGTTATTATTCTTCCAGTTTATGAAATCTTGCCAAAATTAATTTAGCACATGTAATAGGCACACATATTATAATATATTACTATATTTGAAATATAGTAATTTACTAGAGTAATTTTATAAGACTCAAAAATATGTTTACGTGTTTGGTAAAATAGTCTAAAGAGGTATGACTTTAATGATACGTAGGAACCTTGCATAACATATATATTTTTTTATGTAATATTAACATAGATACGTTTTTGGTCTGCGTACAACAAATTTTTTTCTGTCCAATTTCGCGTCGTCAATTTATTTCACGTTACAGTTGCCTAGGTTGTCCCTAATACAATTACGTTACCCTAGCAACCTCGATTGTAAGATTATTTATTTTTTAATTATATGTTTATATATTTTAACCATATGATTACATTTTACTTTTTACTCGTTCGAATTTATTAGTTACAACAGAACACTTTATAAATTAAATTTTTAAAATTTGTAATTATGACTACGAATTCTGAAAGCCAGAAAGCCTATCGCGAACCTACAAAAACATATCAATGATTTATTTTTTTTCCGTGCAGCACTAAAAAATATCAAATAGCACTCTACCTAGGTATGTTTACTTTTATTTTTTAACATAAATATTTTTTTGGGCTGGATACGATATTTTTTGTTTACGACCGATTTTTGATAAGGTTTTCGTTGTCATGAAAACTAATAAACATAAACATATTTATGATTCATGCATTTTCCTTGTAAAGGAAAAATATAGAGTAGCGTGGTATGGTTTTTTTTAATATTAAGTCCACCAATATACATAGATGTGTCTGTCTTCTACAAATTTGAAATTACCTTATTTTTGTATATTATCTTCTTTTCAAAACAATTTATTATGGTCAATGTAGACATCTAAGGCATCTTGCTGTGATAGCCAAGTACTTTCCAAAGTTAACACTGAGTCTTTGACCTTTGTTCCTTTTATTTTTTACGTATAATATAACTATATAAAATTATTTCAAGTGTAATATTATATTATTTATAAGTTAAATATTCACTTGTCAGCAAATTATCTATCAATATTATAATTTTAAATTGTATTCACTGTGTGTCTGTGTATTGTTCATAGCTCTATAGATATACCCTAGTCCCTATTGACTTTATACTACAGCCTATAATATTATATGAATAACCTAACTGGTTATACAATTTTTAAAAAAGGGAGGTAAGTAGGTAACCGTTCTATTGTACAATAGGAGTCAAGTGTACTTCGTCATTGAGCAAGTAGACACTGTCGTGGATGTGCTAAATTTGAATTAAATGATAAATCATTGTATGCGATAAAAAAAAGATTCTTAGTGAAGATGATCTAACTTTTAGGTAATCAAAATTCCCAATAATTATTTTAATAGTGAATTATAATATTATAATGTTAGAAAAAGTTTGTGTTTTTTTACGTTTTTCACAATTTAAAAACTACTGAGAGTTTTCAATTTTTACCTTTTAATAGTACCAACTGGATCCATGTTTCTACTGTCTACCAGAAACCTCTAACGAAGTTGAGCATTTTTTCTACTATAAAAAGTCTTTAGTCACAACAATTAAAAATTAAAAGAACACACATTGTAAAATCAACACATTCCAGTCAGAATCTAAAACGAATTTATCAATTTATCCTTAATTTATAGATAATTAACATTCAACTGCACCTCTTATTTCGATAAATACTGAAAATAATTATAAATTCATAGGTAAATGTTTGATTGAATATTTATAATTTTAAAACAAATACGTTCATGGTTATTCAATCAATTAAAATAAGCAAAATAAATGCAATCCACATTAATTAAATATAATAATTGTATATGTAGTATCTGGTAATTAGGTAATAGGTACAAACTTTTTAGTAAAACGGTTATATTTTGTATAGTTAATGATTATAATATTTTACATATACGTATTTATAAATCACTATTATCTTATTTGCAGGGGCAACAACAAATGTAATAATTGTTATAAATCAATTTTAACATGAGATACGTTAAA
Source organism: Acyrthosiphon pisum (assembly GCF_005508785.2). Classification (NCBI taxonomy): domain Eukaryota; kingdom Metazoa; phylum Arthropoda; class Insecta; order Hemiptera; family Aphididae; genus Acyrthosiphon; species Acyrthosiphon pisum. The sequence continues at coordinate 7,321,376 of NC_042494.1, forward strand.
CATATACAATTAATTTATATAAAACATATATAGGTACCTACCTACAATCTTTATGTTAGAAATACTTCATACATTATAGTATTTTACTGTCGCCGATTGTTAGATAATATGAATAATAAAAATTAAAACATTTGAATCTATATGTAGCCTAATTATTATAGCGTACGAGTAAATATCTATGTATAGTACAAACAATAATTTGAGCAATTTCATTAGTCATATAACTATATTATAAGTATAATGATATTATGAAGGTTTGTATTTCAAAAAAATTCTAAAAGGAAGGAGAAATATGTATAATCATCATCGTCACGCGAACCTAAATCTATATCTAATTATTAACACATAATAATATAGTCTCATATAAGTATATCACAATATAGGATACAACTATATTTTCCCGCCAGATAATCCTACGCGTAATATTAAAATTAATTATAAAAATTAATACCACACATATAAATGGCTTATAAACACCATATGATACACGCGTATAATATAGATTCTTCTACACTACTTTTAGTTGTAACATATTGACATAGGTTTGCAGTGGATCGGGGAAAGGGGGGGGGGCTAACTTAGCAAGGCGTCTAATTATTTTTTTATTTTTTTGAATACGCGTTTGTATAGACTTTATATTATCTATTATTGTATTGTTTGGATAAAAAATAGAAAATAATAATCGTACGACGAAAATGATTTAATGACATTTCGTATATTTACTTGTACAGGTATTTTGGACTGCTCTTTCATTTGCCTTAGGATATGAAATTGGAGGAGATGTGATTCGTGGAACTCCGTGTATTAAAAGAAATCACCAATTGTTTTGTCCGACAGCAGGAAAAAGTTACCCAGTGTAAGTAAGTAGTAACTAAACTACCCTCGTGATTTGTATACATATATTATTGTATCCGTGATAAAATATAATATGTTTTCAAGGATACTATAATAGACATATTTTTAAACAAGTGAATTATTAGATATTTTTTATTGTAAGCACACGAATATTACAATTAATGATTGTCTTTTTTTTTTTCTCTCCTCTGCAATAAATCAATACTGTCCGGGATACTTGAAATAACATCGCTATTCGACATGGTATAGCTGAACGCGAAAGATAAACACATAATTTTACTATATTCGCGAGTCACGGACTATGACATCAGTGTCCGTGATTTAAGTCTACGTATAATACAGAGATTAGAACTCGGAGCAAACGGTCTAAATTGTTATTCGAACGATAAATTTGCTTACATTTAAAAACGTTTGATTTCAAAAGTTCCTGGGTATATAATTGTAAAATCTTTGTACTATTTTTATTTTTTTTGTTAAACTTAGAGACCGAATCGACAGATTTATCGATGAAAATAAAGCGCTCATGAAACGAATGTATGGCGATTTCGAAATGATGGAGAACGGCCCATTCCCCAAGGCAAAAAGATCGACAGCTCGGAAAAGAAGACAGGACTCTAGTTTTTCGGACAATCAATCGAAACCGAATAAGCTTCCGACCAGAGGCCAGCCTGCCGACTCTGGAAGGTACTAGTAGTCACTATATATACCGGTATAATACATTAGTACCTAATATAATTACATGTGCACCATTATAATAGGTACTCATATTTTTTTTTATACCAATACTAATTTATATTATATTAGGTATAGACAGGTAACTATAGGAATTAAAAATATTATGTACTTGACTTCTGCCGATGAGTCATTGAGTGATAGATAGGTATTACCACCGCCTACCTCATTTCTACATACATCAGATATTCAGATATTAAATTCATTGGCCCACTGTGACTGTGCATATATAATAAGACATAAGTATACACCTAATAACCCTTGACATAAACAGAAACCGGGAGTGTCGCGAAGGCCCATATGGTAATATAGTATAATATACACCAGAAGTCCGTGGTTATTAATTAATGTACCTAAATACCTAATGGGGAATTCTCTATAAACGTTGTCTGATGCTCTTAAAACTGCAGTAGGTACCTACCCTAAAATGATATTCTCAACCTGGTCGTCTGACCTACACCAACGTCAACAACTCGACATAATATTATAATATTGCTTCATACTGTATTAATTGTTTTCGTAACATGGTCATATCTTCGTGGTTCATAAAAATATAATTAGGAACGTTTCTACATTATGGGTAGCCGCAAATAATATGTTTTTGTTTACTGTTTACTCGTTATTTTTACTAGTTTCAAGGTGTAAAACGTTCAGTAGGTAAATGGTTTCTTACCATCAAAACTAGTGGTAGCCCTAGGCCCTAGAGCAAGTCCACTAGGACATATTTTATCCTGAGCTACACTTTTAAGGTAGGTACAAACTGCCATTAAATTAAAAAAAATCTGAGTACCTACGAGACAAAAGTATCGAATTTTGTTTAAAACTAAATATATAATAAATTTTAATGATACATTTATAAGAGTATAACTAATATTATTTAATAAAATAATTAACGTTAGAATTTTAAGCAAAATAATAACTAATTCATTAATATCTTGTAAAAACTAAAAAGGTGTCTATTTTTATTTTTTACTGACCAGTACCTCGACACCTCGTACCAGTAATATAATAAAAACCACATTTATTATGATACAATAATATTGTGTTAATGAAATTCCACGGGGTAACATAATTGAGTATAGTTGATCCTTTATATCTACTCAGTATTCTACTTACTGAATATACAGAACCATTTTAGAATTTATACAAACAATTTTGTACTACCTATAATCTATATGCATATAATATAATATAAAATAATAATTTCATTACGCAATGTCTTATCTAATAAATTTTCTAAAACGTCAAAGTGGTCAAACCATATAAATGCTTTAAGATAAGTCTACCTACCTAATTAGAATCATTTAAAATGTATTTGTTTCCAAGAAAAGTGAAACATTCTTAAAACATTATTTAGACAATTAGACGTAATATTATAGTTTATAACTTTTGAAATCGTATAAGTAGAGTAAATATCGTGTTTGTATAAAATAATGACGTCATTGTCTTGTTGAAAAACATTTGAATTTTTGAAGAAGTTAAGACTCCTTGCACAAGTGTGTTCATTGCCGTTCGGATATCTGATTAATTTTAGAGGCTAATAATAAAGTCAATTATATCACTTTCAAAACGTGGGGACATTAACTTCTACTTTATATATACAAATATACAATTGATTTAAGTAAGTACGTATTAGTGCGTATTACTAATATTGGAGTTTCATTTTGCAGGGTAGACTCTTGCGAATCTAAAGTAGAAGTGGTCACTCCGTATTGGGCTTCAAACAGCGTGGGTAAGACCAGAGCGATCGTTAACACCGAACACTTCGAACAAGCTATTCATCAAGAAGTCTGCACGTGAGTCGATAAAAATTTAACACAAAACAAAATAACTAATTTATGTAAACCAAACGGACTACAAATATTCTGACGTAGATCTTATTATTCGCTCATTGAATTGTTGTGTTTTTTACAACAATGTTTGCAGTGTTGCTGTTTAATGTTTATCTATAACTTTGAAATGATTCTAAAACCTCGAGTTCTAACTATTAATTCAATATTCAATCGGTTTGCTTCGTAATGTGAAATTTAAAATACTAACAAATCAATATCGATTAGAAAAGAACAAAATTGTGTTATAACGATTAATTAAAATTAAAAACATTTTGAGGAATTTTTGACTGAAAAAATAAACATCTTACAATGAAACAATCTACCTATTTCTTTTAGTCTTTTCTCATAATAATATACCTATACCTACTATAGGTTAGTATACAGAATGGCCATCGTGTTTTTAAATTTTTCTGTTAAAAAAAATATTTTGAAAGCTAGGTGGATCCATTCTGTATTGTAAATAATGTGATTATTTTAAAAAGATAAATAGGTACCCATTTTCTCATAGAATACCTAAATTGTTGTAAATAATTTGAAATTCTGAAGTCGAAAACAACATTTTTGAAAAATCATTAATTTTTATTTCAAAGCTGATGATTTTCTGAGAATTTCAGAATATAAAATTCAAATTTATAAGAAGTAAGTAGTTAATTAGTAAAGTATAAGTATATATGAGTGGAATAGTGGACCAAAATTTTTCGGATTAGATATCCCTTTGCTAATCTAAACTTTAAATAGTTAGGTATAACTTATAACTAATTAAACTCTCGTTTAAAATTCAATTTTTATATAGTCGTATGTATTAAATATTTTAGTTCACTCTGCTTTTGAATATGAAATTAAAAATGTAGGCTGACATTCGAATATTCGATAAATTAACAACTTAAATAAAATATCATTCTTTCTTCAAAAATGTGGTTTTCTTAAGTTTATGACTTAAGAATATAAAAAAAATATTCCCAAAAACGTGAATACTTTTTGAGAATAATATTAGTGTTTGGATACCTTTAATTTTTAAAATAATCTCCTAGACCCTACTATAATATATATTATATACCTACCTAAATATAATATTAATATGTACCTACGTTTTCCTATTATTTACGATTGACAACCATTAACCATAGCCCATAGCCATGTTACGGTGCTTAGTAAATTTACTAAACATAGCATGAGCAAAAATTACAAAAATTATTTTTATTTTTACAGTAAGACGCTGACCGGACGCTGTTCGGGGGACTGTGGATGCGAACAAAAGTATAAATGGCACAGGCTGTTAGCGTACGATCCCGACAATGACTGCAAAGGGATATTCATGGATTGGTTTTTGTTCCCGTCTTGCTGTGTGTGTCGATGCGATTCGGCAACCCCGAACAATGTTTAGCGAAGATCATCATTGCATGTCAACTTTGTACTTATTATATTATATAAATATTACATATAGATATATATTTATTATCCTTTAGTATAACTGTTTATAGGAATAATAGTTAATACCTATGCTTATATTATAATATTTCGTATACTTATATTTATATATTCAGTGCCTATTTAATAGAATATGCTTATCCACGTACGTCTGCGTAATATTGTCACTCACGCGTGTTTAAGATATTTGTGTTTGGTCTTGGAAATAATCCTCTTATGAATAATAAATTATAAACGTTTAAATTTATAATATTTTAATAAGTATTTGATAATATATTAAAATATGTTGGTTATACCTACTCATGAAATACCAATTTCACTATAGAAACTATAATATTGTATAAACATAAATTATAGGTATTATAGGTATTATAAATGATTACTTTATACATATTAGCTGGTTAACCTAATTTAAATCTCTTTATAGTTTATATATAGTTTACTAGCTGATCCCGTGTACTTTGTTGCCCGTAAAACTGGTAACGATCAAAAAAATTATGACATATAACACGGTTAATTTGGATATTGATTATGGAGCAGTTATTAGACGACCAGTAACAGGTTATCCGTGTCAAATTATGGAGGATAACCGTTGAAGATACAATTTGAAAATAAAAAAAGACAGTGATGAAGAGGCGATACCATAGGTGAAAATAGAGTTTGAGATTTGGGGGGTGGCGCTAAAGCCTTACTTTGATAATATTGAATAAACTCAAAACAAAATTTAGGACATTTTTGGGAGCTTAGCCCCTAACCCCCCCCCCCTATTTGCGCAATACTACGTCACCTACATCAATTGGTTATAATTACCAATCAAATATAAATATAAAATTACATTCTGGAAATTTTACGTTTTCTTGTCAACAAACTTGTAGTGCCTAAACATATTATTGGCAATTACTATTAAAAACCCCTCCTACGATTATTACATATGAATTGAGAATCATATTTTGTAAACTGATAATATTTAATAATCAAATTATTATTTATAAACTGTGAACATTTTGAATAAAATTACTCAAATAATATAGTCCCAAACCTGTTTTTTCTTTTAAATAAATATAACCGCCACATTGGTCTTATACCCAACTTGTATATGGTGTCATGATCATTTTTTTATTGTCAACAACTAACAAGGCATTTGTTTTGCAAAACATTGTTGAAACCTTTCATCAGTACCAACTACCAACTCAGTTGTTTCAAAAGTCAGAAATATTAAAAACGAAGCAAGTAAAAATGTGTGTGACCTTCTGAGTTGCTGTCGCGGGCAGTTCTACGCATGCGCGTTGAAAAGTTCAAAACATCTGCAGTAGACAGATAGTTTCCGACTTACCGTTACGATGACTCATGAAAGCATCGACCGAAAAAACAAATCACAACTAAGCACGAAGAGAAAAGCACTGAAGCGTCTGAACTGCGAAGTATAGCCTTATGAACATCTTTATAAGTCTATACAGTGCTCGACTTAGGGGGTGCATGCAGGGGAATAACGGAGTAGGTACACCAATTAATATTTCAGACATTTTAGCGTACCCCTACTATTACTTTTAAGGGGAACGCACGGGACGCTTTATCATTCTGAATTTTTGTCAAAACGCGCGAGAATGCGCGAGATACCATCATAATATTTGTCTCATAGATAACTTCTTAACTGCGAATCTGTTACAAGTCGGTTGACCGTAGCCTCGTACTTGTAGAGTTTGAACATAGATGTATTTAAGTAACAAGCACACTTCTATTCAGTTATAAAACTTATTGAGTTGAACATATACAGACAATGGCACTATCTCCATTCTCCACTAATCGTCTTTCAATCTTCCTGTTCCTTATATCTAAATTTAACTAGGACAATCCCTCCAGGGATTCCCTCCTATATAAAAAGTGCTTACTTTCAGTTTCGGATTTGTACCTGTTTATTCTAATTTACAATCATTATTCAATTCCGTAATTTTACTTGTTTTATAAATACTACATTTCTTAATTGTTTACTAACTATTACATCCTTGCTTATTTCTAATGTTTAATAATACTTATTCATAACAGAACTATAAAGTATTAAGTAGGTAGTTAATATTAAGATTTAAGGGGGTCAGACTATCAGAGCACACGTATTTTTCAAACGTTTTAGACCAATAAGCGGTGGTAAACTACATAATATACTTAAGAATGTCCGATTTTAATTTTTATAGGTACATGTATAAACTATTTGACAAAATATCTAAGCTTTTTAGGAAGTCAATTTTCAATTTTTAATATCTTAAAATACGGATTTTTTTCAAGAATCCCATGAAATAATTGCATACGTGCATATTTACTTTGGACACATCTGATTTGAAATCAAAAAAGTGAGTCCTAAAGAGCATAATCTAGATGCTTATAAATTTAACCACTTTTTTCAAAATTGCAATCGAACTTCAAGAAGTACGTTCAATTTACTACCACTTTTAGTAGTTTTGTAGTTATGCAAACAAGAATATATATTTCATTTTAAGGACATATTCGTGCGCATGCGAGTTACATCAGCGGCGCGGCATTACAGCGATTCTCGGAAACACACACTTTATAGTATAATACTATAATGATCATTTACTATTCGCACGCATAGATATAGGCTATGTAGCACAAATATTCATGTCATGGCTTAAATGTACAATAGGCACATAGCCCATATAAATTGTTATCAAACAAAAATAAAATGGCAGCGTAAGGGTAGGTACGGTCATTACCATAGTATAATCATAATCATATAGCATAGCCAGTATAGGTCGTCCCCTCACGCTGCCATTTTAATTCTTTAACGTGTTGAAATGATATAGTGGGGGTACTATTGCAATAACCTTGTATATTTAAGTCATGGTTCATGTCATATTACTAAACAGTAGACACTATTAATTACCTAATTATATCATATTATTGTCCTTTTGAGTTTGATATTATTCATAACTATAATCTATATATAATATATATATATAAATGAATGTATGTCTGGCTGGCTGCGTGTGTCACTGTGTCCATTTTACTATGGCAACCATTTATATATTATTTTGTGATTTCCGATGGAACTGTCTGTATATAAATGCGGGTTGCCATGGTAATATGTAAGACATATTATTCATATCGAGTTAGCCTTTTTAATGGGCAACGAAGTGCACGGGATCAGCTATTTTTATATATAGATAGATTAGACCTCTGGGCAGAAGATAAGCTAATTTAAAAAGGGAGAGGACCGACCCCGGGAGGTGCTCAAACAAGGATCTTGAGTTTTCCGATGGAAATTGTTATTTATAAATAGTTTCCGTGAGTCTTGAAGCAATTATAATAATAATTATTGGTTGCTGGACAACGAAGTGCATGGGATCATTTGGTACAGAGTTAGATTGTAGGACCTCTGGAGAGAAAATAGGCTAATTTAAAAAGGGAGAGGACCTACCTCTGGTGATGCTCAAACCAGGATTTTGAGATATCCAATGAAAAATTTTGTTTAAAAATGGTTGCCATGGGTTTTGAAGCTATTATAATAATAATTATTGGTTTAAAATTGTTGTTATGGTAGGTAACCGTTATAATATAAAAAAACATATTATTCATAGAGCATTGGTATTTTTAATGAACAACAAGGTGCACGGGATCAGCTAGTAATATATATTTAATACAGTATGTCAGTATCAGTGGCTTAGACAAGAGGGGGGGGGGGACAGTGGTGGATTTAACGGTAATTTAGTCGGCAAATACCAACGGGGCCCCCTCCTAAATAGTGCACTGAGGCCCACCTAAATTATTAAGTTTATTTTATTTTTTATATATTTTATATATTTCGAACTGGAATATAATTTACCATTGTTTTAATAATAAAATAATTTAAATATATAGGAATACTTCAAAAGTAGAAAAAATTATAATTAAATAAAGTAGAAAAGATCGATGTAAATATTTATATACCTACGTAAATCTAAGTTAGGTATTCTACACTCTGCCCACTACCATTGATCACAAATAAGATTATTTATAATTATAAATTAATACATAATATAATTCATGATTGCATGAAAATAAAAACAATAATTTTGTAAGTATAATAACAATATTTTTATTACGCTTAATCAGCAGCGTAAATCATGATTTATTGGAAACCGTTTTGCGATAAATTCGCAACGTGGGTACATATAAAAATTGAAAAATGTGGTAAACAGGACTGTGAATTTAATGCATTTGCACTATGTTTTTCATATTATTATGTTTATACATTTAACGGGTTAGGACAATGTTTCTTACAACTGCTATATACAATTTCTATACAATTGCTATAACTATAGCTATAAAATATTGATTGAAATTTAAAATAAGTATTATTATTATTAAACTAAGTATAAAATTATAAATAGAAGCAACGAGTGATTGCCTCCACACCACCAATTCACTCACCAACCTAGCCAACCGGTGCGTCACCCACAGAAATAAATACACACACATAATTATTGTTTTTGTGAATTATATAATATAAAATGGTAATTTTATCATAGACTTTAGTGTACAAAAGTACATTTTGTCTAAAATTATGTGTAGTACAAAAAGTGAAGTGTGTAGTACGAAATTTAAAAGTGTGTAACTCAAATTAAACCTTTATAATTTTATGGCATCATTTTTTTTTTATATTTGCATGGTTTTTTGTCAAGCTACATTTTAATTATAATCTACATTCTGTGAAATGGGGGTAAGTATGTTACTGATACATTTTGTAGGAGACCCCTCTTGTGATTTGCCGACTTTCTTTGAACCCTTAAATCCGCCACTGGGGGATCAGATCCCCCCATTGGCTTTTTATTACCTTAATAAAAAGTTTTGAGAGGGTGGTTGATTTTCTTCTCCCATTTAGTTGTCGTATTCTTTTTTTGATCCCCCCACTCTTTCAGACAATCATGTCTATGCCACTGTTCAGTAGCACAGTAGGTATAATAGTATTATCTACGATAATTACGTCTTATATTAACTTGTTTACTTGTATTTATAACAGCTCAATAATGATTAACAAATGATATGGACACTTTTTTTAAAGTAAACAGTCCTACTCCTCCTACTTTAATTTTGTCAAATCTAGCACTAGGCTACAAGTCTACCCATTGAAGGCTCCCACCGAGTACCATACGCAAGTTGGAAAGCTGCATATGCCTTGTCGGTATCTAAACATTTTTAAACATACTTTTTTATTGAGGATATCACGATTTTAAAAAAAATTATTATTATATTATATTTTTTTCAAATACTTTCATATTTAGTGCCAATACACATTTAAAAAAATGTATAAAGGATGTTAATTAAACTACATATTTTGTTCAAAAGACTAGGTGCCCACCGGTCCGAGGACAAAAATTGTCAGTATTAATATGGAATAGTACAGAGGCATGGGCTGAGAGTTACAGTCGTTACAGACCTTCCCCTCTCAATTTCTACAAAATCCATGACTATACCACTGGAGTAGTAGGTACTATAAGTATAAGAATATACTACTATTATAGATTTTTATAGTAATTTTTTGATTTAAATTAGGTATTGAAGTTTTCAAAATTTTTTTGTAAAAATTAGTTATTCAATGATATTATATTTACAATCTATAATTACCTAAAAAGGATAAATGTAAGTATGATATATTCATCAATACATATAAATCTGTACAATTTTCCATACCCCTCTCTACTAAGCTTGTTTATTTATAATTGGCTTACTTACCAATAATAAATATATGTTTAAATACAATTATAATTAATCAACAAATTTAAATTTAATGTTAATATAAATTGTCTGTATTTTAAATCATATTATGATTATATTATAATATGTGTACATATATTTATATTATATATCACATTATGATTCACCAAATATACCCACTCACATTTTTTATTGAATAATGAAATAATACAAATTCTTATTTTTGAAAGTATTATACATACTCGAAGACCATTTTTTAAGTGTATGAATCTTTTTGTATTTCTCAAGGAGTGTGCTGTGGCATATAAGCGCTATATGGGGGGAGCTCCCTCACAACAAATAGTCAATATTTAGATACACCACTATTTTCAAAGTAGAGTAAAAATAATAACATTCACTATTCACATAATATAATAAAATTATTATACAGATTCAGCCCAGTAACCAAATAGTAATGTTTTTTTTAGATTAAACTAAGGCTAGAAGATTACATGGAAATTCTAATTTGAAATATATTAAATAGTTGGACTCAAAAGAATTAATAACGTTCATCTATGCAAACTAAGTGTAAAGAAAAAAAATTAAAAACCATTAATTAAATATAATTTTTTTTTTCAAAAATATAAAAAATGTTTTGTTTATTTATAGGGTTGTGAGTGGTTACAGTTTACAATTAATTATAATAATAAATTTGGCATAAGCAAGACCAAGCGGGATAACTATAATTTATATATTTAGGTACTTTATTAACAAGGCCAATAAAGCTAGTTCTATAATAAATAAAAATTGTGTATATTAAGTAATAGATAATAGGTAAATCTACTTGTTAATTCCATTTCTTATTTTACTTATAATTTCAGATTTCTACAGCTAGTTTTATTGTTAAGAGGATGCTACCCACACATTTGTTGTCTCCGTCATATACACGCACGATATAGCAAATTGTCGTTCACTAGTTTCAATAATGTGCTGTTAGTTTTGATACTAGAGTGAATTTACGTATAATAAAACTTTTAAGGAAGAACATTATGTGAGAACATATGTGCTTAAGTGTTGCCGATTTTTCGAAATTTTCATTTTCAAGCAAGAGTATGTGAAATATCAAAAAATAAAAATGCTCCTATCTCGCTTGAAATATCGAATAAAAGCGGCGCATAAGCACAGATGTTATTATCTAAAAAAAATGATAATAGGTCAAATCACTCTAATACCAAAACTAACACCACACTATTGAAACTAGTGAACGAAAATATTTTGCTATGTTGTACGTGTGTAAGACAGAGTCAACAAATGCATGGGTAGCATCTTCTTAAGAGGTGTGTTTCATTTTTCAATGCCATTTCTTATTAATAAAATAAGTAATGCTAGGTATGAAACATGTGTTAGAGCATTTAACATATTATAATTTTTTGTAGGACCAACTGTTGACGTCAACGAAAATCCTAAAATATATAATTAGTTATTATAAGCATTAAAAATATACATACAGTGAAACCTTCCAACAACGGATATTTTCTTGAGGACCAACTACAAACTTTCTACAATCTGAACCCTCTAAATACTGACAACATTTCAGCAACCGAGTGTCAGGTATTTAGAGATTTCACTATATAAAATACATTTCAATCCCAATAAAAATTTGAGACTTTATCTACAAAATAATAGGATGTTAATATAATAAACTGAAAAAGTCACTAAATGAGAATGAAGGTAACCTTGGTAAATGTTAAATTTATTTTTACATTTGTATAAACTAATTGTACTTTATGTACATACATATACCTACATAATATATTATGCATAAATGCATAATATATAAGATTAAAATAAATCAAACAAAATGTTTATATATTATACCCGTAAAAGCTTCTTAATAAGTACACCAAATATGTTAAATTTAATAACCATACTTACTTCCCAAAATCACTGGTTTTTGTTTAAATTAAACCTAAAATAATTATTATTTGTTAATAAGGTAACACTGAAAATTACACCATTATTACACCATTTTCTATTATAAAAGATTTACAATTTCAGATCATTTTATTAGAATTATAGTTCTTAAAATTATTGAGAAAATGGAAAACTGTATGATTTTGTACATTCAACATTTTGAAAACATCGAACGAAATTCAAAATTGGAATGATTCAAACAAATATTACTCTGTCTTTATTGGCTGAACTTGAACAACGCAAAAATATATCTTCTACCATTTTGAAAACTTCATCAGAACTCTTAGAGGCATCAACCTTAGAATGAATTCCTAGAACAACATATTAATTTAAATATTTATTTTTAATTACAACTAATAATTAACACTAACCTTTTTTCTGATAATAATCTATCAATGGAGATGTTTGTTTATGATATGATTCAAGACGCTTTTTCAGAGCATCCACATTATCATCAGCACGACGAATCAATGACTCGCCAGTTATCTAAAAGTTGAAGACAAGCCTTTAGGAATAATATTACAACTATACCTGGTTATACTATGTTTAAAAAGTAAACTATTAATATAATATATAATATTTTAAATAAACCTCACATCATCTGTCATATTAACTTTTGGTGGATGGAATTCATCGTGATAAGATCGGCCGCTGGCAGGGTGAATTAAACGTCCTGTTATACGGCGTACCAATAAACTGTCACTAATGTTAAACTCGATCACAGAGTCCAACTGTGTTTTCCGTTTTTCTAAAAGATTGTCCAGCTGAAAATTAAATTTAATACATTAGGTATTCTAATTTACTTTAAATAACTAGGTTTTTTTTGTTTTTACTTTTTCGGCTTGAGGTACGGTTCTTGGGAAACCGTCTAATAAGAATCCCTGTCTACACTCTGGTCTATCTAAATTTCGATCAATCAAATCAACAACAAGACTATCACTGACCAGGTTACCTAGAATTGAAAAAAACAAGTAAAACCAAATTATTATTTACTATACATATCAAATAATAACAACTAAGAATAATTTTGAATAAATATTTTATATAAAACTTAATTTAAACGAAGTATTAAACAATCTTATCATAGGTAACAAAATGTATCAAATGATTTTTTTTCACTACACGAAGTTGTAAAACATTTACCTAAGGAATACAACTAAGCTTATGAGATAAAATCAAATATTTGATATTAAAACAAATACATAGACATCATGAAACATATTTGAGGATAACATAATATGACTCCCATTAATTATGTTCTCAATTAAATTGTTTTATACAATATATAATTGTTAAATATATATTATTTATAGCAGATTATGAGTACCACCTGTTTAAAAATTATAAATGGGTCTCTAATTTAAGCCTAATATTATATTATTTAAAACTTATTTAAAGCAATTTTAATTTAAGAAAGTATCATGAAGTGACATAAACCATGCCAGTCCTTAATTGAATTACAATGCTAATATTTTTTGTCTTCAATAAATTATAATTAGTTTCTAAATGCAGTTTTATAATTATTAAATTCATAATATAGACATGGGTATATAATATATATAATATATCAACGTTATTAAAATAATTTTTAATACAGTTTAAACTAACCATGTATTTTATAATTGTTTCAAGGTATCCATAGCAATGATAATAATTTTAAAAACTTTAAATACATGTATATTATTATTTAATAAATAATAATAATGGTAATGATAATAATATGTGTTTAATATAATATAGGTTGAGTACAAACATATATTTAAACAAAAATGTACTGTAATAGTTTATAGTTGTAACCAGAACGATAAAAAAAACTATTACACAACAGTAAGTAGGTTTTGAATTTACCTGTAATAATAATAAGAGTCGCTTAGGAAAGAAAACCTCCAAAGATAAAACACAATATTGTACATTGATCTTAAAATCCTATAGAAAATACTTGCATAATATATTATTATATATTGCTTATGAGATTGTTTATTAGTCATACAATTCTACTCCTACAAAATTTAACCTTTAACAGTTAAAATAACAATAGTTATACATAGTATACTTACTATTTTATAATTTTTAAAAACATTAGATCTTATCTACTGAATATTTTGAAAGAAAAACTTTGAGAAGGAACTTTTCCATCCTCCTACTGCACACATTGGTGGGGATTTACTGTCTTTCACAAAAACTGATCATCATAAAGGTTCTAACTGAACAGAATATACTTAATAATATGACTTTCAATTTACATAAAGAAAATGTAGCTAAATATGTAAGGTAAACCTACTGATACATATTTTTTTTAAATAATTGATACAAAACTAGATGTGTGATCGACGTTTTCATAACAGTTGCCTATTACTATTTTGTATATATATAAAACGTTTCTTTAAATGTTTGAGTATAATAACTAATGACTAAAATATTTAAGATCAGCAATTTAAAAATATCTACATTTTATTTTTAATTTAATTCTATAATATTTAAAATATTACATGATTAACAAGATTTAAACCACTTTTTTTTACACTGAGGTTACATAAGATTAACCGAAAAAGCTGTGTAAAAAACACATCATGCAAAGTATTATTTTTTACAACTTAAAGGTACATAGTCTTATTTGATAAATAAATAAAATTAAGTTTTGTTAAATACATGAAATCAAACTGCATGAGTATCAGACTATTTTCAGTTAGGACTATTGTTGGTAATTACCTGATTCTATGACTTGTTTCACCTTCTGACCCAGTTCCGACCCGGAGGCCACTTCGGAGCGCAACATGTCTCCTGTGGATAGGTGACATGAGTAAAATTTCTGCAACAGTTTTGGCGCCTGAAAAAGACAAAAAAATGTAAAATAAAAATAAAAGTAAATAGAAGAAGGTAAACGTTTGTTCATTTAGGGGTTTGAAAAAAAAAAATACCTAAGAACATTAAAAAAAATTAAGTGTACCTGCGTCCCCTTTCCCGAACCTGGTGGCCCGAGCAAGACTGCGTTGATGCCGGGTAGTTTGACGTCTTCTTCGGGTAGCGGTCTTGGGGCGGCAGCCAGGGGCGGCATGGCGTGTGTTGGGACGAAGATGAACTTCCGGGACGACCAAGGGTCGAAAGTAAGCGAGCAGAACTCTAAGTCTGGTCGGTCGACACTCGACGAATCCGCGTAAGTACGGTGTGGCTAACGGGCAAAGCGGCTAATAAGTAATAAGTAATAAGCAATAACGGACCGCAACCGCGTGAAGCGTGATAATGGCAAATGATGACGACAACTACAACCACAATTGATATCAATACACCTTGGATTACGACATGGTATTATTATTATTATTACAACTTTCGAAACGTAACCGAGTGAGGTTAAGCCGATCAGCCGTTTTGGGAGATAACAACGGATCTGATAACAGGTTAAACGAGTAACCACGAGGCACGAATGTCGGCTGAAGTCGGAACGACTTGAATTCGCCATCGCGATCCAGGGACAACTACTGTGATTTGTGAAATTGAAAATAGCTCTATAGCTCTATAGATATATTACATATCTATGTTCTAATTATTCTATATAGTATAATATTACTTATTACTTATTACCTATTACTTATTAGTATCTATACATCTACATTCTACAGTACCTACCAACTAATAACTAAATTTCTATCCTGGGATTTAAAATTTAAATACAATAGACAATAATAGTTAAATTGCGCCGTGTGTATTTAAAATGTTTATTTATTGTTACGTCCAGACGTTTAGCGCACGCCAAGTTTCGTTAATAATAAACTGTATTATTATATATATATTATATTTTTTTTTTTGGTTGAGGCTTCGACAACAGGTCATTAGCCTGTGGAAATGTGGGGGAGGGTACTGTAGGTTTTGAACTCGTCTGTGGTTGTTTTGGCAGAATTTTTAAGTGAACACCCGTAAGTATCTGCTATGCCCGGGGGGATGGCGGCTTCTCTCTCCGGACACCGTGACTGCCCGAAGAAAAATGCCGCCCGTCGCCGAGTTCAAACCGGCGACGGGGCGCGTCGAACTGACGCCTTAGTCCGCTCGGCCACTACGTCCACCAAATATAGTATTACTATTATCAATGGCGTACGCAGGGGTAGGGTTCTAGGGTTCTGCCCCCCCCCCTCTGAAATTTCTTTTTTCTACAAAAAATGTGTATACATAATTTTCCCAATACAAAGCTGTGACTTACATTTACGAACATTTTTTATGATTTCGTAAAAAATTAAAATTAAACATCTTTATGGCCGAGGGGTACACATTTGACAACACCCCACCACCACCACCACCCAATAAAACACCACTGTATGACCAGGACGTCTGACATCCTCGCTCTAGTAGTTACGCATATTAAACCAAACTACGGGTACAACTTTGAAATATGAACACACCAAATTTGCGTTTGGCAGAACCAACTTCATGTAATTTGCTGACACTGCTATATATTACCGTCAATCAGGGTGCCTTGGAACGATTTTTACCATTTAACTACTGTAACACATTAATTATTGATAATTAAATTCTATAATAATCATGCGGTGGCGCAATCCTCTAAGGAATAGATTGAGCAAAAATAACATTGAGGTAAATAAAAAATAAAAAGTGCTCGTTCCAAGTCATCTGAGGTTCTGGGTGAATTTGAACATCCGTTTTTTCAAGTGCAGATTTCATTTAATCATTTGTCGAAGCTCACTTGGAACGCTAAAAATATAGAGTTCAGTGGGTCAACCCGAACGCCAGACGATGCTTAACCGCAAAACACATTATAGCGACTGCGGCCAAGGAACTGGAACCTTATGAATTAATCAGTATCGGTTCCGGTATTGGTTCTCCAAAAATAAAATAACTGTTCCGGTTCAGTTCTGATATTTTTTGATAAAAAAAAAAATAAGGGTATCGGTTCCAGATAATTTATGTACCGAAAAGTATAATAATTTTAAATACTTATTCGGAATGCGGGTTTAATTAATAGTATGATAAATATTAGAAAACTTACCTATATGATCATACATAGTTTATACACAAAACAGTAATGCCATTCAATTATGATGAATATAATTATTTTATTTTTGAGCCTAAAAGAACCTATTTAATTTAAAAATTCTGATTTGGTTCCAGTACTTTATTTATTAATATAAAAGTTTCGGTTCCGGTTCCAGAATTGTTTTTTTAGGTTTAGTTCCAGACTCCAGTCCCTGCTGCGGCTATCGGCCAATTACCGCGCCACGCCAGGCCCCGTATGTTACGTTTTCTTCAAGACATAAATACACATTTCTTCACGTTTTATGCGATAAAACACCATCAGAAACTTTTTTTTTAACTCTATATCATTACGCATGATGTTACATAATTTTACTTTGTGTTCTCTACTATATTACTTTCAATCAATGTTATTAATAATTATTATTAACTTTGTGAATGTAATCTGTGTATGCAACTGTATATCTTACTCATCCTGTATAATATAATATTAATAAAATAATGTAATGTAATGTTACGTCAAATGGCCATGGATGCCTCGAACCGATTATAATAATAAAAAAAAACAATGATAGACCTATATAGATATTATGTCTAAACTTAATAATTATAGTTAAATACTTAACCAATTGATTAAAGTAGATGTATAAAAACAACTAATAAGTTTTACACATATAAAATATTATAAGAAATCATAATATTAATTTATTGATAAAATATATAATATATTTATCACTCATACTATATATATACTCATACCTATATACATTATAATATAAACCAAAGATATTTCCTTTGTAGGTAGGTACTAAAGTATGCACTATGGGGTACGTCTATAGCCTGTTATATCATAGTATATTTTATACAACTTCACTCAGTGATAATAAAATAGATTTAAGTATAATATGAGAAAAAAATCAAAAAAACATTATGTATTGCACTATTGCCGGATAATCTAATCAGTGAGCATGTCATAAAAATGCAATACCGACATAACGTAGGCCACTCAAGTATATAAATATACATAATACTGTAGAACAGGTAAATATCTTAAAATTTATAAGACTGTAGGTACTTACCAATATCTGTTATTTAACAACAAAACTGCATTGATGCGATTTTCAATAAAATATTCTACATAGATAACAAATGCCCAAAGCCGTGTACTGTGCGTACCGTGTAAAAATGTGAAGCAAATGTTCAATGTTGCAGAATGTGAATAATTAAATGCACCTATTAAAGTTTAAAAAAATACGCATTCTCAACGAGGAATGTTTATCGTAATTTTGAGCAATTCATTTGTATAATTTAGGTTGTATAGGATTATTAACAGTGGTTGATAGAATGGGATATGGTATGCCTCCACTTTTATAGTTCACATTTTCCATCCCTCCACTTGTTTTGTCGAAAATAATGCATCCCCCTTGTAATTAATTAGAAATATTATCGGTTTATATTGGTATTTTTAATACAATTTTTCTTTTTACGATGGTTTTATAATTAGTCATACAATAGTCAACGACTCAAAATTTAGACACCACTGACAATAAAGGGCCTCTAAAATTAGATTGAATCTGGGCCTCAAAATTGTAGTTGCGGCAATGTGGGTTTAATATGAGAACTATATAAAATAGAAAAAACATCCTTCCACTTATTTCAAGCCACTCCGACCACTGATTATCTAAATAGGTATTGTTCAAGGACATCACAACACAATTTTTTTTAATTTTAAGTTAATTGGAGTATAATTTATTCAACATAATAAAAAATGTTTTGATAAAAATCTGATGTTAAAAATATGATTATTCAACGAGATAATGAGAGTTGATGAATAGTTGCGTGACGTCGTAGAGCCGACGACTGAGCAGTCTCCTATGTTTTACATTTAAAAATAGTTTGATTTACAAAATGATTTTAATAACTTAAAATAGTATTTCAACATTTTTTTTTCATAATCCTAAGTATATTTATGTGCTTAAGATGATGGTGTGATTTAAAATTTAATACATCTTGTTTTTGCATACAATACATTATAAATTATAATTTAGTAAATTTATTGAGTTTTCAATTCGCGTAATATTGCCGTATAAACAACATTTTACAAAATTCACTATACTAGTTTTATCTAAGTACTATAAAAAAACTGGAAATTATATCAAAATTATTTAATTATAATCACACCAGTATCATAAACACAAAAAATCACTTAAAAATATTATATTTAATGATTGAAATCGTTGTGTTAATCTAGACAGTTTTGCTCGTAAAACATACGCCAACTTCGACTCTATGACGTCACACGCATATCTTCAAACGCCTGTATCTTATTGAATAAGTCATATTGCAGTCATATCAACATACTTTAGATCTAAGCAAACTTGTTTTTAGTGTTGTAATGTCCCTTAAGATCACGGAAGTTTTTTAAATTATAGTTACACATTTATATCCTATACATTCTTTAATATGCACAATATTTTACCTAAGTTTCAAGTGATATGATCAGGATGCAATCCAACTCATCCAAACAATAAACCAAACATTAAAATGTGCACGACTTTCACATACAATAAAAACTCAGAATGATCTCAATGATTAAATTTAAATTGATTCAACCGATGCCATATATACTATATACTCATGATTCAATTTCTAAACCATAAATTATAGGACCGGACTTAAAAGTTTATTTTTATTTTTTACACCCAATGTTATAAATACAAATTCACCCATTCCCAGGTTAGGTTAGGTTAGGGCCGATTAAGGCATCATCAGTGCACATGTGGGCTTCTGACAAAAGAACCGTGATTGACCACTGATTTAGGGGTACAGAATCCTCAATCAACGATATACAACCGAACTTGGTCAATCCGAACATTTTTAACTTGAAATTGTCGATACCTCAAACACTATGGTCGGACCCTCAGGCTTCAACTTCAAGTTAACCAAGTCCGACTGTATTTATTTTATTTTTTTTAAAATACAAATTATCTTTTAACTGGTGGATACCTACCTTCTTCGTTCCACCCGCTCTATCCCCTCGTTTGCTATATTATCTTGACAGGCATGGTACAAATTATTATAGTCGCAATAATACAATCAATCGACTGACATGCCCAACAAACCAGCATTTCACCTTACTGTTTTAAGTTAACAATGAACAAAGTCCATTTAGATCTGAATTAGTTTCACTGAATTAACGTTATACCTTAAACCATAGAATAATATACAAATTACACTCGATTAGCTGAATATGGGGTTTTTGTTTATCTGTGATCTGAAATCTGAACCTTTGACCAATATGGAAATAAGTCCGTGACCAACCTGTGGTTATTATTTTATTCTGTGGTTATACGTTTGTGAATTACATCAGTTACGAAAACTTTTACTGCAGCGGTATCCAGGACCACATTCGCTCTATTTAGCTAAACCACACAGTGCCATATGCCACCAAGCCTGACTATTCGTGTCAATTTTCATTGTATTAATTTATATTTTGACCAAATCCTTGGTAGTGAAAACATATTATAAGAAGATGTCAGCCCACTATTTGTTTTCTCTCTCTGGCCCACTCGCAACACAGACAAAACGCATTTACGCAGAAAAATGTTTTCTATGTTTTTAGTTACCTTAGAGTAAAATCACTCATTACAAAAAAGACACAATAATATTTTTGAAAGAATGACATATCGATTTGTCTAAATATTATCTCAAAACTATTTAAACATAATTTAAATGAACAACATTTTTTTGTTTATTTTGAAAGTCGATACAAAGTCAAATAACAATAAAATATAAAATGTATATGTCATTCTCTCAAAAATATAATTCTACATCTTTTTGTAATGGGTGATTTTACTATAAGATTATATAAAAAAAATAGAAAAAATGATTTTGCGTTAATGCGTTTTGTCTATGTTGAGAGAGAGAAAACAAATAGTGCGCTAACCTCCTCATACTTTGTCTTAAGATCGACATGGGACATATTAATTTAATACAATAAGTCAATAACTCGATTTTTAAAATGTATTTAATAATAAACGCAGACTACAAAGCAATGAAGAAGAGTGGAATTATAAGTTAAAAGATCCATTGGATAACATTAATTATGTTTCTAGAAGTAGAGCCTAGGGCCAGTAGCCTACTAGGCGCAAAATATAGCGTTTGGGATTTGGGAGGGCTGAAGCCATATTATAGTACCTAATATTGAATAAGTATTAAACTTTAAAAAAAATGTAGGACATTTTGGGTGGGGGAGCTTAGCCCCTAAAACCTTTCTTCCTATTTACGACTATGGCCAGTATTAATTTTATTTCTTCTGGTCGAGAGGAGCTATAGTGGTGACTAGTGAATATTTCTGATTAGCAGTTAGCACTCTAAATGCTCTATCATATATCTACCATATATACCTATAATATCTACCATAATGGTATAATCACACCATTAAATTTAATTTTTTACTTTTGGTAATTTCTTTGATATTTGAATAAAAACTATTAAAGTTAGTGAACACGTAGAGTTGCGAAGGTTTGTTTTCAAGGTAGACTCAATACTTTCTATGCCAAGGTCCATATTATCAGCCAGATTCTCAGGTTCGTTGTAGAGGATATTTTAAGGACTTTCTACTATAGGTGACATTATAAAATAATATGTAAGAAAACCATATAACATATAACTATAATATACAATTTTATAATAGCAATATTTTACAAATTAAGTAAACACTTTACTTAATTACAGGCTGTTGGCTACACATATTTTTAAGAAGATATTCGTGTTTTTGCTAGTACACAATACACAATATAAATCCGAGCCCAATTAATAACTATTAATGTTTTTATTAGGCGTATCAAGAATGTCAATCAATATAAAAAAAAAACCGAGGAATCACTCTGCAGACGTATTTAGCATTATATAGGTATTAAGTATAGCAGATGTCAACTATAGGTACATCGTCATTGAATCAGCACAACATACACTGAAAATCACTGCAGAATTCTAATTTCTAGTGGAGACATTTTAGATAAATAATAATAGTTAAATATATCTGTATTTACGTAGTTTTTTAGTTTTTGTGAAAATTTACATTTGTTGGTACTGAGACCTGAAGTAATAGTAACTGACCCGATTTTGTTGATATTTTGATTTAACTATCCATAAACGAAAAAAACATCTAATTTATATTATAGTAAATAGTAATATTATATTTAAGTGGTAACCGTTCGCTATTATTAACTAAAGGATGCTCGTGGAAATATAAGACCCTAAACCAGGGATTAAATTGGTTTAAGCTTCGATACACAAACAAGTTTCTTTTTTATTTAGTATAATATTAAATATCAAAATATTGTGTTTACTTATTTTACCTACTTATACAATATTATCTAACATTGTAACATATATTATAATCAAGCGGTGTCATAAATTTTTGTTTAATATGTATTCATATAATCATATGTCATTGCATAGCAGATTTTAAACGATTTGTACCTATAATAATATGCTATCTATTCAAAATTTAAATACTTTTATTGCTAATAAAGGTCACATACTCACATGGATATTGAATTTTGAGTGCCTACCTATACTAGATTCCTATAAATTACCACTAATTCTATATTCATTAAGTCATTAACGATAAATAACTAGTCGTGACACGAATCAATTTAATCAAATTATTACTATTATATAATGTGGATCCTGTCACTATTATAGCATATATATATTGTTATTAATATTAAATATGACATGTAATATGGCATTGTAGTTTGATTGTATTGTAATAGAATTTATAAGGACTCGACAAAAAAAAAATAGGTCTAGTATAAAGTACCTACCTCACTAAATGTATACAGTTGCCTGCAATCTACACTATAATCTACAATAAGTTTAAAAAATGATGCAGTTTTCAATGATCCTATTCCTTATTTTAGCCGGTTGTACTCATTTGATGTACGGAAATCAAAACATATCATTTAGTAATTTAACAAAAATAGTTTCTCAACTTAATTTAATCAATGTAAGAAATGTAAATACTGATTTAATATTAGCTGGTTTTTTATTTTCAAGAAAAATTACATTATATACAATACTTTTTTTGAGTTTAGAAAGAAAACCCCGAAATCAAAGTACTAAATTCTTTGGTTAATGAAATCATCAACAAGTACTTGAGCAGTTGCCATGTGAATATAATTTATGACGACCTATTTGATACTGATTTGTATTACAAGGTAAATATTAATATTAATGACCTTAATTTATTGTATATACTAATAAGGTGACAAATTTTATTACAATTTTATTTATTGAATGTTTTATTAATAATTTATAAAATAGACAATAAGTAGGTAATAAGTTAATAACTATATGTCTATATATCTATACTTTTTAAATTTAAACATTAATATATTGAGAAATACAAAATATATAATTTACAATAATTTATAATATTAGGTATTTTAGCATTATATATTATACTTTATACATAGAACTTGTACTATAATTACTATTTACTGTAAATAATATGTAATAATATAACACTCAATTAAATGGTTTAATGAGCAGAAGACGGAAGTATGCCAAAACGGATAAAATAGGATTATATTACTGGCTACTGCAATAATTATAAATCAACCGTTTCACGTTTCATGTCGACTGTTGCTTAATAATATCATTCAAACTATTTAAAAGGATATCAGCGCACTATTTACCCATTTTGTTTTCTCTCTTTGTTTCTCGTGAAACATAGGTTAGTGGGTGCCATTGCATCCACTGGGATATTTTTAATAAACAAAAAAAATCAGTGTATAGGTAATAATGAAAATAAGTAACTACTTATGTACGTGAAACAACATTAATGATTTATTTAAAAATGAAAGATTCTTTAAAATGTGCTGAATTTTTCTTATGTATTATAGATATATATTATAAATGTAATATATATTATACCGTAGGAATATTTTAATATGACTTTAGACTTGTATAGTAAGTTGTATGTGCGTAGGCGTATGCAAATAGGTGTGTGGGGTAATGGGGTACAGCTATAAGCACCCCAGGTTTCAAATTAAGACTCCCAATTGGCAATTTCCCAGAGTAATTTATTTCATAAATTACGTATGAATTGAATTGTGGTTTGAATTTTGAATTGTTCATATTAAATTGCTTTAAAAGATAAAATGTATATAATAAATTTAAGTTTTAAAATCAAAATCTTAATCTTGAATAAATTGCTTGTATAACTGTTATCATTTTGGCATTACTGCATTAGGTAATTTATAATAACATTACATATAAATCATATGTTGACTGTTATGGTATTTATTCAATAAAACGTATATAGAAATGCAAAAAGAAAGAGCTAATATTATATAATATGTTTCTATATAGGCCTAGGGGATTGGAGAACAAATTATTTTAGCACTCCTAAACTTTACACAATCATCACTTCTAATGTTCGCATATATATATGTATACCGATGTAAAAACGATAACAAAAAGTTAGAATAACATAAAACTTTAATGAATTTGTAAGCTTAAAATATTTGATCAGGTAACTTGTATTTACTAAACACCCTGTATGCATGTGTATAATATACTATACACTACGCAGCATAATATGAGATACTATTCGTCTATTCGTATTATGGTATATAGGTAGGTATAGGTTAGGTTATTACTAAAATACAAACAAATTATTATAACGATCGATTACCTAATAATAATGATGAGCAAACGCTAAAAGTATTATATTATTAATACCTATTAAATTTATCAAATACTAAATATCATGTGTTACTAGTTATACCTACTGATAATATATCAATTATCAAGCATCTGAAGCATCAATATAATAATATAGTGTAACACTATTGGTGTTCATATTATGTAATAATTCTACACATGTTGAATAGGTAGGGAGTATAAAGGTATATTATTACTATTAATATAATATCGTATTGCATAAAATTGAATTTGTTTCTTGTCGATCAAGAATTTAGAATTCTAATTGCCCACCTACATAATATTATTATTTTATTAGCGACTCAATGACTCAATACGTACAATTTACCTATTATATCATAATACCATAAATCATTATTAATATGGTAGCCGGTAGGTGCAGTACCTATATCTATAGGTATAGCAGTGGTACAAACTATAAGTACATATTATTATATTAATAATTAATATACTAGGTATTCGACCGAATGCCCGATGACCCCGCTGCAATTATAGTCTTTAATAGTTAATCTTTATGATAAATGATAATGATTATTATCCATATGATATAGGTATGAAATTGTTCATTATCTCACAATACCTTTATAATATTTTAATTTTTCTAAAAAAATCTTGTACAAATGATAAATATAATTCATTAATAAATATATATATTATATACTATATACTTATAAACATAAATGTATATATATTGAACCATGTTCGTTGTTTGAACCCATAAGTAGGTGCACCCATGAATAATATTTTTAAATTACAATATAACTAAAAACATTATTCTTAAAAAAATATCTAATTTCGTTAAAAATATAATTTGTTAATGTTCATGATTTTGATGAATTTTGTAAGCTTCAAATGCTTCTAAAAAATATTTTGCATAATATGTATTATTGATATTTTGAAATCGATATAAAAACAGCTTATGGTGAACTTATGAATATTTAGGGAAAATTTCAAGACTACAATTATTTATTTTTGAATTGTAACAAAAATAACAAAAAATGTTGTACCTATATAATGTTAAAAAATTTAGATACAATATTCAGGTTTCAAAAACAACAAACATCTTGTTGCCAAGCGTTTGGAAAATTTATTATTCGTGTCTGACGT
Organism: Acyrthosiphon pisum; assembly: GCF_005508785.2. Lineage (NCBI taxonomy): Eukaryota > Metazoa > Arthropoda > Insecta > Hemiptera > Aphididae > Acyrthosiphon > Acyrthosiphon pisum. The sequence continues at coordinate 7,347,706 of NC_042494.1, forward strand.
CTGTTTATGTCACAGTAATCACTAATCAGTATTTGTTGCGTCTTGCGAACATTACAAATATGTTTACCTACATTCGTTTAAAAGTCAAATCGTATTTCCATGTAATCTGTTTACTCGACGACTAACGTATGTTATAAAATCAACATGTCAAATAGTGCAGTACACGACAGTAATTCATCCGTTATCCAGAAACTGTGCACGAACGCCACGAACGAAATTATGCAATTGGTTTTTGACGATCTTCGGTCAAATAGACCGAAACCGTTAGATTGTTGCGATTTCAATAGTGTTCCGGTGCACTTAAGGTTTATGTCGTTACCTAACATGGCCGTGGGTGAAAATTCCCCGAGACGATGCACCCGAAATTGGATTGCCGTCAGTTACGTCTGTGGAGTTGCCAGTTACCACTGTACCACCGTGTGCCGGATCGTCTATTGCCACATTGATTGACACCAGGTGCCCCTGTAAAAGATAACGGGATCGAGACGTCGTTATCCGTTGTCTCGTTGTCTTTGCCACGGGTACAAAAGGTAGAAGCCGACGTATGGCTTATGGTAAAGGATGCGGTAACCCGCGGTGTCCGTAGTGATAAGTGGATGGAACCGGCGGTGACCGCAGTCACACCTCAACGTCCACTAACTGTGGAGCCGGACCAAGAAATTCCTCAGGCAAATGTTCTGTTGTGGTCCGATTGACTACGCAGACGTATTATAAATGAGTTTATATGGTTTTATTACGATTAATTGGGCACCGGATTTTAGACGTCCCATCCCCACACCGTTAAAGCGCTCGTACCGAGTTCACACCGCACTTTTTTGCAGTAATAAGTTTAATTAAACGTCGCACCTTTTCACTTTTGTATCCGACCAGACACATGTTGTGTTCACCGGACGTTCGGACAAACCGTTTGAATTCGTTTACGTCTGCCATCATGTCGAGCTTACGCTAAGTACCGAGTTTGGACAGGTTTGCCGAGCGTATTTAATTATTTACTGTGCAGCCGTCGGCTCTTCGCCTCGAGTTTTGTTTTTCCACGTCGCGGTCGTCTGTTTTCGCTCATTTACCTTATTAGTACCTTATAGAACGTTATATTCACTTTGCTTTTTCGCCGTAGTGATGTATCCGACCTCGCCCCGTTTGTGTCATATTAGAGGTTACTGCTGCCCACCGCTAGCACCTTTTTCACCTATAACCATATGAGTTAAAGTTAGTGTAATCTAATTCTAACCCCAAACTGGAGGAATATTTTGTGAAAAATCTATACTTATCTAAATAGTTATAAATTATAGCTATGCTACCGTAATAATGTATAAGTAAATTGTATATTATGTAAATTAACTTGAATAAAATTGTGTGTTATGTTATATAATATTTGGTTTTTATTTGATAATATTATTAAGAAATATGCCAACAAGTTATTGTGTAAAACTAATAAATTCAGCTTGTGGACACTCTTTTTGACACTCACTATATTGTTCCTAGATAAGCGCATCCTCTTAGCACTATTTGTAGGGCGGCCAAGGTTTGATTTCCTCTTTTTATTTTAATAAAATTCTTCAAAATTAACAACCAAAACTATAACAATCATAACCAATAGCAACCTTACAATAAACAAAAATATATTATTAATATGTTTATTTTTATCCTAGACAGATGGCGCCCATTTTTGTATTTTTGACATCCAGATACCTTCCCGGTAGATTTTGCTGAAATCATGGGCTTTTTATTATATTTTAATTTTAAAGCGAGTTATGAGTATTATAAAATGTACAAACAATTTACAATTTTAAAATACTAATAACTTACTTCAAAATTAAAATATAAAAAAACTCTATTAAGTTGCCTGAATGATCTTACCTTTAGATTTTACGAGAGGTCAATTCACTCTAATTTTAAAATTATGGAGCTACATGTGTTCTGCTGAGCATAAAATTTGCTAAGTTACGTATTTGTAAGACGGATACAACACATGTGGGTATTACGTCCTCCTAAAGTTGAAAATCTAAGTATTTTCAGTACTATACAAAAACAAAAAGAAACCTGAAACAGACATAATTGTAAAATCAATAATACTTTCTTCGCTCAAAAATTGTTCCAGGGAATATTCTCATTCCTGTAGAAATGTCTATGTTTTTACTAACAAAATTGTTTTGTTCATAATTGGTGGTGCCACCAACATATTTTACAATATTATGTACTTACATGATTTTCTAGTTTTTTATTAATTTGAATTTCACACATGCCTCCAGACTAAGTATTGGGGATAGGATTGTTATTAATTACAAAAAATGTGACCACAGCTGAAATATTATTAACTGTACATGTACGTTTTACTACACCTAAAGGAGTTATTTTAAGCCCACCATAAGCCTCTAGTTTAATAGTTGAGCTCTCAATGCCTACATTTAAATTAAGTAGTTTATATACTTTATGTGGTAAAAGATTGACTTGCGAGCCCGTGTCCAATTTAAAGTTAACATATATTTTATGATTTTTTTTACTAAAATAAGTTTACTAAAGTACTTTATAGAACATAAAATGGTAACGGGTCACTTCCCCGTCTCCATTTCACCGTCGAACATTTCCCCGTAAACACTTCCCCGTAAGACATTTTCCCGTCTAATACGTTTTACCGTGCGATAAGTTAATATGTGTATATTATTTTATGGATTCATGGACAGATCCCCGTATTAACGTAATATTAACTTATACAAGCTACACTTAATATACGATAGTTAAAAATATTTATTTTATTAAGATAGTAGGCCATTGACATAATAGCTGAGAGATATAATTCATATTATTCTTATTACTATATTAAGTAAATATTAAATAAATACATTTTATAAGGTTGGCAGTATGCTAATAGTTATATTGTGGTGACTTTATATTGTATAGTGATCCTTGCAGTATGTTATATACATTATAATTTATTAATAAATATGAAACATAACTATCTGATCACTAGATCACATATGTATTTAATTTTTGTCTGACCATTTGGCTACATTTTTTCAGGATGTTCTGCAAACAATGTTGCCATCGTTAGATACGATATCGTACAAGCTCTTTAATGTTTATGAATATTCTTCAAAAAGGACTAGAGTTTCGGAGTCTAGATGCGTAAATTATATAATATTTTGTCAAGATCCTGAGATCACGGCAACTAAGTTTGGCAACGCGATTGATAGCAGAGTATTCATAGTGACAATTGGATCCAAATGGCAAATACAAGAATTTTTCAAAAGCCCAGCATCCCAAAATATTATGAACTTATTGATTGCTTCCGCCGGACCAGCCTTACAGGAAAAAAACAAAAATGTAATCAGTTAAAATAAATAAAATAATATCTCTGAGAGTTCCATTATTAATAAATACACTGTACATAATTGTTGTTAGATTTATGTGTTAACGATATAATACATTGTTAGTGGCACTGTAGGTACCTATAAAGTATTTAGTCAAAATTAAAAACTATAGTTAGACAGGTACCTACTTTGAAACACATAATATTATATGCTACTTAATTATGCTCATAAATATAAAATATGTATTATTTATTATTTTTAATTTGATAAATGATAACGAATACTCTCTAGTCAGCTTACATTGTTGAAGGTACCTAATAGATATTAACCAATTAACCCATTGTTCAGGTACCTGATTAGTAATACCTACCTGATTCTTACTAAGTATTATAACTTATAAGTATTATTTTACTTAGATCTATACATATTAAGACATAGGTACCTAAATTGTACATTCAATTATGTACCACATAATATGTGGTAGAGCTAATATATACTTTTAAACATTTAAAATTTAATAACACAAATGTATTTACAGATTAAGAGCCGTTCTTATCATGTCCTAACCGGAGTTAAGGCTAACCGGCAGAATTCTATCGGTAACACAAAAGAAATTCTGCCAGTTAACGTTATGAGACACTTATATGATACTACCTAACCGGACATTGTGAGAACGGCCCTGAATTAATTTTACGATTGCACCAATTGTTGTGTATAGTAAATATATTTTATTGTATAAATAACCCTGTATAACGCATTTAACGCCCGATACCTATTCTTATAGGAAGTAGCTGATATCAAATTATATACACATGAAATGTACATAGATGGCTTAGGAAGTAGCGCCCAAACAATTTTAACCACGTGGAAACTGAATAAATTTACGAGACCGGAGGTTGACTTGTACCCGGTCAAATTAGTTAATGGATTTCGGGGACATCGATTTATTTTGTCTGCCATTGAAAACCCGCCATTAGTATTTCGGAGGTACCTGCAGTTAACTATATTTTAAAAAAATAAGATTTTTTGGGCGAATAATGTGTTTTGATCTTATAATGTGTACCTATTATATTTAGTCCACTTAGCGTCGACAAAGTTTTAACTCAAGAACAATCCACGTCGTGGGACGGGGTCGAAATTCGATTGTTACAAATAATCTCGCGAGTATTGAATTTTACATTGGGAATACACGATGCAACTTTTTCAAAATCCAGGTAAATCTAGAACAGTAATATTATTGCTTATTACCTAGTTATTACATTTAAAATCTTTTAAATAATATTGTTTCTTACGTTTAAATAAAGAATGGTAAATTAGGTACAGTAGATAATATCATATTTAATTTATGAAATTATCTTATACATTTGTAATTATTATTGCTAATTAGTGCCCGCATGGACTAGGTACTTATGAGAATATAATATAATTAGGTATATGAATCTTCCTAGTGTCTTTGATCAAGATACCATTTTTGTTTCTTTACATTATACAACAGGCACGCACTATATATAAGGATTTTTGCTAGGGGAGGGGAGGCTTACAAATTTCCCTAATTGCCTTACACACAAGTAAACTATAAGGCACTACTAATTATATCGTTCGAAAATATTATTCTCTTCTTCCTATTTGTGTCAAATTTCTTTGATTTTAAAATTGTAAAATACCTATTGTATAATGATTCTAATGTAATTTTATTATATTTTATTTAACTATATTATTTCATATATTTTTATCACTCTTTCTTAATAATTTATCAAAACAGTATATAATTTAATTCATAAGCTTATTTTTTTTTTCATTAGAGGCGAAGGTGACGATCGGATCATTGGAGATCTAGTGGCCTCCAAAGCTGATATCGGAATTTCAGGTTTATACATGACCAACGCTCGTTATTCGTTGGTCGATTTTTCTCCTGTTATTTTGCAAGATTGTGGGACATTCGTATCTTTGGGATCATTTGCTCTGTCCAAGTAAACGAATATTAAATAATGACATTATTGCTCCTCGCCATTCGGTATATACAATCCAAACGGAAATACCTACTATACATTTCTTAATTCTAACTTTCTTAGAAAAAAAATTGGTGTGCAGTAAAGTAAAACTCGCTTAAGGCGCTCTTTAAGGGGCCAGCTCTCTAGAGCGTCATTAGCGGGAAAGCGTCTTATGCGAGAATTGAAAAAAAAATAAGTGATTCCAATTTCGAATTTATTATTATTTTTACTATTGAATATAATTTTATCCACTAAATTCGGTTATGCTGAGACGTACGAAAATCGTGTAGTTGTCTAGCATGTCCTTGTAATGGATGTGTTATATTTGAAGTCAATGATAAATCATTGTTACGAAAAACGGATTGACTTCTCAAAAGTACCAAAGAGGTACTACTTTCCTATCAGGGAAGATGCTGATGTCGAAAATCGAAGTATTTTTACTACTCCAAATGTAGATGATAGACAGAAAAAATACACATCATGTAAATACAATACATTTATTCATTTGCTACGCCCAGAATCTAAAAGATAATATATTAGCATCTTACAAAAAAATTAAAATAGGTTCTATTACTACAACCAAAAATAAAAAACAATTATTTTTCCATTTTTTTTTTTAAACATCAAATCATAGCGAACAGTTATAATTTTGTATAAACTATTCAAAGTTCAAACTATATACATAAATATTATTTTTAAAACCACAAAAATTAACGTGTGTGTTTGATTAGACATTGTCTAGGGTCGAACTTCACAAAATTACTAGGTTTTACTAGTAAGTTTAACCAGGGCGGAACAGGCACCAGCCAATTTAAACTATTGATCACCCTTATTTAGCGTATTATTATTTATTACTTTATTAGGTAAGAGCCTTACATTAAAATTCTGAGTAGGTACCGGGTATCTGAACTGTCGTTGTTATAGGTATAGGGCGATATTCGGTCCATTTCACTGGAGCATTTGGGTTATGGTGGTGATCACTTATATGGTGGCTATATTTCCCATAGCGTTCACAAATAACCGTAATGTGGGAACGCTGTGCAAGAGTCCCAAACAGCTGGAAAGCATGTGCTGTTATATGTTCGGGACATACACAAATCTGTTCACATTTAAAGACGTCAAGTCTTGGACCAATACCAAAATGGGATCAACCAGACTCTTTATTGGTGAGTAAAACAGAAATTTGTTACAGCCGTTGCTGATTCGTTATTAGCCATCAGGCTATGTACCTATATATATTATTGATTGCATTACTTATTTATTATTATTTTTGAATTTTATTTAAATGGTAAATTTATTATACTAATATTATTACTAATTACTATTATGCGACTATTGTTCGTTATAGGAACGTATTGGATTTTTACGATTATTATTACGACGGCCTACACTAGTTCGATAATAGCATTCATAACATTACCAGAACAACCGGTGATAGTGGATAAATCATACCAATTGGTCGATCAAGGCTACAGAGTAATGACATTAGGTAATTGCAGTCTTGTTAAGTATTTTAATGAATTAAATTAAAAATATTCAAATTCTTTTTTGAATACTATTATTTTAAATAGGTATTTTTTTAAAAAAGTAATTAACATAGCCCTACGCCCCAACGTAAGTATTTTGAATTTTTTTATTCATTCAAAAAATACTTTTTTTAAGGAACTAAAACGTTTTATATTTGTGACAAAACTAATTATATAAATATAATATTAGTATCGGTAATTATTGTTAAGTACTAACGTTATCACATTTTGTTATTGTGGTACCTACTACTATGAAGTATAAATACCTACCAGTGGGTACTATATCCCCCCCCCCGAGACCAAATTGTATAAGCAATACAACATATTATCTATAATAATATGAATGTCTATTAAAGTCTTTACATCCCCCCCCTGAGAAAAAATCCTAGATATGCTATTGATAAATATGTTCAACACTTATTTGTATAGGTATTTAATATGTTGATGTATTAACTATATTCAATAAACCCATTTATTCAAATACGTATTCTGAATACAAAATAAAGTATTCTTTAAAAAACTGGGTAATAGATAATAATAAAAAGAATTTAGCAACTAAATTAACTTCCCATATTTCTTACAAATAACTGCGATGGGACTGGGGCATGTATTCCTATCGGTTTATGGTTCATTATCCGCATTCAAGAAAAGTTTAGAAAGACTAAACAAATTAACTACTAATTAGTTATTAGTTATTAGTCTTAAAAAATTTACACTAAAAGATATAAGAAAAAATAAACTATTATTTTAGTTTTATTTTAAAATAATGATTGTCTAACTATAATTATAAAAGCATTTAAGTGGATGTCGCTCTGCTGTACAGTAGGTTATATGTGGGTCAATGTATAATGGATTTATTAAACTTGAATTCAATGATATAATATCATTGTATTCGAAAAACGATTCTGAGCGGAGACGGTTTGACAGGCTGGATTTTTATATTGTTATTATTAATTATTATAGCCTGTTAGTTGAATTAATATTATAATATTATAATTATTTTTTATTTGTTGCTCTGGCGATAAACAAAGCGTTAGAAATTAAAATCCCATTTTTAGCGGTTTACGTAATTTATCAGTAGTTTTTCGTGTGGTATTAAATAACTATTGAGAAAATCGAAAAATGACCTCTCTAAAGTACCAACTTGATCCAATTTGCTAAAATATAAGGTACTATATTATGTTGAAATCTAAGCACTCTTTCTGGTAGACATTTTGTATTCAGGATAAAAAATAAAAATAAACCCCATTGTAAAACCACTAGCTTCCTCGCTCCACTCAGAATCTAAAATACAATTCTTAACTTGACAACAGAAAAAATAAATAATAACAAAGGAAAATAAATTCAATAACAATATTATATTTAAATTATACTTTATATTTTAGATAAGGGTGGTTGGCAACATTATTTAAATATTACCAATGATACAATGTCTAGAAGGTTATTGTCGAATATAAAGCTTATGAAGAATTTAGATGATGCAATAGATTACATTGTCAGAACCAGGTTTATATTAGACTATGCATTTCTGGGTTCTAAAATTTCACTCACCTATTTATCCCAAAACAACTTCATTCAAAAGTATGTACCTATATAAATTTTGAGTTACAAAAATAATTCACAAATATAGGGCCAGGAATTATATTATATTAATGATTTTAGATACAACAACAAGAAAATATTCCTTCACGTTGCTTCAGAGTGTTATGTTCCATTTAATATTGGTATAGCCTATAAAAAAAATTTTGTATTTCGTAACATATTTAGCAACTTCATACTCCGAGCACAACAGAGTGGTTTAGTTACCAAAATAATTAAAGATATTGAATGGGAAATCACACAAAAGTCTGGAGTTAGAAACGTAAGTGAATCAATCCATCATATCGTTAAAAACTAATTGTTTTAAATTTTCTTAGCCAAACTTAATAATTGCTCCTGAAGACCGTCAACTTGCATTGGATGATGTCCAAGGCATGTTTGTACTATTAGGCGGAGGCATATTTCTGGCTGCTTTCACATTGTCAATTGAATTTGTGAAATGCAAAAGAGAAAATAGAAAAATTGCACAAATCAAAATTGAAAAGCATTTGAAGAAAAAAAAGCGCTCTAAATCCTTAACTGTCAGGGGAAATACTACAGCTGAACCATTTAGACCATTAACTGCGTTTTAAAATTACTTGTAACTATACATTAATGCTAACATGAGTAATGGATAATAACATTATTATTTTTAATGAATGAATATTTCAAAACATTTATCACAGACATTTAAATTTAATCAAATTGATTTAATACTACTAAGAGTTTTCATTGGTTTCAGCCGGATGTTCATCAATAGATACAGCACTTGTTTTTCTCGAGTTCCTAGAAAATCGTAGTTATTGAGTCACATAATAGAACAAATTAAAAGTATAGACAAATAATGTTGTACTCACGACTTAGTTGATGCCAAAGTAGATAACAACATAGACATCTGTTCAGATGTAGGGCACGCAATTAATTGTTGTTCTTCTTTAGTGTAACTGTTTGTTGTTAAAAATTGTTGAATTTTTGTAAACATGTGCAAGATATTATTCTAAAAAACAAAAATATAAAAATAAGTACATTATATTTGGTATTTTTTTTTTTATTGACGTACCTTGATAGGCCTATACAAGACAAACTGTGTGTCCCCATTGGCCAAGTACAATGCCATACTCTGATGGATCAATGGTAAATCTTTTTTGATTTTTGCCAATGATTCTTGTACCTTTTCGTGAATAGCATTAGGTTGGGCGAATTCTTGCTGTTTAACAATAGCTAGGAACCCTTGCATATTACACCATTTAATATACTTTTGAACCTGAAAATAATATGTTACAAGAAGAACTGTTTGAGAGCATGTTAATCTTTAACAAATCAAAACATACTTCGTCCAGAAACATAGACAATGGTGATACTAATGCATTAGATGAATTACTGATGAATGTTTGACAGGACTCTTTCAATGTTTGATCTACTAAACGTCTTGAATCCACAGAGTTCTCTAGCACAACTGGTGTTCCCTCCAGTAGAAATTCAATGATTGAGTTACTAGAGTTTAAAGCAAACATTTTGTCATGTTTTTGAAATAAACCCCAAGCTAAAAATAAATTATGTATAATATATAAGTGCATACATTTTTAAATTATGTAAAATGTGGTATATATGTATTTTAAATAACTTATTTTACCGGCATTTTTCATTTTACTAAAATCCAAGTTCAGTTCTTTTATAGTAAAATCTACTTGAAACGGTGCAATTTGTTCTCTGATTATCAACAAATGTTTTATCTCAAACAAAGAACCGTCTGTTGGAGTCTAAAAAATAAATCAATAATCAAATTAACATGTATTTAACGCTGTCTGTTGTATATTTATGATTTTGGTTGAGTTATAATTATTATGTTTACTTTGTGTATATTCAATATTCAAACAAAACTTTCAAGTAAAATATCTCAGTATTAAATTTATCAATAAATATCTAAAATATAGCATGAAACAAGTACATAACATATGCAGATAGTTTACAGGAAACTCCCAATTAAAAGTAAACAAATGGAACTTCAAATGCTTATAAAAAAACATCATGGCAATGTATCATTAATTTTTATTAAAGTTATAATAGCAACGTACGAGGAACTTTGTATCACATTTTAAGGTTTGAATGATAATAGGCTGACAGGCAGTCTCTTTTTAGATTAATTTTTTGTATGCAATGGTTTAAATAATCAATACATTTAATACATACATTACAGTAATCTACTTAATGACAAGGTACATTCGACTCCTATTGTACAGCAGAATGGTTACCTACTTTCCCCATTTATTTTTTTTCTGTTAACTTTTATTGCAAACACTTTTTATATATCAGTGCAAAAAGTTTCATATTTTCATGGAACATAATATAATAATTGGAAATGATTTCTGGATAATACATTTACGAAGTAAATGTTTAATTAGTCTCAATAGTTTTCATAAGCACAAAAAGAAACTGCCAACAAACATAAAAAAGAGTTTCAAATAAATTTACCTTTTTTTGAGAAATCATCAGAGCCGCTTGATGAATGTTTTTCAAACACAACGCAACTGCTTCATGAGAAAGACTTTGAAAAATTGTTTTATCAACACATCTATATAAACGTGATAAACACATCAATGTACGCCTTACAGGTGGATACCACATTCCATGCAGATCTGCAGCAGAAGTCCATCCACCTAGAAAAAAAAATTATAACGCTGTAATATAGTATACTTATAATTATGAGTATAGTGAAACTATGTCATTATTGGAGACAATTTTAAAATTTTTTACTTACCAGGCTAGAAATAAGAAATATAAATTAACTTATGATTTCGAAGAATTAAAACAAACTGGAGGGACAACTAACTATACCAACTTAAGCTGTATAATACTCAGTAAATTAGTTCTTAAAGTTAATTAACGACAACCTTTTATAGATTTATAAATGAAGATACAGATATACATAAAATAATTTGTTTTATCTTTTATCAATTATGATTTCTTTCATTTTTTATTTATGTTTTATGATTAGTGATTACTATTAAAACATTTGACAAAATATAAGATTTTTATAAAAACCTTTTGGCATGTCTATAACAATGTTATGAATTTAAATTTTTATTTTTATTATAATATAAACTCGATAATTACACAGGTCCTGTTTTATATTTATATGTAATATAAATATTTATTTTACATGGTTTTCTCTGAAGAATTTAAAACGTGTCCACTAATTACGATGGTGTAATAATTATGCACACAGAATAGTAAAACTGCTGGTTCACAGCTTATTAGTCATTCATTGTGACAACATAATTCATTTCAAGGTACCACAGCTTTTAATAACATTATTGAGAATAATATTATTTGTGTTTAGTCAGGAAAATTTTTATACACATTATGATTTAAAAAAAATAATACATTAAAAAAAGATTGCGACAAGACATACAGTTGGTCATGTTCTTTTTTTTTTTTTTGGGGGGGGGGGGGCGGTGGATTGAAACATTTACTTTCCCCCAGCCACAAACCAAAAAAAAAAAATTTGGTTAATATCATAAAAACCTCTTAGTCCAACCATTGTAATCTGTAATCTGTATGATGCAATGAGGTACATGGTAGTATAAATGCATGCATACCTATATGGAAATAAATAATTACATACAATTTAATAAAGCTTTAAAATGTACTTTTTCAAGTTGAATAATCTACTTAACCGTAAAAAAACAACTCAAAACTGCAAACTTCAAAAATGTATAACCTTTGGAACTAGGTCCAACAGACAAATTCTGATTAAACCATTGTACTTAATTCATTGAAATATATCTGTAGGTGTCCGAAAAAAATTCCCAAAAATTGAGCTATACTGCATTATTTTAATAGTGATTACTTATTAGTGTAAATTACAAAGTAATATTATCTTAGTTACAGTTACCATTTGGGGATTTGGGTTTTTATTTGTTATTTCTATAAAATATACTATATTACTACCTATAAATAATAAGTAAATAAATATGGTTCACCAGTTTAAAAAAAAAAGTCATGGGAGGGGATACAACACTCAAATCCCCCCCCCCTGTAATTACACCACTGAAGACATATATTATAATATTGTTTTATTTGTTACAATAGATTGAACTAGCTTAATGTTAAGTGTTAAGTGTTAACCATATAGTTGATATGATATTTTATGATGTGCTGTTAATTATTACATATTGTGTGTTTTATGTAAAACAGATGATTTATTTCATTATAACACCCTCAAAAAGATGATGTTAACAGATATTTCACTATAATACAATTATAAACGGACAAGAAAAACAGAAACAAAAAGCTATGAATACCTACCAATAGACTGTTTTGACATAACTGATGGCGCTTCAGATACTGATGACACTAAACTTCCAGTTGAATCGTATCTAGTCAACTGTCTATATTGCATTTCTTCAGCGATTGCTTCCATTTGTTTTAATTTTTCTGGATACGCTATATCACCAGGTGACGGTTTATACTCTGAAATGTCTGTGACAAAGTACAAATTGGCTCGAAACACTAAACGCTCTTGTGTATCTTGTAATAATAACTCTGCTACAGATCCAAAAACCTCAAGTGATGCTAAAAAACCGGTTTGTTTTCAACTCAATGGAATGTTATAAAATCAATTTTTTTTCTAGTTACCATCTTCAGAAACATAGTCTTGTAATATTTCTATTCTTAGGATTGTACAAAGTTCCACTAATGTTTCAAAATGTTTCATATGAATCACTAATGGTCTAAGCATGTCATACAAATGCATACAGACAGTTTCCAGGTATTCTCTAGAATCAAAAGAATAAAAGACTTTCAAACTACCACAATATAGGTACATGGAAATAATATTCATACATGTTTGTATCATACCTGAATATTGGAGATTTATTTGTAAAGAAACATTGATACAATCGGTTTTCGTCATGAGTCAATTGTATGAGTATTTTACACGATGAACGTAACGTTGAACAATAATCACTCCCACTTGACGTGTAGTTTGACAGTGTATTACTGATGGATGAACCAAGAAGAGCTTTCCGCCGTGTCACATAAGCCAGCACGCAGTCTTCCAATGCTACAGAATATCTATGAACATAAATTTAAGATGTAATTTGCAGGTGTCTAATCTAATAACTAATAAGTCTGGCCAATGAATTAAACAGCACACATACACTGGATCCAAATCTTTTCGGTTTTCTAATAATTCTAACACTGGTCGTACTTTTGTCGCAATTGCTTGAAACTTCCCGTAGTGTGCTATGAATTCAGTTGTATCTAAACTCTCTGTTCCTGTTTGAAGACATTGAGTTATGTAAGTATGAACAAGTGATAGAGCCTTGTACCTGGCATTTACATACAGAGCAAGATATTTATTGCTCTCTTTATATGACATCTATGTAAGACAAATAATATATTGATTGATAGTTACAAATAAAAAGCTAATAATGATGGTTCAACTATACCAACATGAGAATTTAAATATTTAATTCCGTTATCAATGGACATCATCATGTTAGCAAACATTTCACTGGTGACAATGAACGAAGGTGAATCCAATTTCGAGTGTATGGAGTCAGCAGCATTGAAGATGGATAAACGTTCATTGATTTCTTGACATATGTTACTCAGACTTGTCTATAACAAATATGTAATTATAATTTTTACTAAAAACTAATTGTACACAATTTTTAAAACCTGATCGGTATGTAGTTCTTCTCCAGCCAAATATAAAGAGTTTGTTTTCTTTGAAACCTCGCTGTATTTTTCTTCTAACATACCGATGAGCTGCATACATTCGTCCATCTAAAAAGCAATTATATAGTATTATCTATAATTTATAGTCTAAACAATTGATTTTGCATCAATCATAAAATAATGTTATAATTTATTATACCTTGGATAACATTAATTTCCACTCGTCTAGCTGACTTTGTAGTTCATTTGCAAGCTGTATACATGGTTTAATTTCCGTAGACATCCATTTTTGTGCCATCTCGTAATAGAATTTATGAAACTAAGGATATACAACATTTTGTATCAAATAAAACTAAGAATAAAATATTTAACAAGAAAAAAATGGCAATTAGGAAACTTAAACTTCACTTAGCTTCCAAGACTAGTTATTTATTTTTGAATTATAACAAAAATAACAAAATTGATTATGTAAAAAATTGTTTTGCATAATAATTTACTTTTTTCATTCATTGTTTTTCTCGGTTATTTTAAAAAGTACTTGGAAATTGGAATTATATAGAATTTTTACATTTGACCACCCTCTCTAAAGAACCAACTATACATTCAATTCATTACCCAAAGACTTCCTTAAGAAGACGTGATTCTCGCATGTGATGTCTCCGTCTTACAAGTACGTAACATAGCAAATTTTATGCTCAGTAGAACACGTGTAGCTCCGTTAATTTAAAAATTAAAGTGAAATGACCTTTCATAAAATCTAAAGGTGAGATTATTATCCACTCAACCTCATAGTTATTTTTATTTATTAATTTTGAAACAAGTTATGAGTATTTTAAAATGCACAGTCAATTTACAATTTTAAAATACTCATGACTTACTTTAAAACTAAAATATAAAAACCCCAATGAGGTTCACTTGATAATATTATTACATCTACATTTTATAAGAGGTCAATTATTCATTATTATTTTTAAACTAACAGAGCTAAACAAGATCTACTGAGCATACAATTTGCTATGATATGCGTTTGTAAGACAGAGAGAACGATGGGGATGTAGCCCACACTTAATATAACATAATATTTAAATCAATATTTAAAAATATTTTACAACTTATTGATACCAAAAAACAAAAAACCGCCAATTTTGCATTTAAATAACATATAAAGTATTTTTAAGATTCAGTATTTGGATGAAACTGCAATAAAATACTGTACAAAGAAACTAAATTGAAAAAGAAAGTCTTGAAATTATAATACATGATTGCAAATTTGTAATCTATATATATATAAATGGAGCCAAAAATGTATATCAATTCATCAATTGAGAATGGCCGGACCGATTTGGCTCAAATTTTTTTTAAGATGTTTGTAATTTCTAGGAGAAGATTTTTACGAAAGAAAATTTTAGGAAAATCCACCGGAAAAGTAGGAAATCTGGATGTAAAAAATACAACAGTGGCGCAACAGTGTATTATATATTGGTTGCTATTGGTAATCGGGCATGGTTGTTGATTTGTATTGTTTTTTCTATACATCTATACTTCTATACTCTATACTTTATTATATAAAGAGGAGTTGTTAGTTACCATTGTTGAAAGTAATCTCTGGAACTACTGAACCAATTTCAAAAATTTTTTTACCAAACCTTTGAATTAGTGGAGACGACCTACAAAAATAATGTTTTACTCATGGCCAAATGTATTTTATAATTGTTTCAAATATACGGCAATAGCATTATGAAAATCCCTTGTCACAATGTTTGTCCGACAAACAAAACGACAAACTTGGTATAACATTGATACTCTAGATTGAAATCATACACTTACATAAAAACAGCATGGGGTCCGCAATCTACCGCTGATAGATTGTCTATAATGATAATATACTGCTTCGAATCAGAATTTTTACTCTGGGCAATGAAAAAGTTAAGATACGTTTTGAACGCCATCCACCAAATATTAAATAATGAATTGAACAAAGTTTGGGTCATATAGAGTTGCTACATTTAACGAGCAACAAAGTGCACGGGGTCAGATAGTAATAATGCAAAAAAACATGCCAATGCGTTATACTCACAGATTATAACTAAATACTTAATTATTAGGTAGGTATAGACATAATTTTATGACTCGGAAAAAAATTTTTAGTAATCTACAATTTTTGAATTTATAAACAAACATTGCTAGATATTATAGTCTCTACTCCTTGTTAATCCAACCTAAAATTTGTGGTTACGTTACTGCAAAAACTAATACTCACATCCTCGGCAGATTCAATATTTATATTTAAAATTTGTGGCTCTTCATTTATATTGGATATATCTTCGCTGTGGTCTTCAATTTCTAAAGACTAAACAAAATTATATACTATTATATAGATATCTAGATATCAGAACAATATAATATACAATTTTCAATAATGTAAGCACATACCATAAAATCACTATCGCTTATGTGTTCGGACAAACTCAGATATGCGTTGATTTGAGACTGACTTAAAGGTGCCAATGGATCCTTCTCGGCCTCCCATCGAACCAATTTATCAGATATTCGTCCGGGCTTAATGTTCGTCATAATTGAATTTCAAATGTTTACATGAAAATATAACGATAGTGCGATACACAAAATGTCAAAAACGTAGTGGTAGGTATAAAATGTTATTTGTTAGGAACTAAAATTTTATAATCTCAACTTTTGAATATTATAATTTACGATTTTGGGTTGTGGACTATGGAGCCGGAGTATGATAATAAGTAATAACTAATAATTAATAAATAATAAAAAATATTATTTCATGAACTATAATAGACAACGGTGCATTGTTCCCGTGCTGAGTGCCGACTGCCGACGTAAACAATTGTTATCAGTTATATCACCAATTGGAGTGATAAAAATGAAAAATGTATGATTTGATAAAGTGAGATAACCGGACTCCATCTTTGCGCAAACTCACCTAAACACCGTAAGTTGCTGACATACCTTTTTTCTTTATCATGAATAAGACCATCTATTCTGTGTTCATGATATTATAATAAATTAACATGTTAATTTTTAGTCATGAACACAGAATATGTACATACTTTAATACTAGATAGTGGATAACCGACTCTGAGAGAGACCATACTTGAAGCTAATCGTCCTATACCCTTAACCTGTATGGTTGGGCAATGTTTACAAATCGATGTTTTCAATCTTTTATCTATTATATACTATAATATTGATAACAGATTGTAAATATTGCCCATGGGCCATGGCTAACAAAAACTTAATAAGTACTAACCTACATACTCATTTTATAAAAATAGTTATGGTACATAAACTTAATAAATATGTCTTTCCTTTGCTTTGGATGTTTGATTACACATTTTTTTTTAATACTAAGTCCAAGTTCCATGTTAGTATAATAATAAATTAGTACTATTACTTAGTAGAAGTAAAATATACTATAAACGATGTTAGTATTTGGTAGAAGCACCAATTAAGATATATAATAAATAATAAATATATCTTAACTTATGGGTATAAGTAAGTTCATAATACATTAAAACGAAAATGTTCATAATTATTTTAAATATACGTTTAGGTAACGGACGTCCGTGGTATAGTATACGTCCATTTCAGTGTTAAAACTAAAAATGAAAATGAAAATAAAATTATTTAAATAATTTCACAATTAAATATAACACAAATAGATGGCGCAATGTGTATTCCTGTAGTCCCGAGCGTGACACTAATTTTCCACTGATAACGACTCGTGTCCAGTCCTCCTGACGTATCTACGTCCGTGGTGGTCATGAATCATGATTACCTATATCATTTATATCATGGCCGTGGTTGCATGGTGGACACTGGACGGCGGTGGGCCTCAATGCCTCATCAGTCATCACATACCGGAACAAAGTGTTCACCGTTCACTATGACACGATAATAATTAATAATTTATTCATTGATAACGATTAATATATGAATCATAATAAAATTCATAAGATTTTAAGGATACTTTCACAATATTTGTTTTCTCTCCCAGATCCACGCGGAACATAAAACGCATTCACGTAAAATCATTTTTTTATGTTTTTTGAATGATCTTAGAATAAAATCATCTATAACAAAGATTATAGAGGATAATACTTTTGAGGTTTTTACATATTGGTTTTATCTATTATTATTATTCGACTTGAAAAATAAAAAAAATGTACTATTCAATGGATATTAAATTGTATTTAGACAAATCGATAAGTATTATTCTCTCAAAAATATTCTCTATATTTTTTGTAACATGAGGTTGTATGAGGTTCATACTTAAAAGACAACAAAAAAAAATTGCGAAATGCCCGAATGCGTCTTGTCAATGTTGTATTGTTGGCTGTTGCCCATGGGCTAGAGGCAGAAAACAAACTGTGAGCCGACATCCTCTTAGTTTAAATATTTCACACATAAAATAATATAATACATGTGTATATATATATATGTACAATATACATTGTACATGTTTATCTTACAATACGCATTACGCACCAATGCACCATTTATTCATATATCTGTGATTTCACCACATTGCACATTCAATATTTTTTTTATTTTTTTTTAATTGATCATGAAGCCCGGCAACTAAGGCCATTAGCTGTTTTTGGTTTGTAGAGGAGAAATTGTAAGTTTGTTAACACGTGTGTTTTGGGTTGGCAGATTTTTTATTGGGCACCCGTAAGTATCTGCCATGGACACCGAGATTGCCCGAAGAAAAATGCCACCCGCGGCCGGGTTCGAACCGGCGCCGATGTACGTCGCTTAATCCGCTCGGTCATTCCGTCCTCCATATTCAATATTATATTATCGACAATTAGCATTTAGCATAATATTAGGTAATAAAAATAATAATAAATCATCAAAGAGAATATCTAAAAAACCAAATCGGTTAAATAATTATGTATACAATTATGTAATTATGTAATAATAATGCTAAGGATTAATTGTAAGACAGGCTTTGTTTCGAATTAGAATTAAAAATATACATAATTAAAAAAAAAATGGAACGTGACGTGTGATAAGCGTATTGGCGATATCAGTCTATTGTGTGATAACATGTTTTTCTTTTTCATAAAACACGCTCATTACTATTATTTTTGTACTAAATAGTAAATAACAGTAAGTCATGAACTAAAGGATAAACTTAATAAAATATAAAATTGAGTACTACTTTATTTCTACATGTAACATAACTACCCAAGTCCAACATGCAACATATTTACATATTATATCTGTAACTTGTAAGGCCGCGGCCGGTAGCTAATTTCATTGATTCATAGTTTTTCACCGAATTACTAAAGTAAATAATTTCACAAATTTAAACATGTCCACTCATACAATGTTTAAATTTAAATGTTAATAAATATCATGGACGTTCAAAGTATGGATGCCAATATTATAATAATAATATTATGTGATATTTTATTTGAATACATGCATATTTTAATGACTCATCAAGGGAATTGTGTCGATAAAAAAATATGCATTATAATTTATAATAAAATAATTTTAAAAATACTAAAGTTGAATGTTAAAAGTTTAAAACGATTTGTACAATATTTTTAAGTATACCTATTCAATGGTTTCCATAAATATAACTGTACGTTTATTAATTATTTTTTTATTCGTAAATAAATATGTTATTTATATATTACGGGTATATAGTTTCATTTTACATGTTATATTAAAAAAAAAATTACACAGGCGATAGGTACAAATTTAAGCAGATTTTAATCTTATATTTTGCCCTATTTTCGTCAAGAATACAACAACACTCAATTCTTCCCTAGTAAGTTCTGCACATCACTGTTTAATACATTTTGCATTAAATGTCCTTTATGTGGCTAGCATAGGCGCAAATAGCGTTTGAGATTTGGGGGGCTAATAGGACCTTACTTTGATAATATTGAATAAGCTTAAAACAAAATGTAGGAAATGTTTGGGAGGGCTATGGGCATTTTTTGGGGGGCATAGCCCCTAAAGCCCCCCTCCCCATTTGCGCCTATGGTGGCTAGTACCTAAGTCAAAATAAATAAGTAAATAAATAAATAAGCAATTGCTCATTTACCCAATTTCAATAAATATTAATTTAGCTTTATCCGCCCTCACTTTGTTTTTATATTTTTTAATAGTTTCAAAATCGATAGATTTGTGTACCTACCCAATCAAACGAGTCACGAGTATTCACATTATTCCATCCCTTGCACGTTGTTCGTTCTACTAGGTTCTAAGTTAGAACCTAGTTAGAACTTCTAACCAGTATCGAGTAAGAACGTAAGGTAGTTTGGTGCACATTCCACGTTGGAGAAAGATATTGACCAAACCACTGCACTACTACAGTAAATCTTACCCATAAGTCATAACTTAATATATGCATATATTTATTACGAAACAAACTTAACCTTTGGTAAAAATTTAATATATAGAAATGTTTAATTTTTTAATTAATAATATTATGTTACACCAACTTGTTGAAAGTTTAAAATTCTAGAATGAAAACACGGAAATACCTATAACTTCTAATTTCTAAAGTTATAAGTATATATAACTACCATAGTAATACATTAAAAATATTATATCAATAAATTGGAAAAATTCACCAAATAATAATTTAAAGAAAAGAAAGTTGAGTTTTTATTCTAAAAATTAGTATTTTGATAATATTTTTCAAAACTTACTGTACCCAGTTCAGAATAAGAAGCACATAGATTTATTTTGAACAAGGTATAGGTACTTATTTAATAATTATAATATCTCAAATGAACATAATGTATTGTATGTTTGTAGACTTGTAGTTTATATAGATAAACTATATTATATTTATATAGCTTAGGTATATGTACCTACTATGTGTCTATGTATAGTTATAATAGCTATATTATTTACACATTATTTTAAAACATTAAACATTTAATCGAGGAAATAGATATGAACATAATATATGATAATGAATATCTGAATAAATAAATTTAATTGGAAGGTATTTTATTGAATTAAAAACCATTATATTCAATTATGTAATAATAATATGTACTCTATATTATTATTCGTGAATATTATACATAATTATTACATATAAATTATAATTAATGTCACTGCTTTCTGAGTATCACTAAATTATTTTTATTACGAAATGTCATACATTGTGTTGTTTAAAATCTCTATATTATGTACTTATAAGTTATGTTGACTATTGGAAAATAGAAAATATTATTTATTAATTAGGTATTAAATATTTAAATCAAATGTCAAGTCCATACCGTCCATAGATAATATTTTAGTCAAATAATACTTACTAAAACTTACTACGTGATGTATTTATACAAATCAGTCAAGCAAATATTCGATTTAGCACAAAATACGCAATAACTAAACAGATAGGTACCTATGTCACAATCAACGATATCAATATATATATATCAATATATTGATTATATATTATTATATCTAATAATATACTTACATACAATATTGTAAAAATTATATTTTAGAACCAATAATCAACTAACCAATACATTATTATACCTAGTTAAAAACATAATAAATATAACATTAATATTATAAACTTTATAAATAAGAATTAATTGGTATTAGGAGCCAGGGGTATGATTGCTATTTGCAATTTGCTGTATACCTAATATAATATTACATATTTATATATTAATATTATAATTTATATTATATTATTGTAGTAGGTAAAGGTGATACTAATACAATAATTACTAATTCCTGGTACATTTAATTGTTTTTTCAGCAATTAGTAATTAGCAATTACCAACTTCTACATAAATGTATTTTGCTTTCAAAACAAAATATCGTTTAAAAAGGAACCAAAATAATGAATAATGATAATACTAAGGTAAGGTATATAATTTTAACGAATTACCTATGCTTTATTCACTGTTGGTAGTAAGTTCCAAAAATACATTTTAGTATTTTTACACCAAAACAGTGATAACAATTCATTATAACCTACTTTTTTACGAATCGTTTAAATTTTAAAATTAAATAAATATGTGTGTATGTTCAGAATTGTATGTAAATTATGCTTAATATTTATTAATTATTTTATACACTTTATTATGTTGCAAGTACCAACGTATATGTCATTATTGTAGCCATTTATTAACAATATTATACTATGTTATGTATATGTATATATAGGGCATAGGCGTAGGTAATTTTGTCGGTGTTTAATATTTCAGAGTTCCGATTACAAAAACTCTACTAGGTAGTTATATTATTGTGTATAATATTTTATATATTGTATGTATGCGAATAATAATAATAATAATAATAATAATAATAATGTATTATAATGTGTCTTGATTTATGCTTAAGACGTCAAAACACGTCGCATGTTGTATAATTAATATCGCGTTCTATAAATATAAAATAATATTAAGTCCACAGCAGATGGATAATATAAATTGTAATATCACAAATCACAATAGGTCGCGCGCACCAGTGATAAGCCGAATGCAATAAAATGTATTGTCCCGACTCGCGGAGATAAAACAATAACAATAATAATAATAATAATAATAACGATTATAACCGATTTATGGTAATTATTTATTAAATACCTATACCTACATTATTTGTAATAAATCGTAATACAAATACTTCGCCTATCGTAATAATATCACGATTTCGAATAGACGAATATTATAATAATCGCGAATCGCGGTATTTATTATTTCACAGATTCTCGGTGTCGGTGCCCGCGGGCGCGGAGTGAGTAATCAGTATTATATGTTATGTAGGCATATAGCGCAGTGTTGTAGTTGTCTGAGACATCGGAGGGGCTGCCGTCTACCGCGCGTAATACTAATAATAATATTATATTATATTGGCTTTCAGACTTAGCTACCGATCGTTCGCAGTCGCTCGTGACGTGCAGCTCCCGTCGACGACCGCTCTGATTAGCACGCGATAAAATATTAAAAACGACAAACGCGACTCGAGGACGGTTCGCCAGTTATCTAATATTTACTTAAAAATAATACTCAATCGTCGAATTCGCAGTGATACTATAGTTTATTATTATTATTATTATTATTATTATTACATCCGTCGTATTGTAATGATGCGTAGGAGTGGAGTAGGACGATCGACAGACTGATGGAAAAATTATACTTTGTCTTTAACAGTTTTACTCGTTTGTGTTGGCTACTTTAAGTGTTGGAATAATTTTCAAACATAATAATTTGTTAAAAATTTAAATCGAATGTCGGTCGTCACTCGTCGGTGAACTGAAAATATAAAATAATTACAAGGCGAAAAAAAAAATCTTCTTTTGTGCGGCCGGGAAATGCATGGACACAACCTTGGCGCCACTGTAGACGACTCGCACTCGCACACACACGCGATAAAACTGGGCGTGTGTGCGTGAACGTAAACGCGATTGTTGGGAGTGTGTGCGTAATCGTCGTTTCATTGTGCTCTGCTGCTGCTTTTGCTGTCGCTGTTGTTGTCGTCGCTGTAAGTCTCATATGTTTATGATATCTAAGAAATTTTTTTTCGGTCACTCGAGACTAGTAGACGGGATTCGATATCCGTCGGCCCTAGTTGCGTTTTTTGTTATATTACTAAAATAATTTTTTTTATTTAATTTTTTTGGCATCCCCTTACAGCTGATCGATATCAAACATCAATATAATTTATCATCCCCCGGCGAACGGTACTATAACGCCAAGGAGAGAAACTCTGAGTCGACATGTCTTTCACTGCTGACACCGCCAGTAACCGGTCATAGCGGTCGTCCGTATGCGCACAGTGGTTGCTCTGCAGTTGGCCATTCAACGAAGATGCGCGAGTTCAAAGTGGTCGTGCTGGGCTCGGGCGGCGTGGGCAAGAGCGCCTTGACCGTGCAGTTCGTGTCTGGCCGGTTCATGGAGAAGTACGACCCGACCATAGAGGACTTCTACAGGAAGGAGATCGAAGTCGACAGTTCGCCATGCGTGTTAGAAATACTGGACACTGCCGGCACCGAACAGTTTGCCAGTATGCGCGACTTGTACATAAAGAATGGACAGGGTTTTGTTGTCGTGTACAGCCTGACTAACCATCAGACCTTCCAGGACATTAAACCTATGAAGGAGCTCATCACCAGGGTGAAGGGATCAGAGCGTGTGCCCATATTGTTAGTTGCAAACAAAATCGATTTAGAACATCAACGTGAGGTTCCAACGATTGAGGGAAACACTCTAGCCCAGATCTGGGGCTGTCCGTTTGTCGAGGCAAGTGCCAAGAACCGTACCAATGTCAATGAAGTGTTTGCAGAAATTGTGCGAGAAATGAATTTCAGCAATGACAAAGAGAAGAAGAGTTATTGTTGCTGTACAGTTCTATAAGCCATATTTTTTAAAATTTTGTGTTTTGTGTGCATCAATCAATGTCAAATGTTGCTGGTGATTTCAATTTTAATCAGGTAAAAATTTATTTGTTAAACATAGAATCTAGTATGAATCTTATTCTTAAATCTTAATGCACTTTGTTTTTTAATCACACTGCTTTCTGTAAACATTTTGCCCAAGCCATCAAGAATTTAAAGAGATTGATGTCTTGTTTACTTATTTGGAACATTCAGTACCTATACAAAATACTATTTTTGTTTTACAATAACTTGTGTTATCATAATTGTTAACATATATTATATTACATGAATTCAATGTGTAACATAATCATACAAATTTAGATTATTGATATTTGATTTAATAGATAATAAATTACTTGTTTTTTATCAATGAATAAACATTAGGTATGGTGTTAGGTACTTTTAAAAAGTTTATTTCAATATCTAATAATTGAAATACTTGAGTCATTTAAAAACATTTAGATTTAAATTCTACCTGAAGTTGAATTACATGAATATGGATAAACTATGTGCCTAGCTTATGTAATTATTAACAAGTTATAATAATTATTTCTAGTTGGAACTGAAAATTGTATAATAACAACATTGGCAAAACCATAGTAAATATTTTCATATACCCTATTTTTATTCATAAGACATTTTTTTAATGGATTCCAGTGTTTATGATCATTTTAGAATTATTTTACTATTTTTACTATAGGTACTTATATTATGTTTTTAAAGTATAAATTATAATGTTTGATTAAATAACATAATCAGTACTTGGGTATAATTCTCAAGTTAAAAAAATTAATAAATTTATAATATAATAGGTAATATATTAAATTATAATTTATTAGATATTAGACCTAATTAAATTATCTTATAAATAAAGAAAAGTCGACAATATTTTTTATATTTAAAAACACAATTGTGTATAAAATCGGTATATTGTGATTTTGTCTCGGATTTTGTGACTTATATGGAATTTAATGTAATCAAATTGTCCTTAAATACTTAAAATAAATATAATCTTTTTCTATAATATCATGCATCTGATGCACTTAATTGATTCAATTAATTTATTGTAGATATTTCATAATAATTGTATAGTTTTATATTTTTATTATGAATAATTTACAGGTTCTTCAAATTTCAATATGTTGAAATATTGAATGACTCAATAACATAAATAATATTATAATGTGGAACTAGATTAAACTTTAAAGTACTCAGTTAAGGTCCTAGAACACTGCAGTAGTAACTGTAAAATTATTTTGTCTTATTAGTGGCAGTAAATTGTGTCCTGACTCATTTTACCACAACGCCACTGCCTTTGCTTCAGTGTATTGGGACCCTAGTCCCTAACCTTTATTTTTGTTTAAAATTCTTGAAAAATAAAAGTTGTGTAGGATATTAGATAGTTATCTTCTACATATTTCTTATTTATTTCATACAATTATTATCCATTATAATACAATGAAACCTCCCCAAACGGACACCTCCGATTAAAAATTTCAGTGACTGAGAGTTACACAGTCTTTAGAGGTTTTACTGTATAATAGTAGTATAGTAATATATTACTTACTATCATATTATACTATTTTATTCAGTATATGGTTATACAACAACTAATATTATAATTCAATTTGTATTTGTTTGTGTTGCAAATCTTTATGTTTTTTACTGTTATCATGTTGTATTACAATAATTGCATAATACTATAGTCAGGTTATAAAAAGCACTAAGTAATAGGTACATAATATCAGTATTCAGTAAGCAATTTTAAATTGTATTAACATTCCACAATTTATGAATATACATTTATCACCTTGCTTAGAATCAAAAAATATTCAAGAGGACTAATACAAATCAAAGAATTTTAATGCATATTTGTTATATTCAAATTCATATGTTGAAAAAAATTGTTGTATCATTCATTTTTAATTAAGTATACCCGAACAGACTGATTTTGGATATTATTTTAGATAATATTATTTAATAATCATAATAGCTTATTTATTTTGAAGAAAAAATGTAACATATAAACTTTTAATATTTCTGCACACCTCCTTTAAGTTGCACTTGTGTTGGATGTGAAGTTCTTAAATTGTATCATATTAAGTTGTTTGAAAAATGTTCTTCAATCACCTATATAATATCAATAAGTGCACAAACTGCAGTCTTATAAATAAATTACTGTGATAACAAAAAAAGTATCAGTTAACATTGTCATTATTATGATTTGGTGAATTGTGTTATTATTAAATCGTATTTGAATCGTTCGGTAGGTGCTTCAAAAAGGTGTGATTAAAAAATTATTTTTTTGAACGAAAACAAAATTTCAATGACGTTCGCGTTGTATACACTAACATTATCGTATTGTAGTAAGCTGTGACTCATTGAAGCCCCTTATATTCTTTCTAATTGGCTTCCTAGAGTTAACATACGTTTTATTAAGTTATTCTAGTTTGCGCACAGGACAATAATATTATGACGTTGGTTTATTGGAATATATTATTTACACAATCGTTTAATGGCTAATGTTCTAAACGACGAAATAAACCTCCTCTGTTACGTTCCGTAATAATTAGTAACTATGTTGATAACTACGTAGAGTCGTATAGGTGAGGTACAACTGTAATATTTAGTAGTTGTACACTATGTTTAAGAGAATCTGATGTACATGGTCGAATTAATTAATATAACATTATGAACTATAATCTATCACATAATTATATAACATACGTCATACATACGTATGTTTGACGTTAATTATTGACTAATAATAATAATTTTAATTGTCAAAGATTTGTATACAAGAATGTCTATAAAGAGAAAAATTGGTGGCAAAAATTTCGTACGATTAATTTTTCGTGGCACTCCCCCTCCTTGTCTTCTTTTACTCGAGTGATAATTAATGACAAACGAAACCAACCAATAGGTATTAATAATAACAACCGACTATGTTAACTTCGTTAAGTCCGTACTCGCATAATATATATTATATTATTATTGTTATAGACCCTATTGATGGGACTGAAAGATTGGTTGAAGGGTATAGTCGTATTAAGAAAGAGAACACAATCAGTTTTTGTTAGTTTGTTGTTTAGTTATCGTTAACCGTATCCATAATAATATGTGAGGTACCTACCAAGTTTTATAACACCGTTTATGTGTGACTGTATGAGTCAGTTTGCTGTTGTCGTTTACTGGCATTCAGAAGATTTCTTTATCATAATTCATAATATTATATTTTTGTTTGTATTCAAATAATATTATAATATCAGTGATCGTTTGTGCCATTGTTCCGTAAATTTATCCGTTTTACTACCACGAATTTTTTCGTTTATACGAAAACAGGATGTGTTCCGTGAAACCATTATTATATGTCTGCATGTGGGAATTTTAAAAAGCAATTATATTATCTGTCCTTATCTATACACTGATTTTACTCGTTACGATATACGTGACCGTAATAATAGTGATGGTGACGGTGACCATTGACATTTGACACAAGGTCGCGATATTATATCGTTTATGCGTACTATTATATAATTTATATTATTTATTACTATTCTATCATCTATCGTTATTCTTGTTTACAAATCGAAGTAATAACGTAATGAGTTAACGACTAACTAAGAAATAACAGTATGAATCTATCAGAGGATTTTAGATATCATGACAATCGTGCGATTTTTACCGGGTCATAGGTAATAATGTTATTAAACTTGTTCTGCGACGACGATGTGTTACTCCGGAGAATTACTTATTACATAAGCCTTTCTCTGTATCGCATTCGACCCATTATGATTATGCAGTAGACAGTAGTCTTGTACCCGAGGTTGTACCAATTTTTTTTACATTTTACTTACAAAATACTTAGTTTTGTTTGGGAGTCAGTCGATTGCTTACGATATCTCTACAACGACAACAAGGGTCGTCGCCGCCGCTACGAGACATTCTCGCTTCGAAACTGTGTATAATAATAATATTATGTACCTACACCGCGGTAGTGTAGTGTATAGTGGTCCTAATAATAACACCGCTGCAGGAGGACTCCCGTCGAGCGTGTATGTATGTGTACGACTGGGGAATATATTATATTATAATGTATAAGACAACACGTCGAATCGATGCCTGCGTAAACGTAATAATATTTCGAATATCCGGTGGTAAAAATGGCCTCCCCATGACCGGAGGGTCGTCTTTATCGTTGAACCCCTGTGTGTGATTGTCGGTGTGGGGTGTAAAATGACTATCGGCAGTTAAATATCTGTTAATTTAATTACTTATCCAAACAACGATGTTGTTCTATTTGACGGATATTTATTTCGACGTCACGACCCTTTGGGTGTGGACCGCATCCCGATTAATTTATGGTATCCGAAATGGTGTGGTGTACATAAAGTATTGAGTATATAATAATAATATATTGGTATGCGTTTTCCGAACGGAATAATTGGCTTTTAGTGCGGGGGGTGGCGGCCGGAAGATCATTCCAAAAACAGCACATTGTTCGCTTATTAAAAAAAAAAAAATGAAACTTATCACAATAACAATACGTCATGTTATACTGTATAAGTCACTTATACAGAGCGATTCTCTAACAGTTGGTTCAACGTTTTTAAATTGTTATATTTGTTTGTCTTATCTAAAAATATCTTAATAAATCTAGTATGCATACAGCATAATATAATAGACGAGACTTTTATCACTTGGCTAAGTTGTCAATGGTTGAGTCTCGACATTTTCTACCTTCTCCCATCCACGCCTTCAGTTTGATTTAAAAATGTGATTACTCGTTATTGTCATAATAACGTCTACAGCGTGTTTTACGTTTTAGAATTTTGGTTTTCATAAAAAAACATCTGATTTTCGATACTATTACAATTTATTGAATAATTATTGTTTAGTAGATAATTGAGTTGAGGGAATCGCCCTGTATTGAGTATAATATTGCCGGGACGCGGGTGTGTTCGTGAGGTGTGTGTCATGGAGGAACCCATAAATAGAACTCGACCACCGTTGAAGATTAAATTAGGCCCGTCCCTCTATTAAACAGTAACGAAACATTTTTCTCCGGTGATTGATACGCAGTTCATACTCATGCCACATTATATACTTATTGGTCCTTATTATAGTACTATTAATATTTTATTCGGATACAATAAATACCCATCCTAATATACAAATGACGTAAACGTATGTTATTGCGTTATTGGTATTTAATTTAGTAGGTGCTTAAAACAGTTAGTATGGTTCATTATTACTTTTTTAATTTTTTCATTATTTTGAAAACTGTTTGGAATATTCTGTATTATTTTATAAATGTTAAGAATATAAATGTTCAATTTCGTGTCATATGTGTGTCGTATTTAATTATGTGTATGGGAGGAAAATATAACGATGTGGTACAGCCACAGGGTTATGTGAACAATACTGACACCGTAATAATATATTACAATTACAATGTATTATATTATATTTTATTCAACAATACATATTTTCCCAACAACATATTGTGGAAATTATAAAACGTATTTGACATCTGTTAACTACCTTTAAATTATAGTTTATGCATTTAATTATTTAATTGATAATTCTACAGAAATTTAAAACCTCAATAGCTTATATAATAATATTATATCTAAATATCTAAATATGATTTAATAATTGTGTGAAGAATGAAGGTTCAAATAAATGGTTATTTCTATGAATAAGAAGTTCTATATAGAACATAATATTTGAGTACTACAAAAATATAAATAATTATTTATAAGTACCAATGTTAATTGGAGCTGAATTGATTTTTGATGATAACCTTCGATAACCTCGCATTAAAATTTTTGACTTTTTTATATTAAATGATCTTTAATAATTGTTTTAAATATTGAATGATTTTTCAGGACATAAAAATTAATTTTAGATTAATTATTGATGTATATTGAATTGATTTAGGTACTTAATAATAATACCTAAATATTATAATACTTCTTAGATAAATTATACCAGTTGATTTTCAATGATACATTTTTGCCCTTTGAATTAATCATTTATTAGTTATTCCAATAGTTATTTGTATTGGTTCTGTTTCCGATTTTATTTGTTTATACCATTTATAACTATTTTTACAATTTGAAATTGTAAGTTTTTTAAATTACAACACAAATGTTAGAAATCAGTATACATTGAAATAATATAATAATAAACATATTTTGCAAAGATTATTCATTTTACAATTCGATGCACTTAGTTTAATATTATTATGACAGATAAATATGGTCATATTATTATCGATTATATTTTATTTTCAGAAATAATAAATTAGTGCAATAATAAAATTGTACCTATGTGTATAGTATAAATAATAAGCAATTTAAAATTACCTCCGCTAATAAAAATGTTTATTTTTACTTACAGAAATACGTCAAAATTCATATTCAATAGTATTGGTGTCAGGAACTTCTCACTACAATTATTTACATATCCAGCTTTAAAAAGGGTACGTTTTCTAAAGACTGTCGATGATATTGATAATATACATAATAATACAAATTATTAACAAATAGATTTTTTATAAATCCACCTATCGCATGTGGCACAATACTGCAAGTGCCATTTAATGTTATAATATTATATAAAGATAGAATATGTTTTTTTTTTTAATTTAATTTTATTATTTAACTAGCGTTAAATGTTTTCTGTAATGTATACAATTTTTTTGTTATATCGAAATGCAGGTTTATTGATACAAAATGTTAAGGCAGGAATGAGATAATAACTTATAATATAATGTGTATTCCTGTATGTAATATAAATGGGAATAGGCGGAGTAATAATAATAATTATAATATTAACGGCCTAATTATTGTATATTGTTTTTGAAACTTATTATTTTGTAACACATATTTTTTATACTTTTTATACTTAAAGACAAAAAATATATACAAAAATATAATAGTCAATGGAACAATTTTAGATTAAGAGATAACGGAGTTTAAGTGTATTCATCCGTGTAAATAATAATTTATGGATCTAGGCATTTTTAACGATTTGTCTTGTTTTTGATTGATATATATTTTTTTTTTAGCGCATTAACATACTTTTAATCGATCAAGTGGTTTTGCAGAAAGCATTATGTACCGTTATTTTTTTTTTTTTTTGCCTTTGTGATATTAATTTTATTTTTACGCCATTATCCCAGAACAAAATTGATATATGATATAACTATTTTGATTCGCTTCATTGATATAATAATATGCTTATGAGAAGCGATTTCAAAATGTTCCCGTGCGTCTGGCTTGCTTCACAATGGACCATAGCATTGTGCGAAGTCAAGTACCAAAGATTAAGCCACATTGATATATGTGATATTTTGATTCTTAAAGTTATTTTCTCCCCTTAGCTCTCTCTTTACTTTAAATAGTAGTATCTATAATGTCTTCTGCAATCTTCACACTATTATAATATTATTATACTTTATACCCCTTTTATTTTTCCTTAAACAATGTGAATACATCTTAAAATCATATTATTATTTAGTAATATTTTATTTTCCACAATGGTGCATACCTAATATTAATTTTTCATGTACTTGTGAATAGCCTGTTTTTTTTTTTAATATATATTGTATTTAAATATAAATAATATAATATATAAATTATATTATACTAAACACGTGTCAATAAATTTTTGTGGTATGACACTTTCTTGATTCTACTTTATATATATGTATACAATATATAGAAATTTATAAATAATAAATTATACGTGTATATAATATATATATATATATATATATATATATATATATATATATATTATGTACATGAATAAAAAGATGTATAAATGAATAAAAACAAAAATAATTTGAAAACTCAAAGTGCGTATTGTATTTAATAAAAACTGTTCTAGTTTCATGTGGTATATTATTATAGCAACAGTTATTAATGTTCTGCAGTGAAAGTATGTGTGCGGTGGTATTAGTGGTTTTTCATGGATAACAATTTTTTGGAAGACCCAAGGAGTGATATTTAACAGACTAGAACGCAATTCAAATGTGTTGAATATTATAACATCACAATATATTTACAGTGCAGTAGCTAATAGCTATACGTAGTAAGTCCCCATAATAATTTTAAATTGTTTAAAACCCTTCTGGCAACAATAGGTACAACCACACAAAAATAATACCTTATTGTTTCGTAGACTGTAAGTGACGCAGTCCATTGATTTACCTACGCCTTTGAAAATGGTTAAAACTTTCATCATATTTTAATGTATTATGTATTATGTATTATATTTTTCCTTATCGTGTTACCTCGTCAATTGAACTTACCGACTCAAAATAACAAAAGTGATGACGAAAATAAATCGCAAGCTTTAAAAATGAACTTGACGTTTCAAAAGACGAACACATTTCAAGGCGGCGCAGTGCAGGCAGTTGAGAAATGTGGTGCTGTATGAAACATAATTTATTTTGCACTGAGATCCGAAAAGTGATTATACTGTTTCAAACAAATTAATGTAAGCTACATATTATATTTAATAGCATATATTATACATATATACATAACACCAATGATTCCTTGCTCAGTTTGCAATATAATATTTCTATTACCCTATTGTCCTATTATAATATAATATTATGTTGAATATTGTTGGGATATTATTTGGGTGATAATAAAATAATGGGTTATTACTGTATGTAATCCAATACCTGAATATACGATTTCTCATTTAATTTATGTTATAAATGGATAGGTAGGTAGAAATAATTATGATAAATACAATTTTTACAAATAATTCAAAGCATCATGTGGGATTTTTTCAATAATTTCCAGCACTTGTTACTAAAGTTGAACTTGTTGAATTTTGTAATTTTCCCTAAAATGACTATTGTTAAATTATTATTATTAATTCAAGAACAAAAAAATAAGACTGTTTAAGATATAAAGAACGCTAATCATGCATTTAAATATTAATTAAAATTAAATTGTTATTACTTATTATTCATTTCAAACGATAATTTTTGATGTAAGTTCAACAAAAAACTACCTACTGTAAAATGCAGTTATTTATAAACAACAACTACAATTCTGAGTATAAACTTTTCTATTGAATGTTAAGGTATTATGAAATTGTGTAAAGGGAGTTTACTGATTAATTTAGAGGAACTATTTTATCTTAAACAAGTTACCCGTATTTAGTATTATTTATAGTCAATTACTATTACTAATTGACTCTATCTCTTTATTACGTGGACATAATCTAAGTTTAAAATTTAGTAATCAATAGGTACGATAGTATCTAGAATTATTATTTTTATTTATCACACTATAAAGTATTGCCGCCTATTAATACATATTTTTAATTCGTTGTTGTCTTGTTAGGTGGATTTTAATATTGTCTGAATATTTCTCGACTTTCAGTGTTGTGGAGATTGGTAGGTACTTATATTATATAGATTATAGACAATGATTTTGTAATTAGGTAGGTGTACCTACTATGTATTTTTATAAATGTTTTGAACAAATTATGTAAGTGTGTAGATACTATGATATTATGTTAATATGAACCGATATATTTCTAATTCTCCGGACATTCATTAAAATTAATTAGCACGTTTGTGAAAGCAACAAAGAGCATGTCTTTTTCTGTTGACTGCGTTTGCATATTGTATGAAGAACTTGAGAAATGTACATAGTAGGACCGATAAGAAAAAGGAAATATTCTTGTTCTTGCGTGTAGGTACCTCGTTGTTATATAAAACATTTGAAGAATATTGTAATTTGTCCTGCCAAAGTGCTAACATCCTATTACGGCGAATATATTAAGTTAATATTAAGCGATTCCATTACTAGTTAAATATTACATCCCAAGCATAGACGTAACTAGACCTTACAGTTAGGGGGGGGGGGCTTCAGCCCTAACATATTTAAAATATGTGAAAGATGTGGGAGCTCCGTGTTTTTTAAAACAGAAAAATATAATTTATGTGCATATGCCATATACCATATTATAATGATTTAACTTATTACTTTACCTACCAACAACTCCTATTTATGAATTTTATTAAACATTGCATTTTAATAAACCAATTTTTAAAATGTATAATAATAATTATAATTATAATAATTTTGCTATTGACAACGATTGTCGTCCGATTATCGTTACTCGTTAATCGTTATCACCATTTATTAATAATCGTACGTCTTTTACGACTATTTTTGTGTTTAGTTTATTGACAACTACTTAGTATTTATGTAGTAAAAACTACATAACATGATACGTCATACACAGGGTCATTACATACAATAATATGTATAGTTTAAACACCAAAAGAAATATTTTTCCAAGATATTAATAAAAAAAATAAAACGATATTTCGAATTTAAGTTTAAAAATGTAGCGTTAGCGGGATTAGGAATTATGACAGCGGGGCTAAAATGTATGTCCCCCCTAGTTACGCCTATGATCCCGAGCGGAGCTATAAATCTATTAGTTTTACAATGATGTGTTTATTTTGGGTGTCATTCACTTTTTGGAGCAGTAAAAATAAACTGTAACTGTAGACTTTAACTTTGAGATAGTAGTCTTTCCTACCAAAAAAATAAGGAAAAGTAGATAATCTCTGCAGTATAGTAGGTCTGGAGTGTAACTCGTTAGTCATTATTGAGTATGTCACTCTATAAGCCTTATATCATCAGACTATTTCTAGTACAACTATATTTTAATTATTTGAGTTTTTACAGAGGGCTCCCTCCCTTATAAGCCGTAGGAGACCACTGCGTTTCACACTATGCCACTGAATAAATATTTAATAAAATAACTTCAGAAATAAAGACTAACAGACGGTCTCCTGCCTCAGCTCATGACCGTTTTTTATATACATGCAACGCATTGAAGTACACTGAACACCAACTATACAGCAGAGCGACTTCTCTGGCTTTATTTTTTGTTGATCATACAATAATAAGTTTCAAAATGCGGCTTATGCGTATAAAAATGAAATGTATACATACATTTAATTTACATTCTGTTGGAAGCCTGTTGGTAGCTTGTAGCCTGTAGGTACACTTGAAGATACAATAAGCAAAATTATTCATTGTATTAAATATTAATACTACATAATATTAACGCCACTCCGGCCACTTAACTATACTCTATATTATAGTGTATTAATGTGTACTTACTTCTTTGTATATATGTACTTATATATTATAACACCCGGTAGTTTATCGCATGTGAAAACAATATAATTCTCAGGGTAATAAAATGTATAACTTATAAGTACTTGTACCTATAGTACCTAAGTACCTAACCATTTTTTTAACCTTTTGTAAATTTATTCTTTTGACGTGAAAACACTAAACAGTGTTATAGCTAACTTGAGACAAGAAGTAATACAATCTATTTTTCAATCTAAATTTGAAATATTTTAAAAGCAATATAAATTTGGTTATTATTTTACTTTAATTTCCTATAACAAAATATTTAAATATGTATGCAAGTATTACCATATATCATTATGTATATTTTTGGCTGTTTTCTAAAAGTGCAAGCGTACTAGTATAATATAATGTAGGGTGCAATGCAATGCATATAGTCTTAGTATAATTAGTGTTTCATTCTCATCATAGTTAAAATTAAAGTATTACAAAAAATCGTGATGAAATAATAAATATTGTAATAGTAAAGGATCTGATTGTTCTATATTGTGTAAAATATTTATCATCATTATGACTTATGAGTTATGAGTAAAAAATAACTAATTAGTAATAAGTATAGACTACAAAGAGCTACACATTTTGGCAACAAATGTGTACTCCTTTAGGATTTTTTGATTGATAATTGAAAAAAAAAATCTAAAACAGATTTGAATTTGTCGTCAAGTCTACTTGAAATCGACTTTCATTCGAATTTGATTTTTTGATTTTAACTTCTTCGAAAATTTAAATACAACAATTTTTAAATATTTTTTTTTAATATGTCATTTTTAGGAATTTGGGGGATAATATCAAAAATGTGGGAAAATCAATTTCGAGTAGACTTGACGACAAATTCAAATCTGTTTTCAGAGTTCTTATCGCATCATCAGACCAATTGGTATATTTGGCAAAAAATACGTCTAAAATATTATGTCGTGTGTGTGTTAGACAAAAATAGAAAATCACGGTACCAAATCCCCTTAAGTGTGTAAATAACCGCGGCCTCTCAAAACTTCAAGTTAATGTTTTATTTTTGAATTGGATGTTTTCTAACCAATCAGTTACTACAAATAAATCAATTTGAAATATTGTTATAAACCACCCAGAATGTGAATTGTTATAAGTAATTATTTTGAAATTTCAAAAAAAAATCTGATTTTTATTAAAGAACTTAAACTCTAATAATAATAAATAATAATCGGCTTGGTAATAATAGTTCTAATTTATTATCTCGATCGCAGGCTCGTAATTTTTTTTTGTAATCTTAATATCATATACAAATTGTCATAACGTTTTATTCGTATTTAATTATTATATATATGTACCACCGGCAGAAGTATAATATATTATCATACTGAAGAAGGAGAAAAGCAAGTTCAACCGTTTTACATTATAATATGTCCGTAAACTTTATTTTTATTATTATTTATTATAATATACACTTTGCTTTACGGCTGTTGTATTTATTTATTTATGCTCATACATTTTTGAATATATATATAATAATGGTTGCTAAAGGCGGAGTTATTAGACAAGGAAGATATTACTTGTGCAGTTATGCAATGCACTGGCCCATAAACCAGACAATTGTGGTAAGGCCAACTTGTGAGATGAAGGACACAGTAAAAATTACGTTTTATAAGAACAACCTGAAAAAAGAGGGTAAGTGTATATCGCTCTGCTGTACAGTACTACAGTAGGTATAAGTGGGTCACTGTAATGGATGATTTTAAATTTGAATTTGATGATATAATATATAATATAGTATCATTGTATACGAAAAAGGATTCTGAGCGGAGTCGGTTTGTCAGTCTAGGATATTTTATATAATACTAGCTGATCCCGTGCACTTGATTGCTGGAAACCAATTATTATTATTATAATATAGCTTCAAAACCCATGGCAACCATTTGATTTTTTTTTATAGCATGATCTATTGTATAAAATCGAGCTCAATAATAAGTGCACAAAAACTAAACATAAAATCTTGATAAAAGCATATTTTTATTTTTATTTTTCAATATTCAATACTAATATTATGATATTGTTCTAGAGTAAGAATTCGTCAAACCGTTAATGTGAATGGTTTATATATAAAACAATAAAACTATAATAATGTTTTGGAATCATATGATAAAGAATAAACAGAATCCTAGACCTTGGGACATTTTTCAATTATTTAAATCACTATTTACCAACAATATTGCCATTTTACTTAAGAGTTTTTGATCTAAGCCGATTTTTTAGTACCTATCTATTTTATTTTTAAATGGGCATCATAAAACAATGACTATTTTTTATAACAAATAAGTATATAATATATTATTACATTTTACAAATCATTTAATATAAAACTCTGTCAGAATGTGCATTCCAAAAAAACAAAAATCATAATAAATTAATATATATATATTACATAAAGATTCTTTCTTTTGACGATAGCCATATTTTTATCATAATTATGTATCATTTCAAATTTCAATATTATCCAAAATGTCCATCTCAGAACCAAGCATAATCAAATCATTTAATCGGAAACTAGTCATAGTTGTTCTTGAATGGTTTTTGATTAATTTTAGCTTGCTGAAACATAGTTCATGTGAAGCTGTGGTAACTGGTCGACAAAGTTCATTAGCCATAGAAATTATAGTCCTTAATTTATAGGCTACACCCAGAGACTGGAACCTTTATAATTTTATCGGTTTGGGTTTAGGTTTCGGTTCTCAAAAACCCAAAATTTCGGTTTCGGTTTTTAAAAATATCGAATTTCGGTTTCGGTTAATACCGGTTTTAACTCTTATTATTTGACTTTTTTTTATCAATAAAGTAGGTACTATATAAAAAAAATGAGCATAATATTAATAACCTCTTTTTAGTGACAGGTATTTGTAATTAAGTGTAACTATTTCAGAATTTAGGTAATATTATAAAAAAATGAATTATTATAAAAAAAAAAAATAAGAATGAATTTTTAACACTCTTGGGCGACCCATGTTTCAGTTTGATATAATAATTTAAAACTTATATATAAGAATATAAATTTTAACAATATATTCCGCTCTAATGAAGACGGAAGAACAGTTCAGTAGTAGGTACAGTAGAATTGTTGTACAGAGCATAGAGTTAACGATACCCGCATTAGGTTTAGGTATTTAATATTATCAATATGCAGGCATATTAGTAAGGTAACAATTATAATTTATAATTTATATGACAACTTACTCTGAATTCTGATTCACTTATAAACGTCTTAATTGGTATTATTTTCAGAAATTCTACATCAGCTATTGGGAATTGCGATTCAATAATAATATTGATATCGATTACATGGAAATTAGAATTTGGATTTTTGGTATTTTTTTTATGACAATTCTTTTGTACTTGTACACATAATAATATTCTTATTTCTTAGCATTGATAAACTTTTATAGGTCTACAATTCTATAATTATTTATTATTACTAATAATTAGTTATTGCCTACTTACACCATAGACAAAATTTCTATTGGATTTTGGAACCGGAAAAAACCGTAAAAAGCTCTACATCAAAATATAGGTTTCGGTTTCGGTTCCCGAAAAAATTTATTTAAGAGTTCCGGTCTGGTTTCGGTCCAAAATTGGTCAATTTCGGTACGGTTCCAGTCCCTGGCTACATCCATACGTTAAGCAATGATTTAACCTTTTCAGTTTGTATAGCCCTTATATATTTATGTCACATAATGCGCAATTGAAATCTGTTACACTAGACATGTCATAATTTTTCGGAAATAAGCCAAATGCTTTTTCTATATCTTTTACTGTTATAGTGTTATATTTGAACTTATAGGCACCGATAATACTTTAAAAAGTGGTTGAATACAAACCAGACAAGATTTCAAATTTTTTGTTGACGAACTGATTAATGTGTCCAGAACATGAAGAAATTCTTTTCTGTGAAAGTCTTCATAAGTTAAGTTTACACGTGATTGTGGATTTGAATCAATTTTTTTTGGTTTTAATCAAAATCAATATATAATTTTAGACAAAATGATTGGTAAAGGCTATAAGATAATTTATCAGCTACCAATTAATATCAGCGTGTCTACTAGGTATATTAAGATCTTTGCCCTTTGGTCTCCGATGTTTCAGTCAATATTTTCATTTGGTACATTATATATGGTCCATGAAGTACATACAAATGATAAAACCAATTGATAAACAGTTCTTCTCAAGTCATAATGCTTGTACTCTTGTTTTTTATATCAATATTTGATTTTGTAGATATTTCATATAAAACTGAAATAATTCCTTCAAAAAACAGCCAAACGGCCTGTAGAGATTCTGCCCTTGCATCCCATCTAGTCTTGGACAAATAATGAAGCTTTCAATTTTTGATAGAGTTTTATCTAAAGTAAAACTTCGGTAAGTACTTAAAGAGAAAAATACATACAAACTTTTCAAAGACGAAAAATTAGCTCAAAAAAATATAATACTTTGCTTATTTACATATTTTAGGTTTATGTAGCCCGTAAAATACAATAAAATATTAATTTTAGCTGGGGGCACGCGGGAAAAAAGTACCTATTACATTGGGCCCATTAAGCTTAAAATAGAAAACAACATATTTTTCCACTGTGGCATAGGTGCAAATAGGGGGGGGGGGCTTCAGGGGCTACTAGTGAATAATAAAATTTATTAAAATAATTTATTAATAATTAAGTATACCGCAGGTGGGCCATAACTCAGATGTTTTGTTTTTAATTTAATAATCTTATACTTCCCATTTGTGATTTGTATACTTAATACTCTCTCGTTTAAAATCTTTAAATTAAATTATTATTATTATTTCCATTAGGTATACTCGCTTAGTGCGATGTTACTCTGTTGGTTAGATACCTACAATACCTACTAATTTATTATAGTACCTACGTTGTATACTTTTATTGTTATTTGTTAAGAGAACGTGATACCCGTATGTGTTGTCTGAGGTCCAGTGCCGCATTTAGACATTTTGCGCCCCGGTGCAAAAAAAAATTGGCGCCCCCTAAGCTCCGGTGAAAAAAAATTGCTTCCCCCTAAGGGGCTTACCCACGGAAAATATGGGAGCTAGATCCTCATTAACCTTTTAGATTTTGAGCACAGAAAAGAATATTTGTTTTACAATGTGTGCTTTTTTTAAAAATATTGTTTAATAATTGCTTGATTCTCTCTCCGCAAAGATACATTTGAATTTATGTCACCTAAACCTTGCTTATAATTCATCATATAAATTGTTTTTTTTCCACATATTTAATTAGGTTGTAGGTATTTCATGAATAAATAAAATAAAATTATATAAAACTATGAAAATTAATATTAATCAAAAAAATGCCAAACAGTATAATACTAATATACTTTTATACATAATACTGTTATTAAAATAATTAAAATTATACAATTTTTAAATAATTCACAAGTAAACATATTTTCTGGCTACAAAAATTTTGGCGTCCTCTAAAATACTGGCGCCCGGTGCAGTTTGTACCCAGGGCCCTCCCCTCAAATGCAACTCCTGCTGATGTCTCCTTCTTACAAGAG
>NC_042494.1:7389189-7390593 GCF_005508785.2 Acyrthosiphon pisum
CTCTTTTCCTTGGAAAGCCTCACCGATCGTCGTCATGCAGCTAACTTGACATTTCTATTTAATCTTCTTCATCTAAAATTGACAGTCCTGAATCACTATCATATCACATATACTATCGCATATATTAATTGCGAGTTATAAGTATTTTAAAATTGTAAATTTTGTATACATCTTAAAATACTTATAACTCGCGTTAAAATCAAAATATAATAAAAAGCATATGAGGTTGCCTAGATAATAATCTTAACTTTAGATTTTATAAGTGGTCAATTCACTCTAATTTTTAAATTAACGGAGCTACATGTGTTCTACCGAGCGTGAAATTTGCCATGTTACGCACTTGTAAGACGGAGACAACACATGCGGGTATCACGTCCTCTTAATATAGATTATTATATCTACGTCCTACGTATTATATTTTATGTGGGTATGTACTTATATATTATGCTACTGTTTTATACTCTCTTGTCTCGAATAATAAAATTATTTTTATTTTCTGTTAGTTTTATGCAATGCTGTGTATGGTTTTTTTTTATTATTAGCGAATGCCGAATAGAGAACGCACAAACACAAATGCGCAGTTGCTATTTCACGTTTAGAATAGGACTAAATTCTAGATGTAATGTATGTTATATGTATGTATATTATAGGTAGGAGCGCTATAAAATTCACATACAGTAAAACTTCCATATAACGGTCACCGAAGGGACTGTAAATAATGACCGCTATTTAGAGGTGCCCGTCCTACAGAGGTAGAATGACACTAGGTTACACTCGACGGGACCAAAACAATTGACTGTTACTTAGAGGTGACCGTCCTATAGGGATGGCCGTTAACGGAAATTTTACTGTATATTGCCATATAGTAGGTACCTATATATTATTATGTCCAACTCAGCTCATTGTTATATATCGATCGGGAATCGAGCAATTAATTATATAGTCGTGTCATTACGTGTTTTAGATACCCACCCATATATTATGATTTCAAAATGTCCAATTAAGTGGGGGGAGACACCTACAATATAAATAATTAGGTCAACATGGATAGTATGGGACATGGGTTATGTAACTGGCAATTTATGTATGATAAGAAATGAATAAGTACAGAATTTTGAAATTAAACGGCCGACTTACATGGATTATTTTTTGTTAAACAACTTTAAATATTATATTATATTATTATGTATAAAATATAGATACATAATATCTGTTGAAGTATACAGATATACAGAAGCTAAAGGTAAATAAAAATAAGATTGGATATAATTATGTAATAATATAATAATTTGTATATTGATAAGAATAACTATAGTGCTCCGAGGCGTAATATAAAGCAACGACTAATCGTCCTACAGGTTACTACATAGAACGAATATGCTATAGAAATATAAAATGCCTATT
>NC_042494.1:7390693-7392204 GCF_005508785.2 Acyrthosiphon pisum
AACAAAAAAATCATCATCAAATCAGAAACAAATGAGTCAACGTACAGAAAGAAGAAAGTCCAAAATGAAAAAAAAATTTAGAAATGAAAGCATTTAATTATGATTGTAGTGACGTAAAAAAAAAATAATAATAATATTAATCAACAATTTATTATTAAACATATAATATCACGATATATATGCTCAAAAAGAGGAAAACCGGAGATGATCAACTTACATAAAAAAACTCACGTAAAACAGTTATTATTTTATTATTTACTACGTCATTACCAGGCAACAGAAAAGTTAAGATAGATTTTGAACACCATACACCGAATATTAAAAACGAATTGATCAAAGTTTGAGTCATATGGAGTTGGAACATTTAACGGGAAACGAAGTGCACGGGATCAACTAGTATATAATATAAAATATACACTATCAAATTATCTCTGTGGGTGCAAAATTAAATTTATTGGGGCCGGAGTGGCGCAGTGGTCACGCAGTTGACTACGACTCACACAGTCATCGGTTTGATTCATAGCAAAGTGCAAAAAAAAAAAATGTGTGTGATTCTACGCAGTCACCATTTTCCCGTGCTGTCGTCCGATTGCGTCATCCGGTTTCCAACTAGGTCCCACTCCACTGGGAGTGAAGACCGCACATGTCTCCTCTTGGAGAAGGGGGGTAGTATCATGCATATAGTGATATATACATAGATAAATAGATCACATGATCTCCCTACTACCCACTTGTGATAAGCATTGTCAAAGATCTTGAGGTCGTTACAATGAACAAATATAGAAAAAAAAAAAAAAAAAATCTACATTAACATATATTCAAATAATATTAATATTGTATTGTAAACCTACAAATAAAAGGCCTTATGTGATGACATAATGTTGTTTTTTTCTGTTTTATGTAGGTTATGCTATTTTAGAATAAAAACACTATAGAAATATATTAAGATTTAAAATAATAATTTTGATTTTGCCTCGGGTGGGATTTTATGCTGCGGGCGCCCTTGGCCGCTTCTACAATTGTTCGCATTGATCTTTCCGCCTTCCCATTTTGCTGAGGTGTGTATGGTACACTCGTCTCATGTTTTATTCCAAATTTATCCAATAAGGCTTTTACTTCAGTATTTTTATATTCCAGACCACAATCACTTCTTAAAGTAATTACTGAGATATTTAACTGATTTTTGACTGTATTTAAAAATAGTTCAAATTTATTTTTAACTTCTGATTTTTGGCTCATAAAATACACATATGTATAATTGGAATAATCATCCTTGAATATAAAAAAAATACCGTTTACCTCCAAGTGAGTTTACCTCCATGGGTCCACATACATCACTGTGAATTAACTGACCTGGTTTGGTAGTTTTAGTATTACTCAGTGTGAACGGCTCTCTGTGTTGTTTGCCATAACGCACGCTTCGCAGAAACTTGTTTTTTGTTTCTGTAAATTGAATCCGCATATGTTTCAGTAGTTTCGACATGTTGAACATTCTGATGATTTAAAATTTC
>NC_042494.1:7394072-7396918 GCF_005508785.2 Acyrthosiphon pisum
ATAATAAATACAAATTAATGCTATTTTGACCAATGAGCGAGTTGCTTGCAATCATCATTTATCTTCGTGCATTGTCGCAGTTTCTGCAGTGTAAAAGCCCCGGTGAT
Organism: Acyrthosiphon pisum; assembly: GCF_005508785.2. NCBI lineage: Eukaryota > Metazoa > Arthropoda > Insecta > Hemiptera > Aphididae > Acyrthosiphon > Acyrthosiphon pisum. Next base: position 7,394,180 of record NC_042494.1, read on the forward strand.
TTTATTATAAAAGTACTTACCTATAACCTCGTCGATGGCAGTAAAATCAAAAGAGCTGAAAACTACTCAACGCCATCCATTACAAGCACGTGTGCATCAACGGCTCATATTATCATTCGTTGTAACTTGTGATATATTAATATATTTCATCAATAATTGTCTTTCAATCAGATGCAATAGGTCGCAATTAACTTTAATCCTACATTGTTCAACAGCTCGTGATATAGGTACTTGGACATGTTTTCGTTATAGTAATTATTACTGGCCCCAATGACCTGTCAAAACGCCATTTCGTATTTTACTGACAGGCGAGTCGTGGTATACGATGGTCGAATAATAATTTTTTACAACACCAACAGAACTTTTATGCATTATATTTTTTTTTAAAGGTTTACTCGCCCTTAATACCTAGTCTTAAATCTGAACTGTTTCGATTTTGTTTTGCGATGGCGTGTTTTTTCTATTGTTTACCGACTACCGAGAAAGGAAGTGCTTAAAAAACTTCAGATACACCAATTACCAACTTCCGAATTCCATATATATTGTTGGTAATTGTAATAAATTGTAATAATGTTTCGCTTTTCTCAGTTGTGAATTCACTAATCGGGCAAAAATTAATAACAAATTCCGAATTAAAAATTTAAATAATTTTAATTAGGTACCCGTACCTATATTACATTATATTTTTAATTGTATGTACTTACATAACATAATAATAATAATATTATGTTCTTGAAGATTTAAAATTTAAATATTTACAACGTACAAAATTTAACTTAAATATAGAATTTTGAAATTTTTTTGTTTTCTTTCAGTTTTCTAAAATCTAAAATTTAATATTTTATCTAGTAATAATTAATTAATAATTAATAATTACTATATTAATTTATTAATATATACATTATAATTTATAGGCACATCATAATATTAGAGTATAGGACATTACACTGAAAAACGTAGTACCGATTTTATTTAAGTATCAATATGATATTATAACAATTTTTTGAAAACCTTAAAAATCACTATAGTAAAGGTTTATTTTTACAAATGTTTAAAATTTGAATAGGGCACGTCTTTAAGTTTACGACATTGGTGTTTTTAGATTTCTTTTTAAAAAATTCGTAGTTTTAAACAATAAGTTGAAATATATGGTTACTTATATATTGAGATATTTTAATTATTTTTATGAGCAATTTGAAAACGACTGTTTCAATAACAATATATTTTAACATTAAACTCTAACTTATATACCTACGCCGAATTCCTCCGCTCGTTTTTCGAATCCGGTAGTTTATCATTTTCAAAAAAAATATATTATATTTATACATAACTAGTAGGTACACTAATATGTATAGATACATGATCATACTACAGATACCCGATATGAGAACTTGAGGTTGCAGAAAATAATATTTAAACAAAACGTTTACATGGAACAAATTAAACGCAAAAAACATCTGTAAAACTCAAATAAAGTTCTCTAATCTCTTACATCAAACAAATAAATAATATATAAACATATAAATGATACATCAACGTTCTGTAATTCTTAACAGAAAAAAATATTGGGCTCATTCACTTATATGCATTTATTAATAATTAATAAATACATCAAAAGTCTATGATTGTTCAATTTTGTGTCAAAATTGCCTATATAATATCCCTTAAATTTCGTATACAAAATTAACTGTAAATTACTTATACAAAGTTACTCAATAACAATTTTTTTCAAGTTGAAAAACTTAGATGCTAAATTTTGTTTTGAAAAAGTTATTTAGTGTATGAAACGATGCTAGAGTACCTCTTATACTTAATTCTTCTGATTTTAATGGCCTGTAAACTCACCCAGGTCTACTCCAGTACTACCTGTAGGGTACATGTAAATTCTCCCGAGTATCAAGTCTGCAATAACTTCGTTTATGCACTATAATTGTATCATTATAATTTAATGTTTATAATAATATAAACATATAAACTTTTAAAGTTAAATATACATATGGATTTTATTTAAGAAAATTCAATTATTTAAATTATAGTAAAATAAATAGTAAAAAGGTGGGTAAGTGGATGTTGCTCTGCTGTACAGTAGGTTACAAGTGGGTCACTGTATAATGGATAGTATTAAATTTAAATTCAATGATATAATATCACTGTATAAGAAAAACGATTCTGAGCGGAGACGGTTTGTCAGTCTAGGTATTAGACATACCTATTATAGGTATATTTATCTATAGTATCTATACTTATCTATAATATCAATAATAAATTCCAAATTAATTATATCACAATATCTATTAGGTAACGCGTTATACATCAACAACAAACCGTAGTACTATCATAGATATATAATAGTATACTTTAGAAGTTTCAAGTACCCACAAATAATATTATACAATCATTACAATCACAACAAAATAACTAAAATAGTTATTCCAGGTTTTTTAATATGTAATTTCGTCTAAATTTGAACTTAAAATTACTATAAAAATAAACTGTGCTTATGTATTTCTTAGAATTTTTGGTAACAGAATTAAATATTTACGTGGAATCTTGTTTTAAATTTTCAATCCTTGGATATAAAAGTTGAACATTTTATAAATTTTTAACTACAAAATAATTATTCAAATTAAAATTTGATAAATTTTGTCAAAATTCGAACTTTAAATGCTTATAAAAAAAAATTGTGCCTATGTATTTGTAATATTTTTCAACTGCTATTGTAACAATATATCAGGAGCC
>NC_042494.1:7397018-7408310 GCF_005508785.2 Acyrthosiphon pisum
GTCATTTGTCGAACGTTTTACACGTACCCGATCTTAAGGTAAATTTGTTTTCGTGTGGAGCATGCCTTGACAAAGGTATAAAAATGGTGACAGACAGTGACGGATGTATATTTAAAAAAAAACAATCGTATAGTTGCTATAGGATTTTCGTGAGAATAAAATGTTTTCAATGGTTCTGAGAACAGGACCATTACAACAGGCTGATCAAGCAAATATTGCAGTTAAAAATCTCACATTACTACAGTGACATGAAATTTTAAGTCATCAGAATGTTCAACATGTTCGAAACTACTTGAAACATATGCGGATTCAATTTACAGAAACAAAAAACAAGTTTTTCTGCGAAGCGTGCGTTTATGGCAAACAACACAGAGAGCCGTTCACACTGAGTAATACTAAAACTACAAAACCAGGTCAGTTAATTCACAGTGATGTATGTGGACCTATGGAGGTAAACTCACTTGGAGGTAAACGGTATTTTGTTATATTCAAGGATGATTATTCCAATTATACATATGTGTATTTTATGAGCCAAAAATCAGAAGTTAAAAATAAATTTGAACTATTTTTAAATACAGTCAAAAATCAGTTAAATATCTCAGTAATTACTTTAAGAAGTGATTGTGGTCTGGAATATAAAAATACTGAAGTAAAAGCCTTTTTGGATAAATTTGGAATAAAACATAAGACGAGTGTACCATACACACCTCAGCAAAATGGGAAGGCGAAAAGATCAATGCGAACAATTGTAGAAGCGGCCAGAACTATGGTATACAGCAAAAATTTGTCTAAGACACTTTGGGCAGAAGCAGTGAATACAGCCGTATATACAATAAATCGTACAGGAAACACAGGTCAAGAAGGAAAAACGCCTTATGAATTATGGTTCAATAAAACACCAGACATAAATAATTTAAAAATATTTGGTAGTGAAGTTTATGCACATATACCAAAAGAAAAACGAAGAAAATGGGATCAGAAGGGAAGAAAAGGTATTTTCGTTGGATACTCAGAGGAGACGAAAGGATATCGTATATGCTTTGATGGAAAAGAAGTTTCATTAAGCAGAGATGTCATATTCAAAGTAGAGTCAGTAAACCCATCAACAGGTACAGAAGTAAAAATCAGAAGTGAAGAAGAAGAGGAAGAAGTAAATTCGGAAGGTGAAGCTGAAGATGAGGAAGTCAACAGCGACGACGAAGAAAAACTGGACGATGATGATCAGATGCCAGTAGCAGTAGAGGATCAACAACAGATGATACTTAGAGACAGAGGAAAACTCAATAAACCTATTAGGTATAGAGATGCATTTTTCTCAGCATGTAATGACCCACTTACATATAAAGAAGCTATGACAGGTAACAATATAGACAATTGGAAGGCAGCAATGGACGACGAAATGTTATCATTGCAGAAAAATGAAACTTGGCAATTAGTAGATTTACCAATAAATAAAAATCCAATAAATAATGGGTGGATATATAAAACTAAGTACAAAACAAATGGAGAAGTAGATCGATATAAAGCTAGGCTAGTTGTAAAAGGCTGTGCGCAAGTTCATGGAATAGATTTTCAAGAAACGTTCAGTCCAGTAGTGAAATACGATTCAATTCGCGTAATACTTGCGATAGCAGCAGCCAGAAGATTAATGCTCAGACAATTTGACATTAAAACAGCGTCCTTATATGGAGATCTTGAAGAAGACATTTATATGAAACAGCCAAAAGGTTACGAAGATGGAACACAATTAGTATGCAAACTTCAACGGAGCCTATATGGGCTGAAACAGGCACCCAGGTGCTGGAACAAAAAGTTCAAAAATATGCTGATGAACTTTGACCTAAAGGAAACAAAAGCAGACCCTTGTGTATTCGTAAGCAATAAAAATAATCAATTATTAATTGTCGCTAGTTTTGTAGACGATGGGCTAATCGCAGCGACAAACAACGAGCTGGTGGACACAATGGTGAACTACCTAAAGGACAACTTCGAGACGAAGGAAGGTGAACTTGATCATTTCTTAGGGGAATTGAAATTGATCAGAGGCCTGATGGTTCAATTTTCATACACCAGTCTTCATATTGCAAGCGTATTTTAGAGAGGTTCAATATGGAAGAAGCCAACGTCCTGCATATTCCCACAGATCCACAACACTCATTAGATCCAAATTTGTCAGGATCATTGGAAGCAGGGGAAGTTCCATACAGAGAATCAGTTGGAAGTTTGTTGTATCTAAGCCAAATAACAAGGCCTGATATAACTTTTGCAGTAAATCTCGTCAGTCGTTATTTAGAAAAGCCTCTGACAATTCATTGGAATGCGGTGAAACATATATTTAAATATTTAAAGGGAACATTTAATTATGGTTTAATTTATGATTCTAGTGTAACACCAAAGTTGCGTGGATATAGTGACGCAGACTATGCCGGTGACACAACAACGAGACGATCAACATCGGAATTCATTTTCATGATGGGAAATGGAATCGTGGCATAGTGTTCACAAAGGCAAAAATCGGTACCTAGCACTTTCGACTACTGAGGCAGAATACATAGCGCTGAGCCAATCGATACAGGAACTTACTTGGTTGACGCTACTTATCAGTGATCTTCTGGAGACACAGGGAGATACACCGGTTCTGTATGCAGACAACCAAAGCGCCATCAAACTAGTGAAAAATCCAGAATTATACCATTAGCGAACAAAACACATTGATGTTCGCTATCACTACATTCGTGAGAAGTTCAGTGAAGGGATGTTTTCTCTGGAGTATGTGCCAAGCAAGGAGCAGTTAGCTGACATATTGACTAAGCCAACTCCACGACCAAGATTCCAAGAACTCAGGGAGATGTTGGGAATTAGATATATTAATTCTAAGTTAGGGTATATTGTTTAAGGGGAAGTGTTGAATGTAAATAACACACCCTGTATTATGTAGATTATAAGCAAATTATTCATACTGTAGTACAGCAGACGCTGAATAGGCATTTTATATTTCTATAGCATATTCGTTCTATGTAGTAGCCTGTAGGACAAATAGTCGTTGTTTTATATTACGCCTTGGAGCACTATAGTTCTTCATATCAATATACGAATTATTATATTATTACATATATCCGATCTTATTTTTATTTACCTTTAGCTTCTGTATATCTGTATATTTCAACAGGTTATGGGCCCAGTAGTAAGGTATTTATAATAAAGTCGTGTATGTTTAATACATTAATTATTGATTTACGAATCGCGTGTTTGTGTACAGACAGTGTACAGCAATAATAATTCGCGAAGTATAGTGTAGTGTAGTGTAGTGCATCGATCGTGTGAAGCGCAGAAACTGTGTTTGTTATTATTACATTTATATAGTGTACAGACAGTGTACAGATAATTCGTTATTATGGAAAACGAATCTATAAAAATTAATAAACTAACAGGTAATGAAAATTAGGGAACATGGAAGTTCGAAATAAAAGTCATAATGACTGCAGCCGAAATATTTGACGTTGTGACCGGAAAATCGAAAAAACCCGTTCTTACAAAATCAAGTTCAGAAACTGAAGATGATGCAAGAAAAAGGTATGGTGTTGATTATTCAGCATGGAAAAGAGCTGACAATAAAGCTCAAAAATATATTGTAACATCTGTAGACGAACAGCCATTATTATTTATTATGAACTGTGAAACAGCAAAGGAAATGTGGGACAAATTGCTCAGCATATATGAACAGAAGTCTGCAACAAGCATTTCTTTGTTACAAGAAAAATTCTATGGTTATGTTATGGACCCCGTAGAGAGTATGGCTGGTCACATATCAAAACTAGAAAATTTATGTAAGCAATTGGCACAATCAGGAGAACCAATATCTGATTCAATGCTGATTCCAAAGATTCTAATGACGTTACCAGACACTTATAAACATTTTATAGTGCTTGGGATTCAATTTCGAGTGAGAATAAAACTTTAACAAACTTGACGTCTAGACTCATGGTGGAAGAATCAAGGCAACCTCAAGGACATAATGTTCAGAGAGTTACTGCAGGTAGTGCATTTTTAGCAAAGAAATCGTATGGAACAAATAAAGAAAAACATACAAAAATTGGTAATTCTGAAAACCAAAGGAACAATGATAAAAAACCAGGCAAGTGTAATCATTGCAAAAAAACAGGGCATTGGAAGCGTGAATGCCGGATTTTCTTAAAAGAACAAAAAGAAAGAAATAAGAGCGAATCAAACTCAGGAAATGCGTTGGTTGGAGTACAATCAAAGGACATCGAAATCAGTGAGTCAGAAAAATGGTATGTGGATTCAGGTGCAAGTGATCACATGACCAGTCGAAAAGAATGGTTCACTAACTATGAATTATTTGAAACTCAATTACCAGTACGTATTGGTGATGGTAAATATATTATGGCTATTGGTAAAGGTAATATAAATGTTCAAGCAAAAATCGGTGATAAATGGGTTGACAGTCATTTGTCGAACGTTTTACACGTACCCGATCTTAAGGTAAATTTGTTTTCGTGTGGAGCATGCCTTGACAAAGGTATAAAAATGGTGACAGACAGTGACGGATGTATATTTAAAAAAAACAATCGTATAGTTGCTATAGGAGTTCGTGAGAATAAAATGTTTTCAATGGTTCTGAGAACAGGACCATTACAACAGGCTGATCAAGCAAATATTGCAGTTAAAAATCTCACATTACTACAGTGGCATGAAATTTTAAGTCATCAGAATGTTCAACATGTTCGAAACTACTTGAAACATATGCGGATTCAATTTACAGAAACAAAAAACAAGTTTTTCTGCGAAGCGTGCGTTTATGGCAAACAACACAGAGAGCCGTTCACACTGAGTAATACTAAAACTACAAAACCAGGTCAGTTAATTCACAGTGATGTATGTGGACCCATGGAGGTAAACTCACTTGGAGGTAAACGGTATTTTGTTATATTCAAGGATGATTATTCCAATTATACATATGTGTATTTTATGAGCCAAAAATAAGAAGTTAAAAATAAATTTGAACTATTTTTAAATACAGTAAAAAATCAGTTAAATATCTCAGTGATTACTTTAAGAAGTGATTGTGGTCTGGAATATAAAAATACTGAAGTAAAAGCCTTATTGGATAAATTTGGAATAAAACATGAGACGAGTGTACCATACACACCTCAGCAAAATAGGAAGGCGGAAAGATCAATGCGAACAATTGTAGAAGCGGCCAGAACTATGGTATACAGCAAAAATTTGTCTAAGACACTTTGGGCAGAAGCAGTGAATACAGCCGTATATACAATAAATCGTACAGGAAACACAGGTCAAGAAGGAAAAACGCCTTATGAATTATGGTTCAATAAAACGCCAGACATAAATAATTTAAAAATATTTGGTAGTGAAGTTTATGCACATATACCAAAAGAAAAACGAAGAAAATGGGATCAGAAGGGAAGAAAAGGTATTTTCGTTGGATACTCAGAGGAGACGAAAGGATATCGTATATGCTTTGATGGAAAAGAAGTTTCATTAAGCAGAGATTTCATATTCAAAGTAGAGTCAGTAAACCCATCAACAGGTACAGAAGTAAAAATCAGAAGTGAAGAAGAAGAGGAAGAAGTAAATTCGGAAGGTGAAGCTGAAGATGAGGAAGTCAACAGCGACGACGAAGAAAAACTGGACGATGATAATCAGATGCCAGTAGCAGTAGAGGATCAACAACAGATGATACTCAGAGACAGAGGAAAACTCAATAAACCTATTAGGTATAGAGATGCATTTTTCTCAGCATGTAATGATCCACTTACATATAAAGAAGCTATGACAGGTAACAATGTAGACAATTGGAAGGCAGCAATGGACCACGAAATGTTATCATTGCAGAAAAATGAAACTTGGTACCTAATTAGTAGATTTACCAATAAATAAAAATCCAATAAATAATGGGTGGATATATAAAACTAAGTACAAAACAAATAGAAAAGTAGATTGATATAAAGCTAGGCTTGTTGTAAAAGGCTGTGCGCAAGTTCATGGAATAGATTTTCAAGAAACGTTCAGTCCAGTAGTGCAATACGATTCAATTCGCGTAATACTTGCGATAGCAGCAGCCAGAAAATTAATGCTCAGACAATTTGACATTAAAACAGCGTTCTTATATGGAGATCTTGAAGAAGACATTTATATGAAACAGCCAAAAGGTTATGAAGATGGAACACAATTAGTATGCAAACTTCAACGGAGTCTATATGGGCTGAAACAGGCACCCAGGTGCTGGAACAAAAAGTTCAAAAATATGCTGATGAACTTTGACCTAAAGGAAACAAAAGCAGACCCTTGTGTATTCGTAAGCAATAAAAATAATTAATTATTAATTGTCGCTATTTTTGTAGACGATGGGCTAATCGCAGCGACAAACAACGAGCTGGTGGACACAATGGTGAACTACCTAAAGGACAACTTCGAGACGAAGGAAGGTGAACTTGATCATTTCTTGGGTATTGAAATTGATCAGAGACCTGATGGTTCAATTTTCATACACCAATCTTCATATTGCAAGCGTATTTTAGAGAGGTTAAATATGGAAGAAGCCAACGTCCTGCATATTCCCACAGATCCACAACACTCATTAGATCCAAATTTGTCAGGATCATTGGAAGCAGGGGAAGTTCCATACAGAGAATCAGTTGGAAGTTTGTTGTATCTAAGCCAAATAACAAGGCCTGATATAACTTTTGCAGTAAATCTCGTCAGTCGTTATTTAGAAAAGCCTCTGACAATTCATTGGAATGCGGTGAAACGTATATTTAAATATTTAAAAGGAACATTTAATTATGGTTTAATTTATGATGCTAGTGTAACACCAAAGTTGCGTGGATATAGTGACGCAGACTATGCCGGTGACACAACAACGAGACGATCAACATCGGGATTCATTTTCATGATGGGAGATGGAATCGTGGCATGGTGTTCACAAAGGCAAAAATCGGTAGCACTTTCGACTACTGAGGCAGAATACATAGCGCTGAGCCAATCGATACAGGAACTTACTTGGTTGACGCTACTTATCAGTGATCTCCTGGAGACACAGGGAGATACACCGGTTCTGTATGCAGACAACCAAAGCGCCATCAAACTAGTGAAAAATCCAGAATACCATAAGCGAACAAAACACATTGATGTTCGCTATCACTACATTCGTGAGAAGTTCAGTGAAGGGATGTTTTCTCTGGAGTATGTGCCAAGCAAGGAGCAGTTAGCTGACATATTGACTAAGCCAACTCCACGACCAAGATTCCAAGAACTCAGGGAGATGTTGGGAATTAGATATATTAATTCTAAGTTAGGGTATATTGTTTGAGGGGAAGTGTTGAATGTAAACAACACACCCTGTATTATGTAGATTATAAGCAAATTATTCATACTGTAGTACAGCAGACACTGAATAGGCATTTTATATTTCTATAGCATATTCGTTATATGTAGTAGCCTGTAGGACGATTAGTCGTTGCTTTATATTACGCCTCGGAGCACTATAGTTATTCATATCAATATACAAATTATTATATTATTACATATATCCGATCTTATTTGTATTTACCTTTAGCTTCTGTATATCTGTATACTTCAACAGGTTATGGGCCCAGTAGTAAGGTATTTATAATAAAGTATGTTTAATACATTATTGATTTACGAATCGCGTGTTTGTGTACAGTGTTGTGAACCCCTGTCTGTATGCTATACGCAGTATGAGATATAGTAATAGTATAATATAGTATAGTGTGTAAGCATATTAATGTGTGAACAGACAGAGTCACACGGTCTTAAGGGATTCGCTGTGTGGACAGTTTTGAGCCCGAGCGAGCCCCTACCGTGTCTCGCTGTCTGTGTAATATTCAGTGTAGTCCTGGCCGACCATCGAGCAGAGCCTCTGTTGTTTTCTTAAGTCTAATTATCATTCCGTGCAACTAAATTTCTTTTAAAATTGATTATATTAATAAAGTATTAGTGATAACTCAAACACCTCGTATTTATTTACAAACGAACAAACTCGGTTGTGGAGACGTCCATAACAACAGACAGTGTACAGCAATAATAATTCGCGAAGTATAGTGCAGTGTAGTGTAAGTGCATCATGCACTCAATTCAATGCATCAAACGTGTGAAGCGCAGAAACTGTGTTTGTTATTATTACATTTATATAGTGTACAGACAGTGTACAGATAATTCGTTATTATGGAAAACGAATCTATAAAAATTAATAAACTAACAGGTAATGAAAATTGGGGAACATGGAAGTTCCAAATAAAAGTCATAATGACTGCAGCCCAAATATTTGACGTTGTGACCGGAAAATCGAAAAAACCCGTTCTTACAAAATCAAGTTCAGAAACTGAAGATGACGCAAGAAAAAGGTATGGTGTTGATTATTCAGCATGGAAAAGAGCTGACAATAAAGCTCAAAAATATATTGTAACATCTGTAGACGAACAGCCATTATTATTTATTATGAACTGTGAAACAGCAAAGGAAATGTGGGACAAATTGCTCAGCATATATATGAACAGAAGTCTGCAACAAGCATTTCTTTGTTACAGGAAAAATTCTATGGTTATGTTATGGACCCCGTAGAGAGTATGGCTGGTCACATATCAAAACTAGAAAATTTAAGTAAGCAATTGGCACAATCAGGAGAACCAATATCTGATTCAATGCTAATGACAAAGAATCTAATGACGTTATCAGACACTTATAAACATTTTTATAGTGCTTGAGATTCAATGTCGAGTGAGAATAAAACTTTAACAAACTTGACGTCTAGACTGATGGTGGAAGAATCAAGGCAACCTCAAGGACATGATGTTCAGAGAGTTACTGCAGGTAGTGCATTTTCAGCAAAGAAATCGTATGGAACAAATAAAGAAAAACATACAAAAATTGGTAATTCTGAAAACCAACGGAACAATGATAAAAAACCAGGCAAGTGTAATCATTGCAAAAAACCAGGGCATTGGAAGCGTGAATGCCGGATTTTCTTAAAAGAACAAAAAGAAAGAAATAAGAGCGAATCAAACTCAGGAAATGTGTTGGTTGGAGTACAATCAAAGGACATCGAATCAGTGAGTCAGAAAAATGGTATGTGGATTCAGGTGCAAGTGATCACATGATCAGTCTAAAAGAATGGTTCACTAACTATGAATTATTTGAAACTCAATTACCAGTACGTATTGGTGATGGTAAATATATTATGGCTATTGGTAAAGGTAATATAAATGTTCAAGAAAAAATCGGTGATAAATGGGTTGACAGTCATTTGTCGAACATTTTACACGTACCTGATCTTAAGGTAAATTTGTTTTCGTGTGGAGCATGCCTTGACAAAGGTATAAAAATGGTGACAGACAGTGACGGCTGTATATTTAAAAAAAAACAATCGTATAGTTGCTATAGGAGTTCGTGAGAATAAAATGTTTTCAATGGTTCTGAGAACAGGACCATTACAACAGGCTGATCAAGCAAATATTGCAGTTAAAAATCTCACATTACTACAGTGGCATGAAATTTTAAATCATCAGAATGTTCAACATGTTCGAAACTACTTGAAACATATGCGGATTCAATTTACAGAAACAAAAAACAAGTTTTTCTGCGAAGCGTGCGTTTATGGCAAACAACACAGAGAGCCGTTCACACTGAGTAATACTAAAACTACCAAACCAGGTCAGTTAATTCACAGTGATGTATGTGGACCCATGGAGGTAAACTCACTTGGAGGTAAACGGTATTTTTTTTATATTCAAGGATGATTATTCCAATTATACATATGTGTATTTTATGAGCCAAAAATCAGAAGTTAAAAATAAATTTGAACTATTTATAAATACAGTCAAAAATCAGTTAAATATCTCAGTAATTACTTTAAGAAGTGATTGTGGTCTGGAATATAAAAATACTGAAGTAAAAGCCTTATTGGATAAATTTGGAATAAAACATGAGACGAGTGTACCATACACACCTCAGCAAAATGGGAAGGCGGAAAGATCAATGCGAACAATTGTAGAAGCGGCCAGAACTATGGTATACAGCAAAAATTTGTCTAAAACACTTTGGGCAGAAGCAGTGAATACAGCCGTATATACAATAAATCGTACAGGAAACACAGGTCAAGAAGGAAAAACGCCTTATGAATTATGGTTCAATAAAACACCAGACATAAATAATTTAAAAATATTTGGTAGTGAAGTTTATGCACATATACCAAAATAAAAACGAAGAAAATGGGATCAGAAGGGAAGAAAAGGTATTTTCGTTGGATACTCAGAGGAGACGAAAGGATATCATATATGCTTTGATAGTTTCATTAAGCAGAGATGTCATATTCAAAGTAGAGTCAGTAAACCCATCAACAGGTACAGAAGTAAAAATCAGAAGTGAAGAAGAAGAGGAAGAAGTAAATTTGGAAGGTGAAGCTGAAGATGAGGAAGTCAACAGCGACGACGAAGAAAAACTGGACGATGATGATCAGATGCCAGTAGCAGTAGAGGATCAACAACAGATGATACTCAGAGACAGAGGAAAACTCAATAAACCTATTAGGTATAGAGATGCATTTTTCTCAGCATGTAATGACCCACTTACATATAAAGACGCTATGACAGGTAACAATATAGACAATTGGAAGGCAGCAATGGACGACGAAATGTTATCATTGCAGAAAAATGAAACTTGGCAATTAGTAGATTTACCAATAAATAAAAATCCAATAAATAATGGGTGGATATATAAAACTAAGTACAAAACAAATGGAGAAGTAGATCGATATAAAGCTAGGCTAGTTGTAAAAGGCTGTGCGCAAGTTCATGGAATAGATTTTCAAGAAACGTTCAGTCCAGTAGTGAAATACGATTCAATTCGCGTAATACTTGCGATAGCAGCAGCCAGAAGATTAATGCTCAGACAATTTGACATTAAAACAGCGTTCTTATATGGAGATCTTGAAGAAGACATTTATATGAAACAACCAAAAAGTTACGAAGATGGAACACAATTAGTATGCAAACTTCAACGAAGCCTATATGGGCTGAAACAGGCACCCAGGTGCTGGAACAAAAAGTTCAAAAATATGCTGATGAACTTTGACCTAAAGGAAACAAAAGCAGACCCTTGTGTATTCGTAAGCAATAAAAATAATCAATTATTAATTGTCGCTATTTTTGTAGACGATGGGCTAATCGCAGCGACAAACAACGAGCTGGTGGACACAATGGTGAACTACTTAAAGGACAACTTCGAGACGAA
>NC_042494.1:7408360-7415439 GCF_005508785.2 Acyrthosiphon pisum
TTCATACTGTAGTACGGCAGACGCTGAAATAGGCATTTTTATATTTCTATAGCATATTCGGTCTATGTAGTAGCCTGTAGGACGATTAGTCGTTGTTATATATTACGCCTCGGAGCCCTATAGTTATTCATATCAATATACAAATTATTATATTATTACATAATATATCCGATCTTATTTTTATTTACCTTTAGCTTCTGTATATCTGTATACTACTACAAAAACATAAGTCCCACAGGCCACAAGGGAATGTAAAATATTGTTTATCCAATTGAATAACAAAAACCTATCAAAAGTGTGCGGCTTTGCTCTATATTTTATAGCAAGTGTGCGGTTTTAGGAGTCAACGAAATAAAGGTAGATACGTTTTTGTAAAAACAAAACAAACCCGTCTGTATTGAATCCCCTTAATACCTAATATAGAGATATGTTCTTTGTATAATATTGTACTATTGTAGGTACATTTGATGTAGACATTATCCACGATATACTAGGTACCTATTTAGGAATTTTTATTAAAACGGATTGTACCTTGCAATAGTTTGACACAATATATTTTAAGAAGGCTGGAAAAATCACTTGCTTACGAACAAGCATAATATACTATTAGGTATATACATCTCTTTATCATTCCACCATTATTGAAAAATAATATTATAATACATTATGTTTATTGTACTTTTTTTTAGTATAGATTGTATTAGTTCTAGATTAAAAATTAAGAAAAAAAAAAAAAATTTAATGCGAAATTAGTTGTTTAACTTGGGTATTTTTGGTACGTATGTTGACATCATAACGATATAATTATGTTGATATAATGCTATTTGTATTTTTATTTTATATGTGTTACAGTTTCATACAGTTCCGTAGTGACCGTCGTCCGATTCACATGTGCTTATCGCTGTGTCCCTCGTACAATTAGTGCTATCCAACGTGTTCATCATTTTTTTTTTTTTTTAAATAAAATAAATGTGTTATGCTCATCAATGTCTCGTTAACGTTTTTTTCTCTTTTAGTTATTTTTCATACGGAATTTCACCGAGTACGAGAACGTATACTTCCAACGACTAAAATATTAATTCAATAATCTATTTATTCTACAATTATTACGCAATACTATTGTTACAGTTGCGTTGCGTTTTTATCCAAGGCCGTCGACGGACGGTCTAATTACCTTAATCACCCATCGCTATCGCCACAATGTCTACTACGCATACCACTATCAAAAACAAAAATAATTTCAACACACAGTCTCTATCAAATCAAAGCAAAGATAAAACAATCCAGAATAATAATTCAAATAAAATGAATATAATCAACAACTCAAATACGTCGCTGCCAAATTCCGCTGAAAAAAACGGATGGACTACTAAAACGACAAAAAGAAATCATTCAAGTTCTTCGTACACAACCTCTAAGCACCGCTGTCACCCCAAGAGAGCTGACATGTCAACAAAAAACTATTCTCGTCAAGAAATCGCTACGAAGTATTCAGTTCAATGGAACAATCACTTAACCCCTCTGCCGAGGACGCACAGACTTCATTTACAGAACCTGTAGATAATACAATTATTAAACATATTATGCCTCCCCCTATTTTCATAAAATGCGTGGACGATTTTCCTGGCGTGTGCACAAAACTGATTGACCTGATTGGTGTTGATAATTTTCACTGCAAATTAACAGCCGACCGACTAAAAATTCAAACAACAAATCCTGAGTCGTATAGAGCGCTTGTCCAATTTCTGAGAAAAGAAAATGCAGAATTCCACACTTACCAACTTCAAGAGGATAAACCAATTTGAGTGGTAATTCGTAATATACACCCAACCACACCTTGTGAGTTAATAAAAGAAGAGCTAGTCTTGCGATTATTTGAGGTCAGACATGTAACACCAGTCCTGCACAGACTCAACAAAAACCCGTTACCTCTCTTCTTCGTTGACTTAGAACCCACGCCTCACTCAAACGAAATTTTCCAACTCACTTCTTAACTTCACACTAAAATTATTGTTGAAGAACGTTACAAACCCAAAACAATCTCTCAATGTGCGAACTACCAGGATTACGGACATACCAAGGCCTACTGTGGGTACTCAACTCGCTGCGTACGCTGCGGTAATGACCATCATTCATCTTCTTGCCCAAATTCACGTGATGAACCCCCCAAATGTGCTCTTTGCCAAGAAAATCATCCTGCGAGTTACAAAGGATGCTCAGTCTACAAAAATCTGCAACGTCGTAAGAACCCAAATACTATAAATAATAACAAAAATTTAACTGTAAAAACAAATTATAATCTTAAATCTAAAAATGTACAAGATAGTCACCCATCAAACCACTCCATGCACCTTCCTGCTCAACCAATAACTTATGTAGATGCAACTTCCGGCTTATCCTCCAAACCTACTCCACCTCCTCAAGATCCAGTCACACCCACCTCAGCCACTGATATAAATACTCTGTTGACAAGTTTCTTAAGTGAATTCAAAACTCTTTTAAATCCATTAATTTCTCTACTTACAAAAGTAATCACCAGTCTATTAGATAAAAAAAAATGAATAACTCAATCACAAACAATTCCCTCTTAATTTTACTATTTAACGCAAATGGTCTCAAAAACCACATAAACGAGCTCCAATCTGTTTTGTACAATAATCGTATTGAAATTGCATTGATAACAAAAACCCACTTCACTAAGTAGTTTAAATTCTATATCCCAGGATTTCATCTAATAAAAACAAACCATCCAGATAATACAGCACATGGCGGAGTAGCCTTACTAATTAAAACTTCCTTATTTTTTCAACCTCTTCCTGAATATTGCCATGATTACATTCAATCTTGCTTCATTCAAATTAAATTGAATAACATCCCAATCACCATAGGTGCTCTCTACTCCCCCCCTGGTCACAATATTACCAGAGCTTTACTTAATGATTTTTTTTTAGTTCAATTAAAAACAACTTCACCATCGGGGGTGATTATAATGCTAAACATCAAAGCTGGGGCTTTCGTGTTAATAACCCTCGTGGTATTATTTTACACAGCTTTTCCAACGAAAAAAATTCAATATCCTCTCACCACCTGGACCTACTTATTGGCCTACCTCACTTAAAAAAAAACCTGACAGTCTTGATATTTTTGCCACTAAGATACCCAGCAACATACATTCCTGTACTAAAAACATACTGGATTCAAACTCTGATCATTCCTCGGTTCTCCTAACTATTTTAGCCACGCCACTAGCACGTATTAAGCCACCCAAATTATTCTCATCCCTTACGGATAACATCAAATTTCACGATACAGTAAATGAAAATATTAACCTAAATATCAGGTTGAAATCCAATCTCGATATTGACGAAGCAGTCAACAATTTCACAACTCTAATTCAATCAGCAGCCTGGACTGCCATAAAACCTGCTAAAACTGTTAATTCAAACAATATATTAAACTCTAATTTAAATTACCCAATAATACCAGAAGAAATTCGAAGTTTAATTGTGGAAAAACGCAAAGCAAGAGCAAGATACCACCTCTCTCGTCTTCCTTCACACAAATCCGCCTATAACAAACTTGCTAACTCCTTGAAAAAAACCCTTACAAAACATAAAGCCAATGATTTCGAGCAAAAATTGCACAACCTTTCTGTTGCTGACTGTTCCCTTTGGAGAGAAACTAAACAGCTTTTAAAATATAAATCTCACTCAACTCCTCTTAAAAAAGCAGACAATACACTAGTTATTAGTGACGCAGAAAAAGCAGAAGTATTCAAAACGCATTTATCAAATATTTTTCAACCTCATGCTGATATTCTAGACCCTCAACACATAGATAATGTTAGAAAATATTTGGACTCTCCGTTACCTAATGGACCTCCCGTGAAATACACCACACCAAACGAGGTCAAAAATATAATTTTAAAACACTCGAATAAAAAGTCTCCCGGTTTTGACCTTATAATAGCTGAGGTTGTAAAATGTCTGCCTAAAAAGGCAATAATCCTTTTGACTTATATATTTAACGCAATATTTCCCTCTTATGTGGAAATTTTCGCACATTGTCATGTTTGCAAAGCCAAAAAAACCTCCAGACGTTCCAAACTCATATAGACCTATAAGCCTCTTACTATTTTTCTCAAAAATTTGCGAAAGGTTTATTCTTCAACGACTATCCCCACATGTTATCTCAAATAACATTCTTCCTTCATCTCAATTCGGATTTCGCGCTAAACACAACACAATTCATCAAGTACACCGCCTGGTTGATTCTATATCAACCTCCCTGGAACGTAAACAATACTGTTCCTGTGTTTTTTTAGATATCTCGCAGGCATTCGATCGGGTATGGCACGATGGCTTACTTTTTAAACTTCGCAATTTTCTTCCTCCTTCCCTGTTTCTCCTAACTAAATCCTACCTTACCGATCGATACTTTCAAATCCGCATTGGAACCTGTACTTCACAAATAGCTCTGATAAATGCAGGCGTACCCCAAGGTGGTATTCTATCTCCATTATTGTTTAACATCTATGCCTCCGATCAACCCGTCACGGATAACACCATTGTTGCTAATTACGCTGATGACAAAGTTTTAATTTCAATTCATGAAAATCCCCTAATAGCCTCTGGTAATCTACAAACTCATCTTAATCTTATTTCATCTTGGTACACCAAATGGAGAATAAAACTGAATTACGCCAAGTCAATTCATACCACCTTTACCTTGAAACATGGTCTCTGTCCTCCAGTTTCCATGGATAACATACCTATATCCGCTTCTGATATAGTTAAATATTTAGGCCTTACCTTAGACAAAAGATTGACCTGGAATCCACACATCAGATCCAAAAGATTAATTTTAAACTTCCGTTCTCGTATGCTCAAAACCTTGTTATCATCAAAAAATAAATGCACAAGCTTAAAAAATAAACTGCTAATTTACAAAGCATTTTTAAAACCAATCTGGACTTATGGTCTACAACTCTGGGGTGCAGCTAAGAAATAGAATCTTAATAAAATTCAATCTTATCAGAATATCACTCTACGTCAACTCACCAACGCTCCACCACACATTTATAATTTAACACTCCACAACGATCTACATGTTAAAACGATTGAAGAGGAATCTGTTTTATATTACAAGCGATTCTTCTCACGTCTAGCAAACCATAATAACCCTCTAATCAGCAACATAAATATCTTAACACTTCCCGATAATCCTCTTTGTCGACTGAAAAGGAGATGGCGTAGAGATCTTTTACTATAATCTTTTACTATAATCACTCACACTTTCTCTCTCTCTAAAAAATTAAAAAAAAAAAAAAAAAACTATTCATTTTCCTTCCAAATCTCCCATCACGCAAAGAGTCACTAGTGGGTGACTTCTTAATTCAAGTATACCATGTTTTCTGTCACTTTTCTCTTATACTTATTATGCTATAAAGTATAGATTGTATAAATATTATAAAAATAAAAAAAATAATAATATATGTGTACAGTGGTACAAAATCAGTAATGATTATTTAAAAAGTGCCTTACGGTTTTTATAAATTATGAAGAATTCATCAGCCTCTGGTATTCCTACATTTATATCATAAAAAATATATTAAAATTAGATTCCAATATTATAATTCAAATTAAAAATATTTTATTAATAAATATTATAAATATACATTTGTAAAATATTTATGTGGATAAAATTAGCACAGGCTGTCACCGATAATACTCACCCATAGATTCCATTAACAATGAATAATCAGAAGGGGTACTTGAAACTTTTGGATAAACTGAAAATAGTGTTTATTTTTTAATTATTATTATTGGAACTGCTCAATAAAAAATGATAACATAATATATCTATAATAGGTAGTGCTGTTGATGAATGATATCTCCACTCATGCCTATCAAGCTATCTGTATCAATGTATCATTATATTATTGTATCACATTGTTATATTGTATAGAACTATAGATTGTAAATAAGGTTTTATCGAAAAATAATTTTTTTATTTCTTATTCAAGGAGATAGGTAATGAATAAGTTTGCTGAGACAAATAAGCTAACAAATTAACATTAGTTAAATATAAGTTCGATTATATATTTAACCAATGAAATAAAAATAAAATATTAAATTAAAACATGTATCTATTATCTATTAGAAAATAAAACGTATAAAGAGAGTTAATTAAATATAAATATTCTGATTTTTTTGCTACATTGTAAGAACTCAAAGCTATAGTTGATTAATATTTTACTTACTGCGTTTGAAACGTTCGTAATCTTTAGACTCCATCGCTAAAATCATAAGTAATATTATTATTATTAGTACATATATTGAATATATATAATATAATATATACTATATAGGTTAGGTACTTTAATATATACCGATAACCTAACCTATGCGTTCAGATGTAGGATGGTTTAGATCAGGCGTGTCTAACCCACGGCCCGAGGCCATTTTATAAAATTTGAAATGTCTTTAAAATAGATAAAAATTTTAAAAAAAAATGTTATTTTAATAAGCTTATACAAACTATCTTACGATTTTTAAGCATATTAATAGTGTATTGCTTATCAAAATGAACCAGTGTATACGGTCTGTGGCTATTTACTATTTATTAATATAAACTTCGAGCATTTCAGTAAGCTGAAAAAGGTTGGGCACGCCTGGTTTAGATGGTAATAGTTATTGGCGGCGTATTGCCGTGAAACTTTCTATAGGAACATTCGTAAATCAAATATCATTGTTCACAAATAAGAGTTTTGATCAGTATGTATGAGCGTATGACGTTTATGTAAATTTATATGTATGCACATTGTTATCTTAGAAGTGTTTTTTTCGTGATGAATTACAACTATAGGTATTTGGATACCATTTTATAGAGAAGTTTAAGAGTATTTTTTTTTTTTTTTGTTATTGATCTCAAAACATAAATTTCAGAATCTGTGGCCATTAGTTAATAGTTATAGTTAGGTATTTTACAGTTATTTACAAATATACTTAAATGAGTAATACTACATTAAAGTTAAACAGAGTGATATTATTAACCCTATACTTTTTTTTAGACTAATT
>NC_042494.1:7415539-7425510 GCF_005508785.2 Acyrthosiphon pisum
GATCGCGTACGGTATCGCTGTATCAGTGTATCGGTATATTATTTTGTTCACTTCGCTGTTGTCAGAAGTAGAACTCAGAAATCAAATATCAAAATGTCTACGGACTAGATTACCAGAACAACTTGTTAGATTAATTACAAATTTACAAACATTAAAGACAAAAAATTCACAAACTCTATGTCCTAGTTCTTAGTACACTCTGAGACTGTAACCGTGCAGTATTTCTAATATTATTATCATCATCTTATATCGATATTGTTGCTCACTTGCTCCTACGAGGCCACGAAGCTACGTATCTACCTGTTACAGGAAAGTACATCATATTATTATAATAATATACCCAGAGACCAAAATCAAAAATGCTTCTCGTCAAATGTCTGTGAATCCTAGTGCGTTGAATCAACAACCCCAATATCTCTGTTGTTTCTTGTCGAAATGGAAACCGTCAATTGGAACTCTCTTCCCAGCCTGGCTCTCCACCAGGTGTTCACTCACCTATCACCCGAATCCAGAGTGGCCGCTTCGTCCACTTGCAAACACTGGAGGACGGCTCTATACCATCCACAGTTCTGGCACAGTCTGGTGCTAGACATATCGTCTACTGGAACTTCATACGCTGAAATCAAGTCCAAAGTGAAGCACGCCAATAAGAACCTAGTGACGTTGGTACGTGACATCCACCTTGCATTTGATTCTCGTAGCACTCAGTGCTTTGAATTGGCTTCATCTGTTGTCAAGGCGTTGATGGAAAATCAACTATTGAGAAACGTTGACATTGAACTCAATCACTGTGAGTTGTCGAAGGACGAAATGTGAGTGGCTGGCCGTCTTGAACACATGTCAGACAATATAGGTCTTTTGTTTGGGGTTTTTATTAACGGCAACATTTTATCAGATTTCAGTACAGGTGGTCAATTCAAAACTATTTTGAGTTTGCTATTCTCAATGTCGTGCAGAAAGGAAACATCGAAGGGTTTAGTTTTGGATATTTTATGTTTTACTATTGGAATGCTTTGATTCATATGCTATCCAAGTATAGTTGTGATAGCTTACAGCGTTTGGAACTAGCTGGATTGGGACCATCGATTTTTAATGAAGAGAGCAAAACAACATGTTTTAATTCTACTTTTGATAGTATGTCGTCGCTAATCAATTTAAAGGTCAGTATTTTTTTTTTCTTTTCCCAATCTGATTAGGTTTGTTATTCCACTAATAATAATAAAAATGTTTATTTTAGAAATTAAGTTTAGACCTAAATTCCAATACGTGCAAATTGCTTCCAGCATTGTGTTCAATGTCTCAATTGGAAATCCTTGTTTTACATGTTCATAATGAGTTGGATATAGATATAAGTGATGATATTTGGGCAGATATTAAAAAATACTGGTAACTATTAAATAAATTAAATTGTGAATAAATTTAATGTTTTTTTTTTACATTTTTGTAAATTGTTTTTATAGCCCGAAACTTGAACTAAGATTAACAATTATCAACTGTCATATTGTTGCTAAGCACCTTCATACTAAGTTACTTCGTCCATCAATGCCATTAACACATCTCAAAGTTCTTTTTTGTAATGTAGTAAGTTACTTGTGATACATTTTTTTAACATATCTATTAATTATAATAATTATTAATTACTTAATATTTAAGTGTAATACAATTATTTACCTAGTGTTTTAAATCTATAGATGAATATTGAAGTATTACATAAATTACTGGACTACAGAAATACATTTCAATCATTAATTTGGGTTGATGAACAATCAATGAACCCTGCTGGCTTACTTAAAGGACATTGGCATCTTGAACCTTCTGCAGATGGCATTGAAACTAATCCACTGATAATATTGTCATGGGTTTGCAGCAAACTTACAGAACTTGTTGTATTGGGTAAATTAGTGTATTTATTAGTTTAATAGATACTAATAATAATTAATAACATTTAAAGATTTGTCATTTTCCAAAATTACAAATTGTGACAAAATATTTAGTTTAGATCTTAAAAAAAATTGCTTACTAAAAAGACATAGGTATCATATTACAATATCAAAATTTCCTTAAAAATTGTCATAAATATGTTTTCATTAAAATTTAGTAAATAATGGTCAATAATTTTAGGATACTTTATTGAACCAGTGGACGTATGTGGAATTGCAAGACTGAGAGGTTCTAACTTAAAAAGGTATGAATTACTTGAAGAAGATATTTGCTTTCATCAACCACAAACCGAAATGATTTATGATGAAGTTATTTTAGTAAGTATTTTCAAATTCAACTATTAAATATTAATGTATAATTATTTGAGGTTTGGTGATAAACATTTAATGTCTTATTGGTATCAGTATTTTTAGGCTTGTAAGACTCAAAAGAATCCTAATGTTTAAAAAAAATATGAATTTTAAAATACTATTTTATTTTAAAAATATTTTCTTTAAAAACAATATGTTCAATTGTATCAAAAAATGTCCACTTTCATAAAAATAATTGATTAATCAGTCATCTTTGTTCCATGTTACACAGATGTAACAGAAAAGACTTGCTGTTTCTTCCTTTTGTGACTACTGGTTAATATTAATGTACCACAACACTAAGGGCCAGTTGTACAGTCTGTGATTAAAGTTAATCACAGTTTAACCGGCCGAATTTGGCCGGTTAAATATCTGTTATCAGCTGATTAAGCGTAATCGGAGTTTAATCACAGACTGTAACAACTGGCCCTAACTTATTAGCTTATCATAATATTATATAGATATATTATTTCTTAGGTTTTTTTTTTATAATTATATTGTATACATTTTTAATTATTTAAAATAGTGATGTGAGTTTGTAAATTTACCGTGTAAAATGTTATCAAATGATAATAACTGAAAATTATTGTGATTGTTAAATACAACATTTCGTTTACCATTAAGTCACTGCCTTAATATGTAGTTTCTGGTTAATATAGCTTAATATGTAACATTTTTGCTTTATTTTATATTTTTATTGCCTTCTTTACATAATATTGTGAACAATTTCAATAGGTAAACTATTCGTCAATTTTAATAAAAATGTACCAATTTTACCATACATTTACAGGTAAAATTGTTCAGTAAATTGGGTACTAAAAATTTATTTTACGTAAAATTCAGATCACAAAATACTAAAAATTGACATAACACGGATAATAGTATTCACTATTCTTTAATAATATTTCAATTTGCTATAATAGGTTATAGTCTCTTAATATTAACTATGTAGTTGCAATGGGAGAAATACGGTGAATAGTTTTACACTTTTACTTCATTACACATTATAAGACAGAGACAACGAATTTCATAATTGTGTTAACTTAAAATATATTATAGTATAAGATAATCATTATTGAAATATTATATAGCTATAATCATTTATCAACTTATTATTTTTAAAAAATATCTTTATCTGATATATAAATATATTTTATTAAAACTGTGAATTATACTAGATAGTAATATAATAATAACAAGATTAAAAAATTATATTTTCTAAATGCTTTCAGGATGTATCAAACTGGATGGATACAAATTGGAAACCTTTGAATAAAAATAATTTATTTGTAAGTCGTTCACATTACATTTTGAAATGTATTTCTAAAGATTTAACAACAAAATTAGATAATAATTAAAATTTACCATAACAATAACTTAAAATACCTATATTAAATTTACATAATACATTATATTTTGTGGTCATTAATAATTAGTTAGCATAAAAAAAAACAATATTTGAATTACGAAAAAAAGTTTAAATTATAAAATTAAATAATATATACTAAAATACCCTTCTTAAAAATATAATTTGTTGTTAAATCATAATATGTGTTAATAACAAATTATATTTTTTTATGCCGATTGTGTGGTGAAAAAATTACGGTTGCAAATTATATGGAATAATATGGCAGTACCTATCTAGAACTATGATTCAATAATTTATTAGCATACTAACGTAAAGTATTGTAAAAGATTCAAATGGTTATAGTAAATAAAATACTCCAATATTGTTTTACTACCACACCCTAATTCACTCTAAAATAAAAAATACTGAATTATAGATGTTGTTCAAAGAAACAATTTTCAATCTAGTCCTATTTTATTTTTATTAACCTTTATTTTTTTTGTTATTCTTTAATTTAAATCCATTAATTCATGGCAATTGTGTACAATGATTCTGTTATTGATTTATTTTAATGTTTTTTTTTTTACATTTGCAAACGTTCGTTTAAAATTTTAAATAATATGGAATAATTTTGAAAAGAAAGAACTTTATAATTTCTTCGCTATTTTCCAAAATACAAAATATCTAGGAACATTTTGAAATTTTGATTCATTACATATTATATATTTTTTACACTAATTTTATGATATGTGAAAGGTTTAGTTTAAAAAAAAGTATTAGATACTTTATTTTTTGTTTAAAATGTATAATAATAATAAAAGAAAATGTTATTTAACATACCTATTTAAAAATCTGATAACCATAAGAAAGATGATTGAAAGTTACCAAGGTACATTTTTCATTTACTTTATTTATTGATTATTATGTTACAATATAAATGTTGTACACTTTCATTTATTTTTCTAATTCATACTTAATTAAAAAATTAAACATGTAACAATCGTAATATTCGGATAGTATTTGCTAATTTCAAGTTCAATTTTTACTTAATAATAAATCACCAAGATCAATTTTTTATGCAATGATCAATCCAATTGCTTTAAAATAAAACATTTGTTTTCAATAATGATAAAAACAAAATATTTATATTGTATTATGTTTGCAAAAGTGTTCCTACCACAAACTATATAACCATGTGGTTCTACTTATATGACGAGTGCAACTCAAAAAAAGCACATTTAACTAATTAGACTGTGATAACATCTGTTAAAATATGTACAACATTATAGTGTTTAGGCAATTAGAACTGGTCGTGACTAGAACGGACCATCAAAGAGTTGTTAATACTGTTAAAAATAATATTGTTGAAATGTGTCTATTAAAATATATATATATATAATATCATATAAATGTAAAAGAACGTGATTTTAGAAATTTTTGATTAATTAAGATCTAAACTATTGTGATGTTTAAAAAGATCATTTCTTATGTTGTTAATGTAGGTTAATTGTCTATAACCATTTTATAAAAGAAGTAAGAACTGTAACAATTGTTTTGTTAATATTGTTAAAATTGTTACAAAGTATTTGTGTGAATATTTTTCAACAGTAACACAAGTAACACAAACAAAACTATGACTGAACGAATATGATGAAAACAATTCGTGATAGATTATACTTGTTATCATAAAAAAAATTTTTTTTCTGTGATCGATAACATAAATATTAAAAGAACGTATTCAAAATCTTAAAATAAATCCTTTGTTTTTAACAAACTGAAACTCATCAAAACAAAGGAATACGCACTGATTTTGAATTTATTTTATTTATTTTTATTATATTGTTATCCAGTATTCATATTGGATTTTTAGTAAATTAATTACTATTTTATTCTATTTATAGTCCATATGTTGATATTATGATTTAAAAATAATTTATCAATAGTCAGGAAATAAAATAAAAACATTTTGTTTTTAATTGTATTTAATATTTTAAAATACACTTATTGGCTATTAGTTATTTAAAATATACTATATTTATATTACCTATATTAGTATAATATAACCTATATCTTTATAGAAAATTAATAACCAACATATTGTTAAAAAATAAGCTATAACTTACCTTCAGACAAGTATTGTACTTTTAGTATCCTAATAATGTTAAGAAAAAATTAATTTGTGTATTCACTCATGTATTCTTGTGCTTGTGTTCATTGTTACATCTTTAGCTAATTATATGGTTCTTGGTTTATAATATTAAACTAATGTCTTCTTAACAGGCAACAAAAATAATAATTTTTTTATACTTATTAAAATAATTTTTATAACAAATGCAATGTTAAACTTATGTGGCAGTAATAAATATTATATTGGACTATAATTTAAGTCTATCTTGAAAATCAGTTTTTGTCAGAATTTAATAATTTGCTTGATCATTTGTAAAATGTTATATGTTAAAAAAATTATATATTTAAGATTTTATTATTCCCCTACTTAAAGATAAACATTTTAGTGTGCACTTGTTCAATTTAATTTTTGTTAAAAACAGTTTTATAGTTTTATTTTTTATTTTAAGTCAAATTTCAAACGTTATTATTAGTTTAACTAGATATTTATTAATGTAGTGATGTACCTCCTCCACTGCCACAACATCAAAATATAATTATCCTCAGCTAAAACAAACTTGATAAAATACTATAAAATATATATTTTTAACCAAGTGCTAGAATTTTAATTCGTGTTTATTGATGTTATCGTATTATGTAAGTTGTATTATTATTATTTAATTTTATCTTATTTTTATTGTATTAGAATCAAACTTGTTCTTATAATCTATAATTGTTAATTTTTATTAAACATATATTTATGGGTTCATGGTTTTGATCATGGTAAAATATAAGTGATCAACACAATATATTATTCAAAAATAATTTACGTAAATAAGTGATCAACACATTATATTATTCAAAAATAATTTATATATATATAAGTGTATTCATTATAAATTATTGTAAAATAGGAAAAAAAATCATTAAATATATTATTATGATTGAAATTGAACGTTCTATTTTTTTTCACTAAAAAAATTGTGTATGTATGTATAGCCATTTTATAAATATTAAGTTCGTTTAAAATTACAATCCCAAGCTCCTTTCGGGCATACATCTGGCTTAAATTTTGAAATACCCAGCATTATATTTATTGAAAAATGATTCCCATCAGTTAGTACCTATTCACTAGTCACTACTCACTACTACAGTACCTATATACCTAGTACAGTACTACTAACACTAGCATAGTATTATAATATAGTGGTTCCCAAACGTGTTTTTCATCACGGCGAATAATTATTTGTTCTACAAGTTACGCTACACTTTGGGTACCTACACGTTGTCTATTTTCCAAAAATAAGTACTTATCAGGTTCCTATAATCTTTCAATTACAAATAATTACAGATCTAGTACCATTATATATAATTATATTATTTTTTTTTTTTAATATCGTACAATATTTTATTCTATTATATATTTCAATATTTGTATGAAACAGTAACGTTCAAACCTGTTAACCGTCATGCTAGGTAGTGTTGAAACAAAATTAGTTCTTATGGCACGCCCTTTGGGAAGCAGTAAGCACTAGCTGTGAGTGCCTTTAAACCCGCATGTGTTGTCTCCGTCTTACAAATGTACATGGCAAAAACTGTTTTGCGTGGGACAACTTTTCTCGCACCATATTTATTGTAGAACTACCAAATTTTCACAACACGTAAAGAAGAAATTTATCTGTGCAACAGCATACTTTTTTTTCACTATTCGATCATTATTTATAAGCAAATGAAAAAAAACAAAAAAAACCAAATGTTTATATAGAAGCAAATAACTTTTATTGTATTTATGTTATCTAAAATATGGGCACGCTGTTGCATAGATAATTTTCCACCCTATATGTTCAAGACAACACTTAGTGTGACATCCTCTTAAATATAATATTAACAACTTCTTTTTAGAACAGCCAGCCTCTAAGACTAGAATTTAATAAATATACCTATGTACATAACACTAACGGCAATATTTTTTAATCATATTAGTATGGTCTTCATGCAATGCTGCGTATAATTTATACACATAAATCATAATACACCTTGTACTAACTACTAAGGTCTAAGTTAGTAGTTACTAGTATAAGGTCTATGTTTATACATACCTATGTTATTATTATATATATCATGACTAATAATTGAAATATATTATGTATTATGTAATATCATAGGCGTGTCCAGACCTCATCCGCAGGTCATGCACAACAGTGACATATCCAGGGGAGGGGTTACTGCGCCCCCACCCCCCCCAAAAAAAAAAAAAATTAGATTAAGGTTTATAAATATGACCCCCAAATTTTGAAATAAGCTTTATCATCTTATAATAATTAAATCAGTTTTACTTTTTTTATTAGGAATAAAAACAATATTGGTTCCTTTTATCAGATAAATAAATAACTAGATATGTAGGTTTTATGAAATTGTATTTAGTAATTTTAATACTAATAATACTTTTTATAAATGTTTATTTTTGCATGATGAAAATCAAAAAACTTAATGCAAAATCAGAAACTTAGATGAAAATGTTTATATTATGTATCGCAATTTAAAATGTACCCAAGTTGGATCAAATTTCGCAGGTCATGCCTGTGCATGACAGACATGACCTGTATACACGCCTATATGTAATATATTTTATCTATAATATGTATTAGGTATGTATAATGCATATTATGAATATCAGAATATAGTGTGATCTATGAATAAAATACATTTTTAAGCGAAATTCGACTATGGTCAATGACTGCATGAAATAAAGTGCCTACCTAATTTAAATTTTAAAGTATCGATATTGATTGTGTTTATCGTATTTATATATATATATAAATATTTATATAGGTAGCCATTGGCAGCTGGATATAGGATTATTTTAGGCCTTTACTTCATGTCTGAAATGGGTGGGTGGATGTTTATTATATTATATAATCGTAAGATCTAAACACAAATATCATGGCAAATATTACAATTAATAATTATTAATGGCTTCTACTGCTAATTTTGTTTCAATGAAGGGTGGTAATAGTAAAAATATTTAAAACAGGTAAAATATGCTTCAGTCTCCACATTTTCGCACCACCACTGTAGGTAGCCAATTTTTATTTGATAGGTGGGTTGAAGGCATGCACGGCTTCAGAGACTTATCGGGGGTGTGGGGGGGGGGCATTTTTTTTTATCCATCACTAAATTGCAAGAGGGCTTAGGGAATATCCTAACCGGGAACGATTATTTTTAGAATAGGTACTCGAGGCCGAGGTTTTTCGAGGTAATATATTGTTACATTATGTTATATATCAGGGGTGGCCAAACCGCGGCTCGCGTCATAGACTTTTTGTGGCTCGCGTCTTAACGTAACATTAGACGTAAATTAACGTAAATGTAAAAAAAAAAAAAAGTCATAAAATATGACCTTTTCTTTTTTTTACATCTTGGCTCTTCAATTTTTATTAATATATTTGGTGGCTCGCGAGTCTCTTCTCGCTGGCCACCCCTGTTATATACCATCATACATCGATAGTCGATATGTGTATTACCTATATATTTATATTCTGCTTTATCTATAAGGACTAAATATAGGTACATAGCCGTCCGTCGACAATTTAATTTTCCGTTTATTTTCAATTAGATACCTATAACTTATAAGTTACAATAAATATCTTTAAATTCATAAACAGTTTTACTATTTTTTTCAGAACATTTCTCAATACAATATTTTATATAACTTTTATTCGTAGCATTGAATATTAGAAGGTATCATAATAATATTATAAATACGTATGGTATACCGTATACTTAATCATAGCCACTTACTACCTAGGTATAGAAAATGTATTATTACATCGTTCTATTATATTGAATTGTGTTCATATATTTTACTATTGATCGACTTAGCGACATAAAATATTCAACATAAATAGATTTGTTTGAAATTTGAATAGTAATGATTTCCCTACATACTTAAATGCCAAACGATTATTTTATCAAGGTCAAAACTCTAAATCGATATCTTTTATTCTTTTATTTTTGATATTATAGGTACGTAGTATTCTGGGCTATGGATCGTATCACATCATCGTCCGTTGTTAATTGTACAAATAGGTAGTGATGGTCAGGGGCGAACCTAGTGGGGGGGTAGGGTGGTCATAATACCCCCCCAATAATTGGTTTCTTAACTTTTCAGTTGGCCATTTTACATTTATGAAAAACTCAATAACTGTACATAATGGCCAACTAAT
>NC_042494.1:7425560-7426692 GCF_005508785.2 Acyrthosiphon pisum
CAACAGCTTACTTATTTTTACATTATCCGATCATTATTTATAAGCAAATGAAAAAAAACAAAAAAAACCAAACGTTTATATAGAAGCAAATAACTTTAATTGTATTTAAGTTATCTAAAATATGGGCACGCTGTTGCATAGATAATTTTCCACCCTATATGTTCAGAAATTTTGGAGCCATTACTACAAACACAGAAAGATAAAAGTTGTCCTGCGCAAAATAATTTTTGCTGTGCTGTAGGTACATTTGTAAGACGGAGACAACACTTAGTGTGACATCCTCTTAAATATAATATTAACAACTTCTTTTTAGAACAGCCAGCCTCTAAGACTAGAATTTAATAAATATATGTACATAACACTAACGGCAATATTTTTTAATCATATTAGTATGGTCTTCATGCAATGCCGCGAATAATTTATACACATAAATCATAATACACCTTGTACTAACTACTAAGGTCTAAGTTAGTAGTTACTAGTATAAGGTCTATGTTTATACATACCTATGTTATAATTATATATAATATATATAATATATTATGTATTATGTAATATCATAGGCGTGTCCAGACCTCATCCGCAGGTCATGCACAACAGTGACATATCCAGGGGAGGGGGGTTTTTGAATTACCACCATGGTATAATGTTTATCTGTAACAAAAAAAAATGGTTATGTACATAATTATATTATATTATTTATAATCTCATACTCATGTAATATCTAAGATGAATATGATATATTATATACTTAAACTAAATTGACATAAAGACTAAAAATATTTTTATATACATTTCCTATGACTTAATTATTTCAATAAATTAATTGTTATACATAAGAATTATTATTTTTTTAAAAAGCATTTATCAAAAATGACTAAATCATATAATTGAGAATAATTGTTATGTTGTAATTGTGGAATGTGTAACTGCATTTATTTGGTAAAAGTAGATTATAAGCCAGGTTAAACTGATAAAAGTTATCTGGGTAGTAGATTAACAGTATTTAGCATGTATATCTGCTGTGTGGATCTAGAATTCTGAAATGGGGGAGGAGGGAAATTTTTTAATATATTATATTTATATTTAAATAAACTATAATAATTTAAGTACACATGGGGAGGGAGCTAAA
>NC_042494.1:7426742-7437436 GCF_005508785.2 Acyrthosiphon pisum
TACTTTTTTTATTAGGAATAAAAACAATATTCCTTTTATCAGATAAATAAATAACTAGGTATGTAGGTTTTATGAAATTGTATTTAGTAATTTTAATACTAATAATACTTTTTATAAATGTTTATTTTTGCATGATGAAAATCAAAAAACTTAATGCAAAATCAGAAACTTAGATAAAAATGTTTATATTATGTATCGCAATTTAAAATGTACCCAAATTGGATCAAATTTCGCAGGTCATGCCTGTGCATGACAGACATGACCTGTAGACACGCCTATATGTAATATATTTTATCTTTAATATGTATTAGGTATGTATAATGCATATGAATATCAGAATATAGTGTGATCTATGAATAAAATACATTTTTAAGCGAAATTCGACTATGGTCAATGACTGCATAAAATAAAGTGCCTACCTAATTTAAATTTTAAACTATCGATATTGATTGTGTTTATCGTATTTATATAGGTAGCCATTGGCAGCCGGATATAGGATTATTTTAGGCCTTTACTTCATGTCTGAAATGGGTGGGTGGATGTATATTATATTATATAATCGTAAGATCTAAACACAAATATCATGGCAAATATTACAATTAATAATTATTAATGGCTTCTACTGCTAATTTCGTTTCAATGAAGGGTGGTAATAGTAAAAATATTTAAAATAGGTAAAATATGCTTCAGTCTCCACGTTTTCGCACCACCACTGTTGTAGGTAGCCAATTTTTATTTGATAGGTGGGTTGAAGGCAGCACGGCTTCAGAGACTTATCGGGGGTGTGGGGGGGGGGTATTTTTTTTATCCATCACTAAATTACAAGAGGGCTTAGGGAATATCCTAACCGGGAACGATTATTTTTATAATAGGTACTCGAGGCCGAGGTTTTTCGTGGTAATATATTGTTACATTATGTTATATATCAGGGGTGGCCAAACCGCGGCTCGCGTCATAGACTTTTTGCGGTTCGCATCTTAACGTAACATTAGACGTAAATTAACGTAAATGTAAAAAAAAGAAAAGGTCATATTATATGACCTTTTTTTTTTTACATCTTGGCTCTTCAATTTTTATTAATATATTTGGTGGCTCGCGAGTCTCTTCTCGCTGGCCACCCCTGTTATATACCATCATACATCGATAGTCGATATGTGTATTACCTATATATTTATAATATTATGCTTCATCTATAAGGACTAAATATAGGTACATAGCCGTCCGTCGACAATTTAATTTTCGGTTTATTTTCAATTAGATACCTATAACTTATAAGTTACAATAAATATCTTTAAATTCATAAACAGTTTTACTATTTTTTTCAGAACATTTCTCAATACAATATTTTATAAAACTTTTATTCGTAGCATTGAATATTAGAAGGTATCATAATAATATTATATATACGCAGGGGCGGACTTGCCATTTTTCCGCCCCTAGGCATTACAACACTAGCGCCCGTTCATTGGCGTGCTCCCATGGAGGGGGTCGTGGGGGGGGGGTGTAATGTTTCATGAAATAAACTATAAAAATTGGATGAAATCTATAAGATTTCTGAGCAGTATGCACTATGCAGGAGACGGGCGACAGTGCCAGCGTCGCGCGTCGTCATAATAATTATTATTATTAATTACTTTATCAAGAAATCTGATTTCCATAATTAATTCCAGTATTCTAAGAATGCCGAGTGCGGGGTGAGGCGGGTCAATCCAGTTAATAACAAATAATTTTATTTACTTGCTAAGAACTGTGCGAGCGGTCCCCCACCTAGCTAGTAGAGCGGCTATAACAATGTACCCGGCGGCCCGAGGCAGTATATTTGACTGCCTTGGCTGGCGTTTTGCGCATGCGCCATTCACAATATTGTATGTGTTTACGCCGCACACCCGTAACCACCTCCCATGCATAACATAGGCAACGACGGCAACTGCCTCGTCTAGTGCCGATATCAAGCCTCTAGCCGTGGCGGCGCGGTGCAGCGCGCGCTGGTAATAGGATTGAACCCAAACTGCAAGGTTGGTATTATAGCTTATGAATTAAAACGTTACTGCTACGGGGCTACGAGAGCCATTCTCCACTTTCATGCAAGTTGTATACAAAAAACAATTAATATCAAATATAAATTTAGGTAAATATAATAAATTATGAAATTATGAAAAACTAAAAAGTAAAAATTAACTAAAAAATTGCGCCCCAATAAATTTTGCGCGCTAGGCACGTGCCTTGGTGGCCTATGGGTAAATCCGCCCTTGTATATACGTATGGTATACCGTATACTTAATCATAGCCACTTACTACCTAGGTATAGAAAATGTATTATTACATCGTTCTATTATATTGAATTGTGTTCATATATTTTACTATTGATCGACCTAACGACATAAAATATTCAACATAAATAGATTTGTTTGAAATTTGAATAGTAATAATTTCCCTACATACTTAAATGCCAAACGATTATTTTATCAAGGTCAAAACTCTAAATCGATATCTTTTATTCTTTTATTTTTGATATTATAGGTACGTAGTATTCTGGGCTATGGATCGTATCACATCATCGTCCGTTGTTAATTGTACAAATAGGTACGCGTTTACAATTTACACACCTAGGGTACCTATATAAAAAGTACCTAATTGTCTTATCTTTCGATTAATCTCTAAATATTATTCTTAATACCCCAAAATTTGTAAAAAATATCTAACGAATTGTTCACTTTTAATTGATTACCTTTAATATCGTACATAGCTGAATATATGAGGTATACCTCCTACTATTTAGAGGACATCACACAACGATGTGTTGTCTCCGTCTCCGTCTTACAACGATATTAAAATCTGCGTACAATATAAACAATTTTGTGCTGTAACTACCTAAACTTTAATATTAGAGTCAGACAGTCAGTTGACTTATTATCAAACTTAAAGGTTTTATCTATGTTTGTAAGTAGGTTTTTACAATACTTTTATTTTTAAGCGAGTTGTGATCATTCTTAATTACAATATTTTACATACCTACTAGTAACTCGCTTGAAGCTGAAATATTAAAAACCGACACACAAACACAGATTTTGTTCTTAGTTTTAAGTTTAATAATAAGACAATTATTTACTCAAAGATAACACGGTCAGCGGCTGTGACGTCCTCTTATTACTAGTGAGGACGAAAACAACATACCACCAGGCAGCTACAGACTATAGTCATAACTCCCTTTCAAATTAAAATATCAAAAATTAACTACGATAAATTATATAGATACTATTTTTACCTAGGTAGGTACCTTTACAGTTTACATTTTAAAATGGGTCGATTCACTCAATATTCTAATATTAAAACAAATGAAACTAACGAGTGTTGTTCGTAAATTGACTACCTATATAATAAGGGAAATTGGTATAATTATTACTTAGCATAATACTTTCAAACGTGGGTGTGACTGTGACGTCCTCCAAACGTTTTCCAATTTTAAATTTAAATTATTTATTGTACATTTTAAGTATTCGGATTAAATGTATTTTTTGGATGCAACATATTATAATTACAATAGTATAACGACGCTTTTTTTACAGCATACCTATATAGATGAATACAAAGTACAAACTACAAACATGATGATGTACCTATAGAGTATTACAGACGTATAGTATAATGCACCTATACAATATTTTTTTATCCAAAATTCTGGCATAATGGACATTTGTTTAGTTTTATATAAAAACAAACTCTGTTCAATTGGTCAGTATTATTATACATTTTTTCATTAGTCAATCATATTTGTATATGTACCTACTAAAATATATTATAGACTTTAAAAATATAAAAGTGATGTTTTAATCAGGTGAATTAAAATAATTTATTTGATAAATAATATCCAATTAAACCAGTATATTATACTAATAAACTGATCCATATCATAATGTTAAATTATTTTTAATAACATATTCACATAGACATTAATTTCCCTCGGAGACCAAATTTCGTACACAATACAACATGTTTACATGTATATAATAATATGCGTGTGTACTGAATGCCTATTAAAAATGTCATAA
The DNA here is from genome assembly GCF_005508785.2 of Acyrthosiphon pisum. Lineage (NCBI taxonomy): Eukaryota > Metazoa > Arthropoda > Insecta > Hemiptera > Aphididae > Acyrthosiphon > Acyrthosiphon pisum. The sequence continues at coordinate 7,430,792 of NC_042494.1, forward strand.
CCCCCCCCCCCCCCCCCATGAAAAAATCCTTTTTTTATCCCTTATGAGATTCGAGTAATTGAACGAACATACACAGCATGACTTATGATTGTTTTCATACCATTTTTTACCTTAAAAATATGTAAGATACTAAGAAGTATATTATAAAAGTCAGGGCTGTGAATTTAATAGGTACAGCAAAAACCTAAAATTGCATTTAAAATGTTGTTTTTAATATACGTTTTAACTTATAAGTTATAACTACCTATATAAAAAAGAATATCAAGTTTTATTGAAAATAAACAATGTACAAATACAAATATGTTTATATATTTAGTTTTAAAAAAATTAAGTAAAAACTTTTCCATTTATTTAGGCAGGTGCTTAGAAATGATGAAAAATTATGCACACAGCTTGTTAAAAAAATAAAATTCATAAAATGTGTAATAAAAAAAGTAAAAAAAACAAAACAAAAATTGTGAAAAGAAATACTGTAAAATGCGCGATAAAATAAAATGACCTAAAAAGACAAAAATGTCGAAATAGTAAAAAAAAATTACATGTTTATTGTATAATATAGGTACCCTCACCGCTTAAAATGTTTGTGTACGTTTGGACACCAATGCATTTTTTTTATATATAATTTTATCAATAACGTCGATCTTCTGCAGCAGTTGTAGTGGTGTTGAATATAACCACACTATAGCTCACACCTATAATACCACATTGAGGTCTAATTGACCTTGTTTTTCGTGTTCATGGTTACCAAAAGTTGGAACGATCAAAACATTCGTGTTCAACGAACAATTGCTGTACTTTAATTTTTTATCATTTTATAAAAAAAAAAAATGGAGGTCGTTCAAGCATGCTGCATAAGTCGATATACTATTATATATTCTATAATGTTATTGTCACCATAAAACACACGCACACACACATACACAACATACATATATTAATATTATACGTGATTATGTAGGTAGGTATACTACGGTTAATTTTTCCGACCGAGTATTGGATATCGGAGAGTCAGCATTACATTTTACTCGAATGACGCAACTATACTGTATATAATATATATTATACAGTATACATTTATACTGTAGATAAACATTTCTGGAGAAGAATAAATTATATACGAACGTCGTACTATAAGTTCTAAGAATCATTATTATATCATTATATCAATCATCGTCACGTCATGTATGCGTACGGTAGATTTTCGGGGGTGTTCGGCTGTTCTTACTATATATGTAGGTACTTATATAATACCAATACCAAAATAATATTATAATGTAAAATTTTGATTTACTAATATAATTACATAATCATAACTAGATAACCCCATACCATATACAACGCAATTACTTCCCCTCATAATGATAGGTACCAAACAAATCTCAATATAGACACATTTCTGAACATGATTCTTATTCCGTTCTCTTTTAATTCTCATCAGTGCCCCCATGAATAGCAGTCCATATAATATATGATCATATACCACTATATAACCGCTAAGACGCTATGTCTGAGTAAATAATTAATTATTAATATCAGTATGCAATATGCACTATTGAATGTCTATGATATGGCCGATGGGCACGAAAATTGATAAATATATTATACGTATCATCTATATGATTACATTATAGGTATAATAGTATTAAAATATGCAAACAATTATATTCAGCACGTCAATATTTAATATATATATATTATATACCTACAACACATCATAATATTTATTACAGTGCCGTACCTACATATTATGAGAAAAGGACGTAAGTCCTATAATTCTACGATTAACTATATACCGAATAATACTGTTCAATGTGCATGCGTATAGGTGGATAGGTGCATTAATTTATCATAACAATTTAAGAATGTTAACAAGTAATCCATTCATCAGAAATATTAATAAAAGAAAATTGTCCAACTTACTTAGGTATAGCCTACGTATATACAGTTCCTACGTTTCCTACTACATTACGGACACCTCTTAATAGCGGGATCCTTCAAATAGCGAACGTTTTTTTGGGAGCAAGCTACAAACTGAACTATCTAAATAGGGAAAATTTCAGTGACCGAGAGTGTCCAGTAGAGTCCTAGAGTTTCACTGCGTAATAGTGCGTATAGTTATAAAAAAAGAGAAATATCTACGTATACCTACACTATTAAAAAAAAACGGGAGAAGTCGCTTTGCTGTACAGTGAGTGTTGAGTGTACATAAATACATAATATATTGATCGTCATTGAATAGGTCACTATAATGTGTACGTTAACATTTGAAGTTAATGATATGATGAAAATCGGTTCTGAGCGGAAACAGGGAGCCTATGCCCTATTCTTCTGCTTGTCTATAAAATAATTCGCGATTTCGACATTTGGGGTAAATGCTCATAAAAAAGTTGTGTGAATTAGATATGCTAATTTTTTTAATTTTTGTATTCTAAACTCATAAGAAACCTTGTAACCATAAAATATTTACATACATAAATCGAAAATAAAAGTCGATCATTTAAAATATATTTAAATAGCTCAAAAAGATCCAAAACATTTTTAACATTGTATCATGCCCAGAAAATTGTAATATAGATGATAATATTTGATAGGTAGGTAAAAATAAGTAAATCAAGTACCTATATAGTCGGTTATTTGTCATTGAATTAAATAATAAAAAAAAACAAAATCGATGTTTTTGAATACTGGGTTTGCGTAAACAATCCCGTTTTTTTATATTTTTTAAAACCTTTGGCGTTTTGATACATTATTCATTATTCTCTGCTTCTATAGTTATCGATTCGACAAATATTCTTAACAAATCGGAATGCATTACCATGTATTTTACACTTTATTATAGTAAGTATATAATATATAGGTACCTATATATGTACTTATCTATAATAATTGCGCTGTTCACGACATCGATTTATTATGACACATAACACATATCTATAGCAAGAATTTTTCACAAACGCACGATTTTAAATATTTTAATTTTCAATAAACGTAATTTATTATTTATTTAGATATAATAATCATAATTATTCATGAGTTTCGTGTTTAATTTACAATACATTGCGATAGCGTTATGGCCAGTCCTACACTCCTACGAATTACGATTATTCTATTTGTTCATTATTATAATTTTTCTGCAATAGTTTAGCTCAATATTTATTAATCGTATGACAATTTACTAATGATATTTAGTTAAGAATTGTGTAATGGAACTTTAATTTTGTATTACGAACCTACTATTAATTTAATCAATTACATTTTTGTGCGGGGCATACCTATCGATATTATGCACAATAATATTATGATAAATTGATCAATAACTATTAGATCTTATGTAATATACCTATTCTATATTTTAATAGACGATAGCGTACTATTACAATTACTTTTACTAATCAACGGTATAATATTGTCTAGGTACTTAAATAAAATATTCTTGTGATAGTTTTAAGAATAATAAACTATAATTAGCTTAAATAGCAATACCAATGTATAATTTTATACCAATTTAAATGGTTTGGTGAAATTTGGGAATAGAAACGATTTCTCATGTAAATTTCGAGTAAAAATAAAATATGTATATATATTAAGCATTAAGTTAATTTAATTTTAAGTTAATATTAATTAACTTTAATTTTAATTTAATATTAAGTTAATATTTTTATTTTACCTTATTAGCGTATAGGTACTAGCCAATTACTAGGAAGGTAATTATAAGAAAAAAAATTGGTGGTCATTTTATCTACCGGGTTCGTATCATGATTAAGGGGTCTCGGTATACTACCATCAATTTTATCTGAAAAGCCTTAAAGTATTGACAAAATTAAAGTTAGTTAGTTGTCCGATTTTGATTCTGAAAAAAAATTTGAACTCACCAGTAAATTTTCTATAGTTCTTACGAAGCACTTTGTAAAAACTAAATTTTATATTATTGTGAACTGTAATTGAAAACTTGAAAATATGAACTTTTTCGAATCATAATTAAAATTATAATTAATATTGAAAACGGAAATTGTTTCGTACGATCGACAGACATTTTTTCTGCTGAATTCAAATATTTTTTCAGAATCAAAATCAGACAACGTTAACTGACTTTAATTTTGTTAAAACAAATGTATGTTTTTGTATAATTCGTGTATTAAGTTTATAATATTGTTATCAAATTATTGACACGTGCATGCGTGTACAAGAGGGATACCCGCATTTAATTTCACTCACACTAATATTAGGTATCATTTACCAGGACTTGAAACCGATTGAAATAATTTCTGTTTCGGTTTCGATTTTGTATACTGGTTTTGAAATTTTACGATTTCGGTTTCGACTTAACAATACCAGTATTAAGAAATTTCGGTTTCGGTTTCGGTTTTGAATACCGGTTTCAGGCCCTATCATTTACAAGTTACAACTAACACATAGACCCCGGGCGGCTATAACAAGATTAGAAATTGCCTAAACGTTGCCCCTTAAATAATGACCGTGGCGAGGCCCCTTAACTAAGTTGTAAGTTAAATGTTAATCAATAATCATGCTTCGTACAAAATATTTGTTTGCATTTTACTACCCGCGGAGATTGGGACAGTCACAAATGAATAACACAAAAATATACGAATATATGTTGATATATCAACTATTCTTTGAGGGACGGAGTGGCCGATTCGATCCCGGCTACGGGTGGCATTTTCTTCGGGCAGTCACGGTGTCCAGAGAGAAAGGTCGTCATCCCCCACCCGGGAATGACAGATAGCTACGGGTGCCCACTTAAAAATTCTGCCAAACAGACTTACGTGTAAAAACTCAGCGTTCCAAACCCTACCACGTCGTAGGGTACCACAATACAACCTTACAAACAGCTAATGGCCATAAATATCGGGCATATAAGGATCAATAAAAAAAAATACAACTATTCTTTTTCTAATATATAAAAATAGATACTATTACGATTACGATTTTAAATGCAGATTTCAAAAATTTAATATAAAACAAGGTCTATAAAGTGATCAATAATTATCAATTTTTTTTCTAATGGGTAAATTACAATTATTATTTTAAATAACATGATACAGATTTTACGAATTCAAATCTGTTTTTTTATTTCTTCGTACTTTAGATTCTGAACGGAGCGATGAATGTATCGATTTTACAATGATGTGTGTTTTTTTGGTCCGTCACCACTGTTTTGGACAGTAAAACTGTTTTAATTTTCTTCAACAGTATCTTTTTCGATGGGAAAGTGAATCTATACGGTAAATTCGGGAGGTCAACATTTAAAATTCCCAATAGTTTGCAAAAGCACCGGGAAAAACAACATAAAAATTAAGGGTAAACGGGAATTTTTACGCAAAATCAGTTTTCGACAAAATCGATTTTGGTTTTAGTGGAACTCAAACATATGAACGTATATACATGAAATTTTCACTGGATGTTTATATTTACATTTTCTATACACTATAGTATTTTCAAAATATGTTGATTTGTTTTGAACTGTTTAGGCTTTTAGGGACATTTTAAGCTTGCAATTTTATAAGTTTTTTTTCTATGAATATCAATAATAGGTACTTTATAAAAAAGCTTTACAATTTAATACAATGATCCTACTATATTGTTACAATAACATTTGAATAGTATTAAAAATCCTTAGTCACAGTTTTTTTTTATAAGCATTTAAATTTTAAAGTTTAAATCTTGACAAAATACCTACGGGAAAATCACAAAACTTAGTGAATTATTTTGAGTTATGAATTCATAAAAATTTTTTTTTTTGAATCTAAGATTTAAAAATACAAGATTTCTCTTAAGTTTGTCCAGCTTTATGGCTTTATCAAAAAACAATGTCTACAAGCAAATCAAATTAAATTTATAAGAGCGTTTGACGTTTATATTTTTACAAGATATTCACTCGATTTCTCATGTAGCGATTTTATTGTAATTCAAAAACAACTGTAGATATATGAAAATTTCACTGAATGTATAATATATTTTCATTTTCTATACACCATACAATTTTGAAAATATTTTAACTCTTTTTGAACTGTTTACGGACATTGTCAGTTTTAATTTTTTTTATTCTATAATTGTCAAAAACATTTTATTTGTTGGGTAAAAAATCGTGAACATTTAATACAAGTCTTCTTATATATTGTTACGATAGCAGTTCATCTATTACATTGACCCACATGTAACCTACTGTACAGCAGAGTGACACCCATTTTCCCAGGGTTTTTTTTAATGATTTTTTCTGACTGCACATACTTATTCCTACTCTGGTTGTAAATATAAGTAATAATACTTACTAAATAATATTTACTTGAAATGGGTAATTTGTAATAATAATTGCTTATAAAAATAAAAACAATCAATTGACTAGGTAACTAATTTCTTTATAATTTTTGTAATATACTTTTACATCAAATATGAACTAATAGTAAAAATGATAATTTTGACTGAATCAAAATGCCGTCTAGACCACTACAACTTTTACAAAGAAAAATTGTTAGTATATGTTTAAGTAAAAATACTTTAATTGGTTCAACTAAAGAAAACTTTAAGTTATTAGATGTGTTACCATTTGAGTCTGTGTATAAAAAAATAACTATTGTATATATAATTAAAAACTTTGAATCCTTTCTGGATATGTCAATAAGGTTT
>NC_042494.1:7437837-7463096 GCF_005508785.2 Acyrthosiphon pisum
TTCTTATTTATAATTAAATTGTTCATACTAATTATTATATTATATAACTGTTTACTACCACCACAAGCACGTGCTTAAAGGTGGCAGATTTTTTTTTATTTAAAAAATAATAGTAGGAATAATAATTATGAATAACATAAACAATTTTTAATTTTAATAAAAACATTTATTTTTTTATTTTGAAGTTTACTTAATTATTGTTTTATAATATACAATAGAAATTCATTTTTTGCACTGCACAAAGTAACAATTTGCATTGCACAATTACTTTTCTCACTGCCCAAAATGTGTCTCACTGTACACTAAAAAAAACCCTGCATTTTCCCATCTAATTTCGTTAAAATAATGATTTTTTCTTAAATTTAATTAAAGTTATTGTTTTCTAGTTTTTAATGTTCCTGCGCTTCTAATTGAATTCCCAATAAAACATTAAAAAAATTATGAATATTAGGATGTGACATTATAGGTACAGAAATTATTTTTGAAATGCGAATGAAAAGATTCGACGGTATTTGTAGCGATATGTTTTATAGTCTTTTTAAATAACTCTTTTGGCTATATATTTATTGATTTCATTTGATGGCAACCCCAGCTAATTCTATATTATTTAATATTGGATAATTTATTACCTTTTGCTAAGGCACGCGGTCGCCCTGCAGCGTTAGGTAATGTATTTGTAACTACGTATTGTATTAAATATTATTTTATTAAAATTTAATATTTAATAGTGGCCTAATTACTATTTATAAATAGTAATAATTTGAAAAAAAATATGAATTGTGGCCCAATTCCCGGATGCCAATACCATTTATTAAATAATTAATTTTAATACGTATAATCTATACCATCCTAATAATTTTATTTTATTTTATGAGTTATTATCGTGTACACAATAATTGTAATTCAATTTTATGTTTTAGGACCTACGTCTGTACATATTAAATAAATAGATAAAATAAACTAAAAAATATCCTTAGTCCTTACTCCTTAGATAAGTCGGACAGACATATTGACTCACCTATCAAAATCAATTTTTATACCTATATGCAATTTATTGTTGAAATCAAATTTAACTTATCCGCGCCATTACACAGTGACCTATACGCAATGACAATGTACACGTAAAACGTGCCTAATATAGTCTATAATACAGCTGAACGACTTCCTGGTATCTTAGTTAAAAATAATTTTAGGTAAATATAAAGTTATACATTTTTATGAAATTTAAATTGTAATATTGGAAATTGTAATACAATCCTCGATACGACAAGTTTATTTTTTACAATGGCAATCAATTTGAACCGAAGAGGGGTGAAAAAATATTGACCCACATAAAATATATAATTCATGGACCGTATCGTGCATGGTCACGATTGGCCAACATATAAATTATAAACGAGCATTATTAAGTACCTACCTACCTACCTACCTACCTACCTACCTACCTATCTGATCAAATTTTCAAAATGTTTGAGGATATTATTTCATATTATCAAAAATAAACTTTAGGATATTTTGTGGTTTGTATAAACTTCCTAGATTATTCTCTTGAAAAAAGAGTGTATATTTTTGACTCATATTTCTGTAAATCAATTATATTTTGAACGATTTTAAGTGATTGAATCGAAAAAAAATAAATATCAATAATTTTGTGAGCAAAATACACATTATTGATATACTTTGGTTGAAATAAAAGGAGTTTGCAATCCCCTTAACCTAATAAGTAATAAGTAATAACTTATCATAATATTTGTATGGTAAAATAACTAAATCATTATATTGGCTGCTAAAATATCATAAGTATCTATAAGTAGGTAAGTGTATATATTTAAACGCAAAATAAACTAGGTATATAATATAAAAAAAATGTATTTCTATATTATAATATATTATGTAGAACATCTGTAAACGATAAACCGATAATAACTCAGCGGCCAGGACCAGCATCTACGAAATATTAGACATGAACCATGACCTTTAGATACATGTGAAGTTATACCCCGTGGGAATAGATTTCATAACATGATCTCTTGTTACAGCTGGTAACCCGAAATTTTACCACCATGCTTACCATTGGAAGAACATACCAGTCAGTTTAAGTCCGGAAAGTAAACAATTACCCGTGAAGAAATGCTCATATACCTACTAAAAAATAAAGGCATTGCGAGATTAAAATGTTTGAAAAAAATATTTATAAATAATTATAGCGTTGACACTGACTAAATAAATTATAAGCTATGAGGCATATCTAGGCATATCTAGGGGGCTCGGGGGACTTAGCCTCCCCGCAGTTAGTGATTATCAAAACAAGACCAGGTCTAAGACTCTCAAAATCTTGGTCTTGATCTTGCGCAAAACTCTTGCAAGACTCTTGCTATTTTCACAAAATATATATAAGAAAAGCGGGTAAGTGGATGTCGCTCTGCTATACAGTAGATTACAAGACGTGGGTCAATGTATAAAGGATTGTATTAAACTTGAATTCAATGATACAACATTGTATAAGAAAAATGATTCTGAGTGGAGAAGATTTATCAGTCTGGATTTTTTAAACTTTTATTATTTATTATAGCCTTTAAGTTGAATTAATATTATAATATTATAATTTTTTATTCGTTGCTACGGTGATAGACAAATCGTTAGAACTTAAGTCCAATATGTTATATTGTATTAATAATTAACATAAACATAAATATAAAACAAGTCAACAGTTTAATTTTTATTATACTCGTTTAAAACTTTGCATTTTAAATTGTGCTTATATTATTTAAGTTGTATTTGTATTTGATGAATCAATTCACCATCATAATTAACTTTGAAAGTTCCTATTCTTATATATATTTTATCATCGCTACCCGCAGTGTGAGTATTAGCTTCGTTTTTTCGTAATTTATTTCGTTCAGGTAAATTGTAAAACCATGATAATATTTACTAATATTATCACTTTTGTAATTATTTATCACAATTGTGTTTCACATCAGAACATAATAAATAATATCAATTTAGATTCTGCACAGAGCGAGTCGGTACTTTTAAAAGATAAAAATTGAAAATTCCCAGTACATTTCTTAATAATAATCGGGAAAAAGAAACAAATATTAAGTAAACGCCAATTTTTACCCAATACCAGTTTTCAACAAAATCAAATACTACATTAAATTTTCACTATAGATGTTTATATTACCATTTTTTTACTAACTATTACATTTTAAAAATATTTTTACTAAATTGTTGAGCCATTTATAAACATAAAAAATGTTAACTGTTAATTATTTTTTTATACATGAATGTTGAAAAAAAAAACATTTTTACTTGGTCAAAATACATGAAAATTTAATATCTTGATATGGTTATGTAATGCAGTATAAATAATAAATATACATAAAACAATATGCAAACAATGTTTTAATTGGACCAGTAATTTCACTATGGGCCCTGGCCCAGTGGGCCTCCCCCCTGCATACGCTACTGATAGTGACCCACTTGTAACAAACTGGTGGTACCAATTTTTTAATTTAAAAACTCAAAATGTCACTCAAATTAGTTTTTTTTTTTAAACTTTCACTAATGATTTACATTTGATTGCTTAACTGCAATATAGTTGCGTTGAGATTTGATAACCTCATGACTTTTGTTTAATATGTTTGTATATTACGTAGGTATCTGGTATATTTATAATAGTTTTTTATTCAACTGGTCAGTGGATGTGATGCAATTAATTTTGGTTATAATAATAATAAATAATATAAATCTTAGTATACGCATACGTGGTATAATACTATAATAATAGTATAATGAGTAGGTATATCTTTTTAAATGTTGAATCTGTTAATAATTGTTAAAAATATTCATACAATAAATAAGCTTTACAGTTTACATCTATATTGAAATGTATAGGTACCTATAGGTTACGCACACACGTATATTATCTATTTTATGTTGAGTAATTATTAGATATTTTTTAACACGTTTTATTCACGAAATGAGTAAATAATGATAATATAATTCTTAATAAATAGTATTTTCTATTATGTATTGAATTTCCGATTCTTTGACAATTACACAAAATTAAGTCGGACAAAAAATAATAATTTCGAAACTAGGATAATCCACGAAGTCTAGATTATTCAGGTACTTACAGGTTATCTTTATATAATAATAATATTAATAATAGTATTTTATCAAAAACAAATTGTACAGAAATGTTAACAATTTATATAATAGTTACATTTAACTTTTAAGGAATAAGGATACAACAAAAATAATATATTTACCATCCATATTATTATCATAAAATATATAGGACACAACAAAAATATAGTAACAACTCATGTTTGTTAAAGGATGGTTATTGAGTATAGATGTATTAAAAAATATTAATAATTAAGTGTTAAAATATAATATATGTCTGTAGCCTTTGCACGGATATTTTAAGAAAATAAAAAAACATTCCTATTATGGTCTATGCAAATTGAAAGTTACTGCAAATACAAATTTGTATAGCCATACAGAAACCAAAACCTAAAATAAAACTCTTGACATCAGTATGCTAAACTTATGGTAGAGTGGGAGACCCTAGTTAAAACCACTCTGTGTAAACGCATCATCAGATTTTTTCGCAAAACCAGTTTTTGAAAAAAATTATTTTGTTTTCCAGTATAACTCCAAAAAAAATAACAGAATATAGATTAAATTTTAATTGAATGTTTATATTAACAATTTGTATGCACCATAACATTTTCGAAGTATTGAAACTCTTTTTGAGCTATTTATAAGCATAAGAAAATGTAGAGTCTTATTAGTTTTTTTCGTGACTACCTATTGTTGATTACAACATTTTTTGGTCGGTCAAAAACTTGAATAGTTAAATATGTTATGCAACGTTCCTTATGAGTTGATGTTAATGGAAATTTAAAAAAAGGTTGAGCTTAAAATTCAATAGTCTTTAATGAGCGTTTGAAGTTAAATTTTTGTCGAAATTAATGAAAATCACGAAAATTTGCAACTTTTTCTAGTGAGAAATTCATAAAATGATCTAAACTTTAAAAATGTAATATATTATGATTTTCTTAAAGTTTTCTAGATTCAAAAAAAAAATAGTTTATTGGCAAGTAAATTCATTTTTGAAGTTCGACATTGGATCACTCGTAGATTAACAAATTTTCATACAATGATTTTCTTATTTTTTCGATATTTTACAACAAAATAAGTAAAATCGTTATTCTTTGTTTAAACAATAGGCACCTATCCAATCTCATCAAAATTTTAACTTATGATTTTTTGGTTTCAGTATAAGAACTACATAATATGAGAAGTTCTCATTGAGAACTGAGAAGTGATGTATAGCTATGATTTTGTTCTGGGAGAGGGGAAGGATAATTTGCTGTTAGGTAGACATCAAGTCAGTTACCACTTACCAGTTGTCAACCCCCCGCCGCATCACTATACAGATCTATGTTTTTTTTACAGTAAAATAATTTATATTGAACATTTCAAATAAATTATTTAACAGCACATTTTATTAAATTAAAAATAAGTACAATAATAAATTTATAAAACAAGGTCTATAATTCACGACCAAGGCACGAAGCAAAATGTTTCTATAGAAAATATCATAACCGTGTATCTTCCCATATAAATCCACTAATTAAGAACCTATCATCCCTCACAGCTCCAGGTAGGCCTCCAAGAAGACTTATATGTAAAAAAATACGCCACTGCTTAGTTCTTATGAGGAACGTTGTATAGTTATTTTAGATTCTGAGCGGAGCGAGGAAGCTATTGGTTTTACAGTGGTGTTTATTTTTTTTTTATATCCTGTATACAAAATTTCTACCAGAAAGAGTGCTTCGATTCCAACATATACTTATTATATCTAGTACCATATTTTTTAGCAAATTGGATCAAGATGGTACTTAAGAGAGGACATTTTTCTCAATAGTTATTAAATGCCACGGGAAAAACTACCGAAAAATTACAAAAAAACGATAAAAATGGGATTTTAATTTCTAACGCTTTGTTTATCACCATAGAAACGAATAAAAAATTATAATATTATAATATTAATTAAATGTTTGTATTAATTCAACTTACATGATAAAATAAATAATAACAAAATAAAATATCCAGACTGACAAACCGTCTTCGTTCAGAATCGTTTTTCTTAAACAATGATATTATATCATTGAATTCAAGTATAATTCAATCCATTATACAATGACTCACTTGTAATCTACTGTACAGCAGAGCGACATTCACTTACCTGCTTTTTAGTTTTATTACATTTTCAAGCCTTAACTATAGAAATTGAACAAAAAAATTAATTTGAAAATGTTCGTGATTTCGGTGAATTTGTAAAAAATTGAGTTTCAAACGTTTGTAAAAAACATGCGTGTATCTATTTTTAAATTTCTTAAAGAAAAACCTATGTGATACGCCTTGAATATATTTAATTGAGTATAGAAAATGATAATTTAAGTAACAGTAAAATGTTCCAAGTTTCTGCGATCAACATTTTTTTTTAATAGAAAAAAATATCAAAAGTCGATGAAAAAAGGTTATTCTAGGTGTGAGTACTGAGTATTCAATGTTGCATACACGTTTTGACTTGCTGAACTTTTTGTTCCGATGTTAGAAATCTGATCAGACCCAATGTACGGCAACCGTAGTCTTTAAAGTAGATATTATATTAACTTGATGCACATTTGGTGTGACGTAAAATTGTAAAAATGCTTTTGACAGTCGGCTAATGTATATTTGCAAATAAATTCCTTTCAAGTTTTAAGGGTGTAGAAAACTTAGGACCGACTTACCGACTTGTTAACGGCGCAAAAGTTGTTATTTTTTCACCCTCCCCGAATTCACCGGTGCGTGTATATTTTGCGTTGCTATAAAATACTAAATAGTAAATAGAACTATTTGACCACAGTAAAACTGAAAATAAATAATTACCTATGGAACATAATTATATATTTACTATTTATTTTATTACTATTAAAATAATTGAGTATAAATATTAAGTATAGGCGTAATCGGTATAGGTTTCTACTTAATTTCTTTAATGTAATAAATTCTAACTTTTGTCAAGAATTTGGAATTGTTTACAGACTTAATTGTCAGCTTATAATTTTTTACTTAGTTTTAATTCTCATTGTTTCAATATTGTTTATTTTTTAACCGTCGAAAATGTTTCGGACGTTCTACTACTGAATGCACATCTGACATAAAAGTATAATATTTTTACGTGTACGTTATCGATAACATTATCGATCTTTGAATATGAGTATACTAGTGATGCTCGTTTCAAAGTTTGGGTTTCAATTTTGTATGAAATTTGTGACCAGACGATATTATAGCGTTGGACGATGGGTCTCTAAGTTTCGGATGCTTTATTGTTTTAGCTTTTAGCTTAACTTTGTCGGATATTGATATACCTAGGTGCCTACTTTATATTATTATAATATTATATACTGATATATATGCATCGGCTAGGTTTTTATTTGTTAAGTATATGATTTATCATTGATATCGGGATACAAAAATGATTCATGACGTGTTTAATTTGTTAGTTAAAAAAGTGATTCAGATTAAAATCTGGACGGAATTATTTTTGGCAGGAACCATGAGTCAATACTACCCCCGGCAGTTGTGTTATCGTAGTCGTCGATTGAATATTAGTCGGCACTCGGCGCGACTCGTCGTCGTCGGTTAACCATTACCGCAGTCGTCGTCATTAGCGATATACCAGTGAACGGGTATTGAATATTATAATACCTACACAGTACACACAACATCACGTACATACGATAATAACGAAATATGTAATACCGTCGACGTGTGTAATAGTATATAATAGTAATAATAATAAATAATAATAATAATAATAATAATAATAATAATAATAATATTTTAATAACGGACCGCGACACAACGGTGAAGGAAGGGTGTGCGTGCTGGCTTTTCGAAGGGCGGGTGGTCGGGGGAGGTCGCGTGCGGCTTTGCCGCTTTGGCGGCGGGGCTCGGGGGCCACGGTGGTTTAGCTGCAGCGTCGTCGTTGGAGGTGGTCGCCGCCGGTCGGGGATGGCGGAGTGCGGTACGTAATGACGAGATGGGTGTTTGCGCGTGTGTGAGTGTACGAGTGTGACCGACTGCGGGACATTGATACACACGGACGGCGGCGGCCGGGTCGCGACGATAGAGTCAGGGGCGGCGGTGGGGATGGGGGGGAGGGGGTCCCGATCGGTGTACGAAAACGAAGAAGAATCGGTGGAAAAACAACACACGGGCAGCGCCGGTCGCACGCACGCACGCCGCGCGCGCACACCGACACAAACCCGCGCGCACACACACGACAGTCTCGCGCATTAATAAGTGTATAATACGCACACACACGCAAACTCGCGCGCGACGCGCCATATTGAATCCGACGTCCGCGTTTGTGTATGTGTGTGCGCGCGTTAATTTTCGCGTATCCGGCCATTACCGGATTACCCGAGCTCGCCCAGTGTGTGTGTGTGTGACGTGCTCCTCGGACTCAAAATTTTTTTGGATCGTGGAAATCCGTTTCGCCCGATCCGCGACTTTTTTCGCCGTAATTCTCGCGTCGTGAAACACCGCCGTCCGAGACAACTTGTACGCTGTTGCTATAATACTGCGGCGGCAGCAATTAGACGCTGCGAGTGTTGTTTGAACGACGACGGATCAATCCCGGCGATCGAGACCGCCGCCGTCCCACGCCGCACATCTTCGCCAATTTATAGTAAAAATAATTAAAAATCAAAAATTACGCAGAAGTACAGAGGGCCGATCGTCACCCAAACCCTTACTTTTTTTGTTTCGTGCCGACCCCCCCTACCCTCCCGTGTGGCGGGACGCCGTCGTCCGGATGACCGTCGCTTTTTCGCCTTCGCGGGCCGCGCGACGCTCGCGATTCGCTGCTGCCGCTGTTGCTGTTGCTCGTGCCGTTGTTGTCGAACCACGACGGCGCGATGGCCGATGACGACCACCAGGCCGCCGCTACTGCAACAATAATAACAAGTACGGGTTGTCGACGATGCCGCTGACGCTGTTATCAATCCGTCGTTACAGTGTTGTTTTGATGTCGGACTCACATTTTGCCGTGTAGCCGCCGCCGCCGGACACAACGACCGAAAAACGGATTACGGATAATATTATTATTATTATTATTATTATTGTTATATCGTCGTCGTCTTTTGTTTCCACCATCGCCGCCGCCGCCACCGCCGCCGATCGACTTACTGCGTAAGTATCGTTACCTATATTGTTGTTGTTATTATTGTTTTCGTTTTCGTCTCGTCGTCTGCAAAAACCGATTCCGTCGTCATATATTTTCATTACGTTTTTGTCAATATTTATTATTCGTCCGTGTGTGCACTCTGTGAATGTGTGTGCTTGTGTGCGTGCGTGCGTGCGCGCGTGTGTGGTTAAAAAAACCTGACGGCGAAAAGTCTTGTACCTGCGTCATGGCCGCCGCCGCGTTCGTCGTTTTCCCGTCACCTTGACACGAATACAAATTACACGTTTTGCCCGAACGATGGACGACGTGTCGACGAATTCTTCGTATCGTGTTATAATAATAATGCGACACACGCAAGTCCGTTGGCCGAAAGTTCTCTCCTGGGTTTACTCGCTCTTCGTTAGCTTGCTGGCCGACTCGTCATAAACGGAGGTCTGTCTCCGGGTTCCCGACCACACACGTCTACGACAATCACTGTCTCCTCTCGGCAGTTGTCTTGTCCATATGGTATGTCGCCAACTATCGTAGTTATGCCCTGTCGAAAACTCAAAATCTCGCCAAGTACCAGACCAGGCCAATAAGGTATTGGTCCACGTCTACCTATCCCGTGTAGAAAATATTAACGTTTCAAAATGGTTTCAACCAGTCATTTAGACAATCGATCTGATCGGTATATTGATAGATATTAAAAAGCCCTCAATATTAGCAGATTAAAGATAACTACTTGCTGCACTGAATCCGTAAATGTAAATTGTAATATCGGTGTTAGTAATCTTAGTATTACCTCTATAAAATTACATTTCTCATTGACTGATGATAATTTAGCACAATGTAAACCAATTTCAATTTGAAAGTGATAACTATATTTGACTAATAACTATATGAAAATTAAGGTATTTACATTTTTTTTAATTTACAAATATTCTTGATTCTATATCCTATTATAAATTTGAAGATGAAATACACTAAATTGAATTAAGATTCTTTTAGATGTTGAACACCTAAAGACCCATTCATTGTGCACTTAAATTTCTTATCAAGAAGTATAACTTGAAAGCTCTGCTATCAATCAATGTCGATGTTATAGTTAGTAAGGTACTTTCCTATTTTTGCAATAACTTACTTCCTGATAATGTTTTATTGTTTGTTGTTTGTATTCATTTTAGTCTATTTTATTTACCCACCTATTAAATAGCTTATACCTATTTTAATTATTTACTTAATTAACATCATTAATTGTACCATATCATGTGTTTTCTATTTGTTATAATCAGTAGTTAGTATAATAATATTTTATTATTAGGTAATTAATTTTCTAATAGAAAAAATTGCTTAAGGGTACCTATGGGGTCTTACAATTTTTTCTTTTTTTTCATACCTAGGTACAAAATGTGCTTGCTCTTATTCAAAGTTCAGCAATTAATCATGTTACCATCATATTTATTCATTTTTTAAATTCTGGTTAATAATCTGGTGTTTGTTATTGTTTTGATTAAAGCTCGCATAAGGTGTTTGGTATATCTTTGGATATATCATTGTTCCTATTTTGAATTAATATTTTATTCAAGACAATGTTGAATATCACTTAGTTGTTTTTCGTTGTACCTAGTTGAGGTTTCACACAATTCTAAACAGTTTTTACATTGATTACCAGTTGCCTTTCGTTTAATCATTTCTTAGTTGATGTCTTATTCAATATGCACCTCGATATGCACTCTGTAAATTTAATTTTTCTTTATACACAATAGGCATATTTACTTATTAGTTAGATACCTAATTCAGCTAGCAGTGGCGGATCCAGGGCTTAATTTTGGGAGGGGCACGGGGGGGGGGCAAATGTACAAAAAGTTGCAAAATTGGCTAAACACAGTGTAAAACAAAGGAAAACTATGGTGTTGGGGGGGGGGGCAAATGCTCCATTGCCCTCCCTGGATCCGCCACTGTCAGCTAGGCTTTTTAATTTTTATACTTGAGTTTTTTTCTGGGATATTTTTAATGGTTATCAATAGTTAAACTTCATGGAGACATACTGTTGATGTACAAAATATATAGTTTGAATGTGACTCTTATTCAGTTAATAACAATTAGGTACCTATGGAGTATATATCGTATATATATCAGTACTAAATACTGTCATTGGCACGTAAATATGCTTAAACTAAATATAATTTTTAAGTACTAAAATACAAAATCCTGTTACTTCCTTTGTAGATGTTATTTTTGATTCAGTACTTACATTTTAGATTACAAGCTGAACTAAATAAATATTGTCTTTCGTGAACCTATTACACCTTGGAATTATAGGTACAATTATTAAAATGTACATTCATTAGTTGGTACAAACTCTTAACTTAAAGGAAAACAATTTGTAATGAAGAAACTATTTATTTATTATACAAGCATGAAGTAGATAAACCAACCTATTATTAGTTCTACAGTACCTACTATGGATTAGTTAACAGCATTTCCCAAAGAAAGAGTTTAATTTTAAGTTTAAAATTGGAATTATGTAGGTATGTGAATATAAGTATTAGGTACCTATTTAAAAAAATAATTTATTTATTAAATATAACGTTAAGTATGTATATTATCATAGTTTATAGGTCTATGTTTATTATATTATAGTTTATAGGTTCAGGTTAGTTTTTATTAAATAGTTTCCGATTATAAAGAAATAGGTAGGTAATTAATCAGTATTAACAATAGGTTTATTGAATCAATAACATGTGTATAATTTATATATAAATATATATATATTCATCATTAATTTATAATTAAGAAACATCCGTACTAATAAATTCTTATTTTTTAATGTTGTAGATAATGGCATCTCAAATGGAAATTGATGACGATGTCGTTGATTTAAGTATATCAAGGTAATTAAAAAAATATGGTATTTTATTGTTTCATGTTATATTGGGCGTAAATGTATAATATGTATAATATGTATACCTACCTAATGGCTAATATAATATTATATAATTTATAATTAAAGGGATCATTTTAATAACACTTTGTAATATAAAAATATGTTTTAATGTCTTAAAATTTTTTAAATAGTCAGGCATAAAAAAAAATACATTTAGGTACTAATCTTAAAATAAATCAACACTTATAATTGTTAATTTTTCTTATACACTAATAAAAATTATATTTTATTTTATGGGAATATTAAAATATTATGTAAAAATAAATAAATAAAAATTTCATTTTTTATTTTATTTATTAACTAAATTCGAAGACATATTTTTTGTTTTCACTGTATTGATAGATTAATGCGCAATATAAGACATTGAATACATAATTTATAATTTTTATCCAACTCAGCAAATAGTTATAACATAGGAATTCGTATGAATATCCTGTATATTATATAATATAATATTTATATTTATAGTAAAGCATATTATATAAAATTCCATTTTTATTATGCTTAACTTTTAATGGAAAAATAGATATTAACAACTACTGTAAACCTTTATCTATAGAGTTTTATTTTTATTTTTCATATTTAGCAGTCGTACAAGTCAATCACTGAGAGATGAACCACTTTCCTTAAAATGTACTCAGCCAGATGAAGCTCACATTCATATGAATGGGCATTTGGTTAATGGTTTCTCCTCAACTGGCAATGATTCTTCAGAGGAAAGTGATGATGATATGCCCCTTGAACTCCCACCATCCCCTAAGGTATAAAATATTTATTTTCATTGTAATGTTTGATTATAACACATTAATTTAAAACAATTTATAGGATGTGACACCACCTGAAGAGGTGCGTGAAAGAGAAAAACTTGTTAGAGTTTTAAAGGAAAATCTCCGAACAGAAGAAATGACTTTGGTGCTGTTGAAGAAATTGCAACAGTCGCAACAAATTAACCAAATTCCTCAGAGTGTCACCATAACGCCTCAGGCAGCTCATACTAAAGATCATTCTAATTTGTTGTCATCCCAATTGCCGACTGGGAAGTCAGCTCAACCACCAATGCCTCATGTACCTCATCATGCAAAACCACCACCACCCCCATTAAATCGCTTGGTAAATTTAAACATATTTAATGTCATGTATTATATTTTTTCAACCAACAATTATTATATAGCCATCGTCATCAAGATCTAATGTCCATCAATCTCACCAGTCTATGTCTTCAAATCCCTTAATGGGTTCAAGTAGATTACCTCCTTCCAATGGTCTACAAAATTTGCAGAGGTCATCCAATGGTCGATCATCACATTCTGCACATTCGGCACATTCAGCGCATTCATCACCTTCAATTACACTTGAACGAGTAATGAAAGACCACCATTCCTCCAATACTTCCCAATCGGTAAAATCACATATTTTTTTTTTTAAAAACATTATTTGTTATTAAATAATAATTTTAATTGTTCATAGGAACGTTTGAGAAATGATGATGGTCAAACACCTGCTCAAAGGCAAGCTGCTGCTAAATTGGCCCTTAGAAAACAATTGGAGAAAACACTATTACAAGTAATTAATTTAGTTTTAATTTAATCTTGCAGAATTTTAATTCATATCTTACTGAAATAATAATTAGATTCCACCACCAAAACCTCCACCACCTGAAATGCATTTTATTCCAAATCCATCAAACACAGAGTTTATTTACTTACTGGGATTGGAACATGTTGTTGATTTCATAACAAACGGTGAAATGATTGAAGCCAGCATACCCAAAGATCCATATAAGTGTTCTCAATGTGATTCAAACTTTACGCCGGTTTGGAAATTAGAAAAACCTTCTAGAAGTATGTGTCTTATATTAAATATAAAATTTAATGGTTCAAAAAAATTTTAAAACATACATATTTTGCAGATAAAGAATCTAAAATTATATGTGAATTGTGCGTCACTAGTAATGTAAAGAAATCTCTCAAAGCGGAACATACAAATCGACTGAAGACTGCGTTTGTGAAAGCTCTTCAACAGGAGCAAGAAATAGAACAAAGGTTGGCTCAAGCATCGCCGCCATCTTCTGTTTCCCCAGCGCCTGTGCATCCAATTCATATAAATCCACCAATGCCGTCCGTGCCCAAGCCAGCGCCTGCACCGAAACGTAACCCAACACCTCCACAACCGCATAAGATGCATCCTTCGGATCCGACAGGTGGTAAATTTAATGCCGCAGCTGCAGCTCACC
Organism: Acyrthosiphon pisum; assembly: GCF_005508785.2. Classification (NCBI taxonomy): domain Eukaryota; kingdom Metazoa; phylum Arthropoda; class Insecta; order Hemiptera; family Aphididae; genus Acyrthosiphon; species Acyrthosiphon pisum. Next base: position 7,452,256 of record NC_042494.1, read on the forward strand.
TTGCCCTCCAACAACAAATGCTCAGAGGATTATCACCTCATCCAGCAGCTGCCATGTTGCAGTTTGCACCACTTTTGTATCCATACCAACTAGCCATGGCGCAAGCTAGTGGAAAAAATTCGGCTGCTGCGGTAGCCGCAAACCTTGCTGAACTACAAAGGCAAGCAGTTGATTTGCAACGACAGTATTTAATGGAGATGATGCCCCAACAAGGCCAGTCCCGGTCTGCATCACAAACACCCACGTCTGCGCACAATTGGAAATCATGATCCTAATGATTTAAGTATACCAAAATGCACGCTCTATTGATTTTCCAGTGACGTGTGACTATCAACATTATTATTATTTATATATTATATATATATAATTGCACCCGGGAGGTCTGCGCAGGCGTTTTGTACTCGCACTAGACATGTTACGTGTTTTCTTGGACACGTCTTTAGAACTATCAAAGTTGCCGGTTATCAATCAATGCATTCCAACATGTGTGTACGTTCATACTGTGTGAATTAGCTGTTGTGCCGTATCTACATCATTGTTATTTAAGACTAGGAAAATACATAGCATATAAACAGCACAACACGTGTTGCCACTGTGCTCTCAACTGTGAATGTGTTGTATGTGATGTCTATGAAATGGGTATGGAAAAAAATCAATAATATACTGACAAGTCTGTACATGTACACTTAACTAATTCATCATTACTCAGTCATTGTGCCGGACTCTATTTTATTATTATTATTTTTATATTTTAACTTTCAATTATTATTATTATTATTATTATTATTATTATTATTATTATGATTATTATTATTATTACGTTTCAGAGAAAACATTTGTAACAATGCGTTTGCGTTTGTACAAAATATTGTACAAAGTCACCTTGTATCAAACCTATTGTTTATATTGTTCAATTATTTTGTAAATAATCCAAGTATAAGATTAACCATGTGAAATCTATGAAAATTTTTTTTAAAAAATGTATAAACAAGAGCGTTGTTATTAATGCGTCTGATCCAATATTTTCTTTGGTTTCATAATATTTTATTTGATAATTTTTTTTTTTTTTTATGGAACCATGTTTTTTTATGAATGTATGTATGAAGAATATTGTCTGAATGTATTTTTACTTATATAATAAAACCGTTGTACGTTTTTTTTAGTCAATTCTGTTCCCATTTTGTTTTTACCTGGATATTGTAAATAATAAATTGATGGAATATTAGTTGTGCAAATTCATTTTTTTTTAATAAATACAATATTTACATCTTATATTTTAATTGTTGACCAACACAATGTACAATACCGTAAAACGGGGTGAATAGAAACAAAATCAGAAAAGTTATTACTTCGACGTTTCCTCCACCGAATATTCGTGTTATCAATATGGAACCTTCACTAATAAATAAACTAAACTGAACATACATTAGTACGGAATTTTATGAACTCTAAACTTTCTGTTTTTTTCTACCGCAATACAGTTAAACATTGAAAAACAACAACTGATAATTATCCTAATAAATTATTACAAAAATCACTGGTTCTTGTTATGTAAATATTACAAAAATATCAATTTTACTTCTTATAATCTGTTAAAAATATAGTTAGGTTTTATAATTTGTAAGTATTATTAAAAAAAAAAATGAATCATTTAAATATATAGGTTATACTGACTTACCAATTTAGGGATGAATAGAAACACATTCGTTATGGCTTGTACATATGTATTACATTGACCAAATTGTAAAAAACAAAAAATAAATCCATATTTAATGGCACTTTTTTATGATAAAAAAAAAAGTAGGGAACACAAAGGCATAGTACGTGGTTTTTTCTCATAATCAGGGAAAAATTGTTGCAAATTTACTTCTATTTTTGCTTATTTCTTTTTTAATTGAAATAAGTTAAAAATACACAAAAAAAGATTTTAATCGACAACTTTGATGTATTACTGCAAAGTTAAAGTATGTTTATTCACCCCGTTTTACGGTATATTGATATTCCCTCAACAGTATTTATTACTATTTCCATTGTTTTTATTTGTAATTATTATCTATGTACCTATACATTTTAAGTATCGTAATCCAACAATAAATAATTTATTTTATATAATTCTTCTCGAACCTAATTATTTTTTTTACCTCAAAATAATTTTGGATAATACATATTCATCATCGTTAATTTACTATATTTGTTTGATGCTGTTTTCCTAATGTTCTTAAATTTAATATGTTATCTAATTCGCCAAAAGAAAAAAAAACAATTGTAGTATAATTTTAATTAATAGGTAGGTAGTTTAACTCTTAAGGGGATTGCAGCACACGTATTTTTCATACGTTTTAGACCAATAAGTGGTGGAAAATTACACATACTTCGGAATGTAAGATTTAAATTTTTTATACATGTTTGACAAAATATCTAGGCTTTTTAGGAAGTAGATTTTCAATTTTCAATTTCAAATGACCTTAAAATAACCCTTTTTTTTTAAAAAAAAAATCCCATGAAATAATTGCATTACATTTGTATTTATTTTGGGCACATCTGATTTTAAATTTAAAAAAGCGGTTCATAAAAAGCATAGTCTAGAAGTTTATAAATTCAGCAATTTTTTCGAAATTACAATCGAAGTTCGGGAACTATCAATAATTTATTACCACTTTTAGTAGTTTTTATATTCGTACAAACAAGAATATATTTCATTTTTCGCAATATAGAAGAATAACTTACTAATAGGCAATAATAATAATCAATAATAATAATAATAATAATATTTTTCCAAAATTAAATACAACCATTATAAAGTGTATAATACTAACTACCTATATGAATCATTTTATTTCAACACTACACTCTGATCAGTTAAATTGTCTGTAAGTTTCCAGTGGTTAGTGCTTTTTTTCATTATTTTACAAAATGGGTAAAGACTGGCGTTTTGAGCGAAAAACTAGGTGTAAGTTAAGTGCACCTAGGTTAAAAAACACCGATTAAAAAGTCCTAGGAAAAAATTATTTAAAAAAATATAGTTTATTAGGTATTATTAATTATGCAATGACCATTATCATAATTAATAAATTGTATTTTTAAATTACTCGTATATTAAATTATTATATTAAAATTATTTCGTAAAAAGTTAACAAAAAAATTATTTATTATTATTATAACTATAGGTATATAAGTTAATTATCACATCTAGCTATAGAAAGTAAATTTGAGAATACAGAGGAATTAAAACATATTATTTGAAAAATTACTATTTAATAATAAAAAATTTTTGTTTTGTAATTTTTTACGAACTAATTTTGATTAAATATTTTTAATTATTAATATATATTAAATCATTTTTTCTCTGACTTTTTTCCTAATATCATAAAAATATATGTTGTATTAACATTTTTATAATTTTGAATAAAAGCTACAACATGAACAATTTTTTAAAAATTACCAAAAATGCAAATCAAAATTTAAATTACCATGTATTATTTTTAGATTCTGAGCGGAGCGACGAATGTATTTATTTTACAATGATGTGTTATTTATTTTTTTTTGTTTCTGTCATCACCTTTTAGAGTGCTTAGATTTTCTTCAACAGTATCTTTTCTAATAGGAAAGTGAATCTAGTTGGTACTTTGGGGGGTCAAAAGTAAAAATTCCCTAGTAGTTTTCAAAAGCACCGCGAAAAACAAAAGAAAATTTAAGGAATAACGGGCATTTTTATTTTTGGTACAACTTTCAAACAAATTACCGTAGGTGTAGGTACATGAAATTTTGACCGAATGTTTATACTAGCATTTTCTATACACCATAACATTTTTATTTTGAGCTGTTTACGGACATTTTCAGTTTCCATTTTTTTTTTAGTTTTTTTTCCTATAAATATAATATTGATGGTTAAAAAAAGCTTGAAAATTTAATGGAAGGCTTTTAGTATATTGTTCAAAGGAAGATGGAAAAAATTAAAAATCCTGTCACAATTTTTTTTCATAAGCATCTAAAGTTCAAATATTGATAAAATACGTAAAAATGATGACAATTTGCAAATTATTTTGTGTTAGAAATTCATAAAAAATTTTCTTTTTAAATCTAAGATTTGAAAATGCAGGGGCGGGTATCCTCAAATAAATATGTACCTATTGCTGAGGAAAATTCCGAGGACCCACCCATCTACAAACATTTATTAGAAAATATAAATTATCAATATTCAATTAGTGAGTCACGTCATATTTCTATTAATTTTTGAGCAATATCAAAATTTTAAATAAATATAAACAATTTTTTTTTAAAAGAACGAATCTTTATTTTTATAAATAACTTACTTAAAGGTAAAAATATATATAGGTAATTAATTGCCTATTAAGGAATTAAAACTAATTTATAAAACGACGTTGATGTTACTTAGATTTTTAAAAGGAAGGAGCTTATTTTTACGCCTTGAACTGCATTATGCTATTTATTTGAATGGTGATATATACGTTTATGGGATAAAAATTTAGAAAATGTTCCTTTCTTTTGAACTTAGGTGTTGGCGGCATACCTGTTGATGGCGTTTTAATACAAATTTTACTTTTTGTGAATTCTGGATTGGAAGGATTTCCGAGAATACTTCAAAACTAAGCTAGATAGTTTACGGTACCGCCGAGTAATAATTTTGGCAAAAAAAACGTTCAAAAATGTTAGTTTTAACTGTTAAAAGAATTGAAAACAGTTTTCAGAACGAATTAGGTTTTCAACTTTTTTAATTACACTTTATAAACAACTTTTAAGGAATCTGTCATCACAATTTCAAGTTTTTTTATTGAGTGAAAAAATATTTATTAACAATTATTGAAAACAAACTTAAATAATTGATAGTGTTTTTATGGCTATAAAGATTTAAAAGTGACAAAATGTTTTTAAAATGTTAACAATACTGAAGAAAATACTAATATTAACATCTGGGGAGATTTAAAGGATCGACGGTCAATGGTTTTTGAGTTACACTATTAAAAAAAATCGAATTTGTCAAAAATTGGTATTGCTTCAATCTAAATCTAAAATAGCAAGAATCAAAGTCCACATATTATACTGTCGGTATTATTTTGATTATAGTTTACTAGTTGGATAATAAATATAAATAACATTATGAATGCTACGTTAAAAATGATTTATTACAAACAACTGTATATTTTGTAATCCCAAATCCCAAATCCCAATAGCAACCAAACATGTTTAATGTTTATATTAGGTATATTTATTTTTTGTTGATTTTTTGAATTCAGGAAATATTATTTCATATAGATTTCATAAAATCCGAACATCTGGAAATATTAATTATCTTGGTAAAATAATGTATACATAATATAATGTCTGGTGTATTTAATTAATTTGTTTTCCTATTGGTTTTACAGAGAAATAATATGTTTATCAGCTTAATGGCTGATATCGCCGGCGAGGCCCATATGGTATGGTCTCAGGCTTGTGGACCATTGTGGTACGCCATTGTACAAAGTAAGTTTAGTCATGTAAATACTGGTTTAATTAATTGATTTTTAATCATATTATGAAAATGAGAGGAAATAGCATAATAATAATAAGCATAGTTTATTATTGAATGTTGTGTAATCGTAATATTATAAATAATGATTTGTAATTTATATTATACTACATAGATCAAATCTCGATTGGCCATAAAGAAAATGAGGACGGTGAGGTATGTAAAAATGTTAAACGTTTTAATCGTTTTATAATTTATTTATATTTAAATGCATATTGTACATAACTGTGAACTTATTAAGTATATGGGGTCCTATCGTAATATTATAACAATATACTAGTATACCTATTTAACATAAAATCACAACAACTAAACATAAAAACAGGACAACTCCATTTTTCGTAAAAATCGAAATTTTTGTTAGCATAGGTACCTATATTATAATATAATAGTGGAGTTACCTACCGTGTTTTGGCTCATGTTCATACGCTGGAGAAAAGAGGTGTGAACATGACATCAAATTTAATCACATTTCATAAATTAAATTATGAAGATTTTGTATGTTATTTTGTGATTTACTAAACTGATATTGTTAAGAAGACGCCTCACGAAAAATTTACTTAAGAATCACATGGACATCACTGTTAATTGTCATAATTTATTTTACATTATATTGTGATCGCACCTGCTGGGTGCTAGTTAATAATAAACGCAATTAATGATCTCTGATCACAATAATCAATATTATAATGCTATAATAATAAAAACATTAATATATTTTCTAATATATAAAAAGTGTCACAGTAACATGTTAGTGGTCACGTAACGGATCAACCGATTTTAATGAAATATTTTTTGTAAATTTAGTAGGTTTGATAATAATCCGTAAAATATTTTTCCTCTTCCTAGGTCCAAACCAGGGAAGTGCTCAAATGGAGATTTTGAGATTTACGGTGGAAATTTTTGTTTATAAATGGTTGCTATTGGTTATAGGAGAAATAATTAGTAGAAATTAGTATTTATTATTTGGTTAATCGGGCAAATCAGGTGCAAGCATGCATCAAAACATTTAAGTACAATTTTCGCATATTGCCTACGATCCAACGTAGTCTGATTGCCTATATACCAGAGAGGCTGAGTTGAATAGTCACAATTTTTTTAAATGTTGTACTTTTTTACTGGCAACGATTAAGTGCTATCAGCTAGTAACTATATACCTTTTAATAGCTTTCGATATAGTTTTTATGTATACTTTTTTATGATTAGTGATTGTTTTTTTTAGATTTTTCAACAATTTAATAGATATTAAGAAAAAAACTAAAATTATTTTATAATCATTTTTTATTGATTAAAGGAATTTAACATTTGTTAAGTTTTTTCACATACAAACAATATTGTATGATTATAGACCGAAACAAGTTGATCCGAAGTATAGAAAATTATCTTTTTGGAAAATCAAATAAGTTCAAATATTTTATTCATGGCTCGCGTTTGGTGCTTTTATATTATATGTTATTTTGTCATCCTTATCTAGCGTTAAAATAGTTATCAATATGGACATTTTATGTACAACTTAAAAACCTATAACTTCCAACAACATTTTTAAAAACTATAAATCAATAAACGTGAAACGATAAACATAATTGAATATGGTTTTACTTTATTTTATTTTTGAATTAACTTAACAAACTTTTAATTCCCTATCATTTGAGTTTGGTAAAATTTTCAGTTATAAATATTTAATATTTCATTATCAACACAAATTTCTATAAATAACTCAAAACGAGTCAAAATATTTTAACGACAAAAAAAGAAAACCGTTATATGAGTATTTATTAATTAAAGGGTAATATCCAATGTCTAACTATTTAAACGATCTTAAAAAATTAATTTCACTTTCCGGTAAACTTTTTTTTATGTCAAATGTAAACTTAAGGGGAATCATGTATGAAAATTTCAAATGTTAGGTAAACATAGAAAATTTTTTTTATAAATTTCTAACTCAAAATAATTTTCCAATTTTCCCTTATACGTGCAAGGTGCAAAAAACCTGCATAACTCTGTATATATTTATTCATTTTATGTTGAGTACGTACTCTAAAGCCATATTTTATCTAAAACCAATCATAGAATGTAGGTACATTACTTCAGCTGCAAAAATTTACTAGTATAATGATCGAACATTGAAGATTGTGCAGTCAGTACTGAATAATAGTAGCGCCATTTCGGTTTTCAATAGATAGGGCAAACGTAGTTTTGATCAGCCCAAGCGAATAATCGAATATGCTAAGATTGTTTGACAACATAACGATTTAATCTATGAATATTTTATGATGTATGTTTCACCTTTTTTTTTAAGGGCTTAATTTACGATTTTAATTGCATATTTCATAATTTAGTGCATATATCTGGTTTTTAAATTTTTTTTTTAAATAATTATTATTGTCATTAAGAAAAAAATGTATGATTGTGTTAGTAGTCAGAACTGAATAATAATGGCGTTATATCATTTTTAAATAGAGAGGGGCAAACGTTTTGCCCAAATGGGTTATAAAAAACTACTCCCTTCGCTTGCAAGCACATAATTCCTTACATTTTTAAAAAATTACCATTCACACCTCACATATTTTATAATTTAAATATTTTTACTTTAATCGTTGAAACCCTTTTTTTAAACTAGGTAACAACATTTTTTGCAAATAATCTAAGGTAGTAAATATTTTTTAAAAACAATTTGTACATACAAATTAATACTCTGTTATTTTTCATTGCTACTTACTAGACCAAATTTTATCTGTTTTTTTTAAAATATATTACAATATTAGAAATTATTTGCAATTCTTGAGCGATATACTCCAACTTTATTTGGCACGTAGGTTTTTGACCGGACCACCCATAACTTTCTTTAAGACATTTGTACATATTAAATATTATTGGAAACACGTCGAAAAAATTTAATTTTAATATACTAAACTAAATTCAATACAATAGATTATGTTACACCGTACTAGACTAACATAAAGTTAATTAAATAAATTATAACTAAGAGCGACGATCGGTTAAGATATTAATTATGATTATTGTTGTGTATACAAACATTTTATTTAACAATATATTTATTTACTTCATAAAACACACACACATGCGTCCAAATATGAATAATTTATCTCAACTATTAATTAATAATTACCAATTTGTCATTGTGACAATAATTTCTTATTACACATTTAGTACACTAATATTTTTTCAAATTATTATAAAAATAGGAATGTTTTTGCACTAATTAAATATAAAATAATGGTTAAACTGAAACAACCGGGCACCTGGCCATCGGGCTGCTTTTAAAATCAGACAGGGGCAAACGTCCACCTTGCCACCCTCCAAAATTACGCCATAAATAGTGATGTACCGTCGTACCGTTTATTTATACACGCTGATATAAGATAGACAATATCTACGAGTATTTGACGTTAAGTACATAAGAATTGAACGTCAGCGATCAATTAATGTTACGAACAATTCCTATTCACCATTCACCCTTAAATAACCTACATATAATTTGCGATCAATCGTCGACTATCATTGCGATCAATTGGCTTGCGATCAATATTGTCGTACGACAAATTGACGATACACTCAAAATCGCACGTAGCCGATAAGTGCATTTTTTTGACACGCCCGACCACTGCTGATTGAACTATATTATACATTTGTACACAATATATGTCATACATACACTTACACTATTTATCCGGTCACGGCGAAGTATTATGTAACTAAGATACCATAATATCATTATTATAATATACACCCAGCTCTAACATATTATTATGTTTTTAGACAGTGCAGTTGAACGAACATGTAGATTTACTATTGAAATATTTGACTAAAGGAGACCGAATAAATGTGAATACAATTTGTGCTAATTATGTGCATTCCCGTGACGTAGTTGAAAAAATGATTCAACACAAAATTGAAATAGGGCCGTGTCAAAATGAGAAATACTCCTATATTGACCGATAGATGTTACGTCATAACGTCGACACAGGTAATTTTCATTTTTCACTACATATATATTGGTTCTGTGTGGATATTTAAGTATATATTATAGTTTAAATAATACAATAAAAAATAATTTAATAAAACCGTTTCATGTTGAATATAATCACGTTTAATCTTTTTAATGATGTCCTTTAAAATAGTCGTTTCATAATTAAATCAAAAAAAACATTACTATCTTGTCTTGTAAATATAAATAATTAATAAATAATTAATAAAGATTATTCACGTAATATAAATAAACCTATATAAAACAAAATAAATTGGCTGGATTAATGAGTATTCATATTAAAAATTGTTTCTAAAAAAATTAGTTACTTTTGCTATTGATTTATATTATATAGCATCTACGAAAAAGGCGGCACAGAGGCAAATTGCAGTCGAAGCGCTTGCCTTTTTCTACGGGTATGATTATTTACGATAATTTGGTTTAATCACTTCATTAATCTGTAGTATATTATATTTCTACTTTCTACATTAATAAATAAATAAAATTATTTTTCAACAGTGTTCGATTATTCAACAATTAATAAGCCGTTGATTGTGCCTTTCACCGGAGGCTGGAGGATTTGCAATAACGCAGTAACTGTGTCCGGTCGAAGTTAATTTAATAGTTGTACCGGTTGATAGTTACCGAGGTTTTTCGGTAACTTATTCATCGCATAAAATTTTCATAAATAAAATACATTTTTGGTAGCATTATTGGAAACTTTTTAATGCCTTTACTGTAGGTTTCTAATACATCATTTTCCTAACTCTAATAATCAGATATTTTATATACCGTTAAGCCTCATATTATGTAAACTATGTATAGTGTGGTGTCCTGTAAGTTCATCGTATCGAATTGATTAAAGTCTAGATAGTATGGGTTGAACAATGAACAATGCATTCCAAGTACATAATTTGGTTCTAAGGCAAAACTTTTATTTTGTATTTTCGCTGTTTTTCATGAGTTTATACATGCGTAAAAAATTCAAATCGGACATTCCTAAGTATATGTAATTTATCACAGCTTATTATTGGTATAACACTTATGAAAAATACGAATGCTTTGATCCCCTTAAAAGTACCATCATCTAGAAAATCCCTAGAACAAAATTTGTCTTTCATAGTTTTCAATGTTTTCGATTGAAAAAAAGTTATTGATTTAGAGTTAAAAAAACTTACATTTTATGATGAAGTGGTCGGACATTTTACAACCAAAAATAGGAGAATTGATTTAGTTTATAAGTAAAAAAAAATTTGTTTTGTATTTATTATTTTATTTAAACGTTCTGAAGAATTCAACAAATTATTTTAGGAGTGGTACTAA
>NC_042494.1:7463341-7464490 GCF_005508785.2 Acyrthosiphon pisum
GTTATACTAATAATTAATAAATAATATTTATATAGAGATTTAAAATATGAAAAATCTTGTGTACACAACCTATGTTTAAAATTAAATTTTTAAAACTCAAGCCGGAACCCCCTCAAATTCATTGCCTTATAATTTTCAACCCATACATTAAGTTGAAACAGACCCTACTCCACCGCCAAATTATCTAGTATATATATATATATATATATATATATATATATCTGGCAAGTTATTTACAATACTTAATTATTTTCAACATAATTTCAGATGTTAGCAGCAAATCATAATTTATTATTTTATTAATATTTGACATTTAACATTTAACTTTGGTATTTCATATCACACGTTGGTAGGTATTTTATATGATTATATTGTTCTATTTTAAATAAGTTAATACCTATTAAATTTAAAAATAATAACGTATGGCCCCAAACGATATATAATAAATTATTAGGGGTTATGCTAAGGTAAAGATAAATCGCGTGAAATAAATATTTCTACGAAACCAATATTTTGACTTATAAATTATTTCGTTTTGAGTTATTTTTTGTTATTATTTATATTATATTATATTAATGATATATTATATATTTTGTTAATTGTGATGTTTTGTATTGTGGTATTTAGTTATTTTTGTATATCGTTTTCCGTTATAATAACGTTTCAAATTTCAACCGTTTTTTCAAATATAACGTTTGCAAGCCCTGGATTTTAATACCTATTTAACTTTTTTTTTTAAATTAGATTGACCTTTAAAGAAGGAATTACTGAATTAGTCTTCTGTCACCTTATTATTATTGTTTATTTATTTTAATTTTTTACTGATATGATAAATGTGGATCACTATTGAGTTATAGAACAATAAGCTATACTCTTAAGACGATTATTTTAAGGTACTCGTTTTTATACAATTTTATGAAAATATGTTTTGTACTTGAAATAATATAAAATAACAACAAAATAGATGAGTATAATTTATTTTGAAATATTATAAAGTATATTATGCATTTAAAATATATTGCGAAAAAAGTAGTTGAGGACAAGTACAAATACTTTGAGTTTATATAATTGTTAAATATAAAATCAAATACTTTTCGTTTTTACTAAAAACTGATAGTAAAAGAGTTTTTTAATGTAAGTATATAATTA
>NC_042494.1:7466373-7467357 GCF_005508785.2 Acyrthosiphon pisum
CAGAGATTTTCATTTAACATTTTTATAGTTAGATATTAGTTTTACAATTTATATTTAAAAAGTAAAGTAAATAGTTTTTTTTTTTACTATTATTATTAATATAATAGCTTTAAAGCCCATGGCAACCCATTTATAAACAAAAATTTCCATCGGAAATCATAAAATTCCCGTTTGAGCACCTCTCAGAGTTGGTCCTCTCCCTTTCTAAAATTAGCCTATCTTTTAAGTTGAACTATATTATAAATGGTTACCAAATTTTATCAAAATCCATTCAGTAGTTTCAGAGTCCATTGAGGACAAACATTGTGACACGAGATTTATATATATTAAGATAATAATTATTATTGTTACTATCGTAGTTTCAGGAATTCGTATTTTGTGAAATGGGTGGGTGGTATTGTGACAAAAGCGATAACGGGGATTACACACACTAATGTTCATTTATTTCTCAAACATAGACATAGCCCAAATGTACTTGACTTACGATTGCCTAAATATTACTCCTTAAAACATGATACGTTGGAGCCTCCTTAAATTTTTTTCCACTCTTTATAATTATATATTCTTATTTATTGTAGGTACCTACTACTTTACTGTAAATTTACTATTAATACTTCATATTATTTATGTATTTATAATGTAATTTAGACCCCTGAGCTCCCACATCATTTCTCTCAGTTGTGCACAATATTTTAAAAACGTAATTCAGACACACAACAAAATATAACCTTAGTAATTATTATAGTTATAAATATAAATATTAATAATAATGATCATAATATTCAGGGCCGGATTTAGAGGAGTGGAGGCCTAGGGGCATCAAAGGAGTGGGGGCCCCCTGGCCCCAAATTATTTTACAAATAAAATGAACAATTTTTTTTCAAAGTAGATTATTTTTCTTTTATTAGTATTTAACAAACATATATACAATATATATAAATATAATCAGAAACAAGAAATTAAATTTAAGTGTTAACAAACGTA
>NC_042494.1:7467407-7469866 GCF_005508785.2 Acyrthosiphon pisum
AAAAATCTTGTGGACACAACCTATGTTTAAAATTAAATTTTTAAAACTCAAGCCGGAACCCCCTCAAATTCATTGCTTTATCATTTTCAACCCATACTTTAAGTTGAAACAGACGCTACTCCACCACCAAATTATCCAGTATATATATATATATCTGGCAAGTTATTTACTATAGTTAATTATTTTAAACATAATTTCAGATGTTAGCAGCAAATCATAATTTATTATTTTATTAATATTTGACATTTAACATTTAACTTTGGTATTTGGGGATCCGCTAAACCCTCCAACACCAGATCAATACAAGCCTTCCAGTCCATCTGTCTCCGTCTAGTTTCCTCTGCTCCTTGGTACATAACAAATTCCAACCTCCACAAAGACTTAAAAATACAAACCCTAAATAAAATCTCTAAAACATACTACATTAGATTTCATAATAAACTCCAATCACACACTAATCCACTAATCAAACAAATTATCATCTAAAACTCTACCCGACAACCCTCGTCGTAGACTAAAAAGAAAATGGTGTAGGGATCTCTTACATTATTAATTAATAATCATTAGTCAATAGCTAACGCGCGTGCTGGGTGTTATCAATGGATAACTTCCCAATCATATTATTCGCCGTTAATTTTATATTCTTTCCTTTATCAAATCTAATTATTGTACAAATAACTGTATAGATTGTAGATGTATTTAAAAAAAAAAATTTAAAAATTTAAAAAAAAACTGGTATTTCATATCACACGTTGGTAGGTATTTTATATGATTATATTGTTCTATTTTAAACAAGTTAATACCTATTGAATTTAAAAATAATAACGTATGGCCCCAAACGATATATAATAAATTATTAGGGGTTATGCTATGGTAAAGATAAATCGCGTGAAATAAATATTTCTACGAAACCAATATTTTGACTTATAAATTATTTCGTTTTGAGTTATTTTTTGTTTAATATATTATATTAATGAATATCATATATTTTGTTAATTGTGATGTTTTGTATTGTGGTATTTAGTTATTTTTGTATATCATTTTCCGTTATAATAACGTTTCAAATTTCAACCGTTTTTTCAAATATAACGTTTGCAAGCCCTGGATTTTAATACCTATTTAACTTTTTTTTTTAAATTAGATTGACCTCCAAAGAAGGAATTACTGAATTAGTCTTCTATCACCTTATTATTATTGTTTATTTATTTTAATTTTTTACTGATATGATAAATGTGGATCACTATTGAGTTATAGAACAATAAGCTATACTCTTAGACGATTATTTTAAGGTACTCGTTTTTATACAATTTTATGAAAATATGTTTCGTACTTGAAATAATATAAAATAACAACAAAATAGATGAGTATAATTTATTTTGAAATATTATAAAGTATATTATGCATTTAAAATATATTGCGAAAAAAGTAGTTGAGGACAAATACAAATACTTTGAGTGTATATAATTGTTAAATATAAAATCAAATACTTTTTCGTTTTTACTAAAAACTGATTTTAAAAAGAGTTTTTTAATGTAGGTATATAATTATAATTAAATTTCAATACTGATAATATTAGTATATTTCATATCTGTTAAAATAATTCCAGCACAACATTTATATCTTAAAATATAACAAGACAATTTTAAGTTAAATAACCGATTTTGATCAACTATAGAATTATTTTTAAATAATTATATTTATATTATGTATTAAATTACTGAGGTATATTATAGCTATTTGAGTTTAGGCGAAAATGTAATACAAGATTCCTAGTAAGTTTGTCTACCATTATCAAAAAAAAAAAAAATGTCTACGAGCAAATCAAATTAAATTTTTTGAGGGTTTGAAATTCATATTTTTACAACATTTGACATTAACTCGATTTCTCATGTAACAATTCTCTTATTTTGTTGTAATTAAAAAACAAATTACTGTAAATATTTTAAAATTTCACTGAATGTTTATATTAGCATTTTCTATACACCTATATATTTTAAAAATAATTTTACTCATTTTGAGCTGTTTACGGACATTGTCAGTTTTCAATTTTTTTAGTTTTTTTTTCTCTAAATACCAATAAAATGTTATTTGTTGGGTGAAAAAGCGTGAAAATGTAACGCAAGGCTCCTGATATATTTTTACAATATCAGTTGAAAAATATTAAAAATACATAGTCACCATTTTTTTATAAGCATTTAAAGTTCAAATTTCGACCAAATTTATACTTAATTTACTAAAATGTATTTTACCATCATGTATGACGTTATGTATGCAGTGGCCTATCATAATTGAAATTCATATACAAATGTGTGTATTATCAAGAATAAGTATCATATTTACAATTTTAATAAAAATATTATTAAAATATTATTAGTACCTACCTAATATAAATATTTAGACTTCAAGTTTCAATAAAAAAATATATAGAAGTTTATAATTTTTAATAGAATATAATATAA
>NC_042494.1:7469916-7470934 GCF_005508785.2 Acyrthosiphon pisum
TAGAAAGTATTCTACATTTCCCTTTTTAACCTCAAACTCTTTTTCTAAGTTTGTTGACAGTTTATCTATTATATCTTCATTATCCGCCGCGATTAAGCCATCGTCAACAAATATTGCAAGAATAATTTGATTGTTATCAGCTTTGAATACACATGCATCCGCTTCGGTACATTGTAAACCAAATGCATTTAAAAAGTTCCTAAAGCGTACTATATTCCAACATCTTGGACTTTGTTTCAAGCCATACAAACTTCGCTGAAGCTTTATTCGATCCATCTTCGTATCCTGGTGGTTGTACCATGTATATTTCTTCCTGTAGTTCTCCGTACAGAAATGCTGTCTTAATGTCGAATTGTCGTAATATTAATTTTTCCACAGCTGCTACTGCGAATATCGCCATTATTGATTCGTATCTAACCACTGGCGAAAATGTTTCGTGGTAATCTATACCGTACTTCTGTGAACAACCTTTAATGACCAATCTGGCCTTAAATTTATCTATATTACCGTCAGTTTTATATTTGGTTTTGAATACCCATGCATTACGTAATGCAACCTTGCCCTGAGGCAAATTGACTAGTGACCAAGTGTTGTTTTCGTGTAATGACGTTATTTCATCGTGCATAGCGTCCTCCCATTCATTTTTGTTTGGCCCAGTAATTGCCTCATTATAATTCAATGGATTGACACAGTTACCAATAAAAGTCTGAACATTGTACCTGTCCGGTTTCTTAAGCGTATTTCTGTCACGTAGAACCATAACATTTCTATCATCGACTATGTTTTCGTCCTTCGCCCGCACGCCCGTTGAATTAATCTGAGTCTCTGTACACTCTAGTGTGTCTGTATTATATTTTTATATTTATTACATTCGTCTTCGAATATAATGTCTCTGCACACAGATATTCTATTTGTTTTCGAATAATACACACGATAACCTTTCGTGTTATTCGAATAGCCAACAAATATACCTTTTTCACTCTATGGATCCCACTTCTTACGTTTTTGTTTTGGTATG
>NC_042494.1:7471034-7479784 GCF_005508785.2 Acyrthosiphon pisum
CTATATACTTATATTAGGTGAATCTTACATGCTTATAATTATCTAGTTTAAGACTACAATTTTTATATTATCAATGAATGCATGTTCTCATAGTAGAACAATATTATAAATATTTTATAATATTAATGACTAGATTTTTTTTTTATTTTAGCATCAAAACGTACGTAATCACATTTGTTTTGTAATAGATTATTGTTTTATAGTCTTTATTCTTATAAAGTTTTCTATTTAGGAATGTATGGATTTCCTGACGACATTTTTTCTATTTATTAACTGTACCTAAATAAAATTAAACTATAACTTTCCAATATATTTTACTCATACCTAATCATGTGATATTTAAATACCGCTAATCGCCAAAATATTTGCACAAACCTCAAATAATCGTTTACACGTTCAAATTAAGTTTTAATTTGTGCCAATCATAATAGTCTTCAAGCAGTCTTGGAATCCACGCAAGCCAAATTTTTATTCAAATATCCGTTTACACGTTTAAATATTTGCACGAATTAGATTTTTACAAGCCAGTTTGAACAAGTAAAAATAACCTGATATAAGCCCACCCTTTAGATAACGACAACACTGTTATTTAACCTGGTTGAGTGTCAAATTAATTAATTAATGTTTGAGATGCCATTGAATGCAATGATGATAAATGATTACATAATATATTACCTACATTCAGAAAAAAAGTCTGAACAAACACGGTCGTTTGCCTATATATATTTTCTAAAGATATTTATACCTTTATATTATAATATATAGTTTAATTGTATTTAAGTCTTAGAATAGATTGTACTCATTTTTGCCAAAAAAATACGTTAAACGGAAAATTGGTACGGTCTATTGTGGTTCGAATAAAAGAAATTAAATACGCGGAATATTGGTACTATAATATATTTCATTTTCAGTGGTTAAAAAAATGTGTATGGAATTAAATTAAATATAAGTTTACAATAGTAATATAATACATAGTAAAAAAGGTGGGCGAGTGGGTGTCACTCTGCTGTACAGTAAATTTGAATTCAATCCTAATATATTGTTTCAAAGAGGAAAAACAGATGAAAAATATTAAAATCCAGTCACTATTTTTTTTTATAAGCATTTAAAGTTCAAATTTTAACAAAATGTATCAAATTAAAAGTTTACAAAGATATAGTAAATTTAAAATTATTTTGAGTTAGAAATTCATAAAAAATTCCTATTCAAATCTAAAATTTGAAAATATATTACAAGATTCCTCATAAGTTTGTCTACCTTTATCAAAAAAAAAAATGTCTACGAGCAAATCAAATTAAATTTTTATGAGCGTTTGAAGTTCATATTTTTACAACATTTGACATTAACTCGATTTCTCATGTAACAATTCTCTTATTTTGTTAGTAATTAAAAAACAAATTACTGTAAATATTTTAAAATTTCACTGAATGTTTATATTAGCATTTTCTATACACCTATATATTTTAAAAATAATTTTACTCATTTTGAGCTGTTTACGGACATTGTCAGTTTTCAATTTTTTTAGTTTTTTTTTCTCTAAATACCAATAAAATGTTATTTGTTGGGTGAAAAAGCGTGAAAATGTAACGCAAGGCTCCTGATATATTTTTACAATATCAGTTGAAAAATATTAAAAATACATAGTCACCATTTTTTTATAAGCATTTAAAGTTCAAATTTCGACCAAATTTATACTTAATTTACTAAAATGTATTTTACCATCATGTATGACGTTATGTATGCAGTGGCCTATCATAATTGAAATTCATATACAAATGTGTGTATTATCAAGAATAAGTATCATATTTACAATTTTAATAAAAATATTATTAAAATATTATTAGTACCTACCTAATATAAATATTTAGACTTCAAGTTTCAATAAAAAAATATTAGAAGTTTATAATTTTTAATAGAATATAATATAAGTTTTTATCGATCGAAATTTTAGATCCTGAGTGCGGAGCGTAGATACTGGTTATGTTGTTATTTCTTGTTTTGTAAACACGAACCAATCTTAATGAACTTAAAATATAGTTAGAGAATAATGTGGTCAGAATTTTGGTAAAAGAAAATTTTTTTTCACTTTTTTCCTTGGTTACAAAAATTCGTATAATATATTATATTATATTATATACTGAATATATGTGCTCAGTATCATTGAATTGAAGAAAATTATATTAATTAATAGTTTATCTTTCATTTAAAATTCAATATATAAACTATAAGTAATGGTTGTCTAGAATTTTTATTAATTGTATCATATTTTTTAAATTTTTAAAAGGTAGGTAGGTATTATAATAATAATAATAATTATTATTGTTATTATTATTATTACTATCGCAGTTCCAGGAATTCGTATTTTGTGAAATGGGTGGGTGGTATTGTGACAAAAGCGATAACGGGGATTACACACACTAATGTTCATTTACTTCTCAAACATAGACATAGCCCAAATGTACATGCCTTACGATTGCCTAAATATTACTCCTTAAAACATGATACGTTGGAGCCTCCTTAAATTTTTTTCCACTCTTTATAATTATATATTCTTATTTATTGCAGGTATCTACTACTTTACTCTAAATTTACTATTAATACTTCATATTATTTATGTATTTATAATGTAGTTTAGACAGGGGGTCTATGATGTGGGGCTCCCACATCATTTCTCTCAGTTGTGCACAATATTTTAAAAACGTCATTCAGACACACAACAAAATATAACCTTAGTAATTATTATAGTTATAAATATAAATATTAATAATAATGATCATAATATTCAGGGCCGGATTTAGAGGAGTGGAGGCCTAGGGACATCAAAGGAGTGGGGGCCCCCTGGCCCCAAATTATTTTACAAATAAAATGAACAATTTTTTTTCGAAGTAGATTATTTTTCTTTTATTAGTATTTAACAAACATATATACAATATATATAAATATAATCAGAAACAAGAAATTAAATTTAAGTGTTAACAAACGGAACCTTGCGAGCTTTTTTCGCCGAAAAATCGTTGATAAGTTCGCTGAAATCCAGTTCCCGAAGTAAATCACTTTCAATGCTCAGGAGAGAAAAAGGAAAATCGAATAATATTATTATTGTGCGTATAGCGTTTGCGAGTTCGCGTCAATCAATAGAGGCGGTGGCGGTAGCGGTGGGATTTAGGATGCGCCGGATTTACTGATAAACAAACAACTTGCTGGTGACATAAAATTTCACGGAATTACCCATCGGCAATCAGTGTTAAATTTATTTTTATCCTATTGGCCAATTTCGACGGGACGGCGCGCGGCGGGGTGACGGTGCATTTGTAATTTGGAAAATTTTTTTTTTCGAAGTCACTATTGGGGAGGCCCCTTTTTTGTGGAGACCCGGGGCTTTTTAATAATAAAAAAACGTGCCCCTTTTGTATCATCAATCGACAGTTGTAGGAATATAGACAACGTGACAAACTTTACACTTCAATTATAAATGTACGTATTATGTACTTGTGGATACCAGTGGCGTATATACGAATTATATTCACTATGGGCCGATTTATCAGTTATCAAGAGACAAGCATAGCACGACTAACATGGCCATAATTATACATTTTTTAGGGTGGTTATAATTATGACATTTCAATATATACAGTACAAATATAAATTGCGCAAGTTAATTTTATAATTCCTATGTAAAATTAATTTTTTGGTTATTTTTTTAAAAATAATGACAGTGTCATTTATATATTTTGATGTTATCTTATTATGAATTTAACATCAAAGTCAATAAGTCATCAAAGCAAGTACTGACAATATAACATTTCCTTGTTGATTCCTCAAAAACGGTTTTAATCAACCGGCTAACTTAATCATGGTGAAAAACTGTAAACAGTGCAAATATACATGCAATGGTTTGATTGAACCTGCAATTTCACTATGGGCCCTGGCCTAGGGGGTCACCCCCCTAAATGGGTTGACTGGTGGATACTTAGTTATCAATTGTTAACTTATTGAACAGTTAAGTCTGGTTCTGGTTGAGTTTACTAAATAATAATAATAATAATAATATTTTTTTTCTACTGAGGGCTGAATACCTGACAACTATGATTGTTCACTATATACTGTCTCTTATTATAAATAATATAAGTAATGTTTTAATTCAATAAATCATCATCATATTATTAAATGGTTTTATGTGTATCAAAAAAAATATTATAAAAAACAATACCCATAAGTTAAAAAAATAAAAAATATAATGAAAATATATTGAAATATAAAAATATTTATATTCATCATTATATTGTAGGTACCTAATATTATTGTCCTTGGAAATGTTCAATATTCTACAAACCGTAAACAATTTGACGAAGATCACGAGTCACGACGAGTGCATATTATGTCAGGTTCACGTGTATCGATGTATTTGTTTATCGCATGTGGTCTAGTAAAGCCGTATAATATGTATCATATTTTTATGTATATATGTATATACCCATTTAGGTTATATAGCATACACCTTCATATTATATTTATCAAAAACCATATTATACATAATATTAATATGTTATAAATATTAGCATCAGTTGCATCACTTATAATACATCATATCACACGCTAAAACACATTTTCCATATCTTTTGTTGAGTCAAAAATATCGAAACGTAAACATATATTATGTTATTATGTGATTAGTGCAAACCTATTACCAAATAAGTCGAGTGTACTATCTTATATACCAAATATAATATAAAAAACTATGTTATAAATCGTAATTTATGGAGGATTTGTTTTTATTTACAATATTTTTGATTGGAAGGATCGACGATAACAATCGTCACCTTTTAGTGTCTATATTGAATTATATCATCATCAGTTATTATTATATTGTAAGTTATATCATAATCCTTTGAAAGTTGAAAGATTTCGTGTTTACATTAGACATCGACTATCAAATGTAGGTATATTATATTATATTATGCATTTATGCGTAACGTCTTATGTGACTTACGTCACTGTACATGCGATGACTTATTATATTATGTCAATAGAGAACTCAAAACGAGCCAACATATATCAACATTCACTTTAGATTCTGAGCGAAGCGATGAATGTATTGATTTTAAAATGATGTGTGTTTTTTATTTTTTATTTTTTTTGATCATTTTAAGTTCGTATTTTTACAAAATAGGATATTCGCTCGATTTCTCGTGTAGCGATATCCTTGTTTTGTTGTAATATAAAAAAGAATAGTTGCAAATGCATAAAAATTAGACTGAATGTTTATTTTATCAATTCCTATACTTGACACAATTAAAAAATAAAAATTGAGTTATTTTGAGCTGCATACGGACATTTTAAATTTCTTAGTTTTTTCCCTATAAATGTCAATAAAATTGTATTTGTTGGGTCGAAAAGTGTGAAAACTTAACACAAGGCTCCCGATATATTGCTACAATGGTAGTTGAAATATATTAAAAATACATTGGCACACATTTTTATTATAAGCATTTAAAATTCACATTTTGACTAAATTTTAAAAATTACTTTGTAGGTAGTAAAAAAAATGTATATAGAATGTTCAACCTTTATAGTTAAGGATTGCAAATTTAAATCAAGGTTCTACATAAGTAGTTAACTCTGTAACCAACAAAAACTGAAAAATATATAGGTAAACAGTTTTTTTATAGTTATTTTAAGTTCAAATTTGGACGAAATTACATATTAAATAACCAAGAACAACAATTTTAATTATTTTGTTGTAATTTTATGATGTTATTAAACTTACCGACTACTGTATTAATAATAAGTAATAACAATAGGTATAACCATAATATAAAATATCCACACTGACAAACCGTCACCGCTCAGAATCGTATCGTTTTTCGTATACCTACTATGATATTGTACCATTGAATTCAAATTTAATACCATCCATTACACAGTAACTCTCTTGTAACCTAACGTACAGCAGATCCGTCATACACTTATTCGATTTTTATATACACAGATGTATAATTGGTGATCGTTGTTTTGACAAAATTGCAAAATAGTAAAACCCATGAAGGTCGTAAGAAACCGATAGCCTTGTTCAGAATAACATCCCTGAAACGGTTTTAGTGCATTAGTATTTACTATTAATGTGATAAATATTATATAATATCTAGGTACCTGTATCTACACACAACACCTATAAATTACTCAAGTCAGTGTAGATAACTACTATTAGAGGTAGGTAGTACCTTAAACGTAGGTACACAAAACGCCAATCTTAATACCCAACATAACTATTATGCTCAGTGTAATCCCGCTTCTTGGATGTCGGCTTAGATATAACCTATCGAAAAAGTAAGATCATTATAAGACAATAGCTGTCTACGTCGCCACGGAGTGCTTATCCCGAATTTGTTTACTATTTGTTGTTATTATATTGTGTCTGTTATATGTATTATTGTATCTGTATAGGCGTTAAGTACTATATTATTAATTTTATTACTTCTCCTATATATACAGATAATGCATTAATACCTATGTGTATATTGACACGTAGTTGTGACTTATGAGTTATGACTTATGATCATGGTTAGGATAATTAAAACAACAATCCTTATCTTTGTAGTAATAACTAACATTGATTACGACTTTGATCATTTTTCATTGTAAACAAAATCGCTAAATACACTTTATCGACACCGTTATATCCAGTAGATATCCAAGCAGTAGGTACCGCATGAATTGGCCATACGTAAAAAGGGTAGGTATAGGGTAGTAGGTGTACCTAATACTTACTGAAAGTTGTGCATCTATATTTTTATTAACTGATATTATTCAATATAATAAATTAATAAATGTTATCTATATTTCGAATTTTTGCACACAAAAGATATGTTATATATTTCATTTATTTGGTTTGATATTTGCTATGAATTACAAGTCCTTAAAGTACTATTACCATAATACCATCCATGATCCATAGCATCTAGAGATTTTACAAGAACATTTTAGGTAGGTAGAATATTTCAAAGTAATTATGTATGTAATAACTAATAATTACATAATATTTAAGTTTTCTCAATGGACAAAATAGTGCTTAATAGTGATTAGTCATAGCTGATCGTTAACATTTTTACTAGGAGTGGGTAGTAACCTACTCACCCCAAGCATAACCTTTTACTTTTTAGCAACCATTTGATGGATGGATATCTTCATTAGGATTTTAATGACAACCCATTAGGCGGGGTTTAACGTCTTCAAAGAAATCGTATGTAATAAATGTAGGTATAATTTATAACATAGGCATACACATATACAAGGTGGTACTTTTAAAGTTAACCAGTAACCGTTCATATTATTGAAAATTATTAACGTTTAAAAAAAGAGGGTAAGTGCAGTGTGGTGGAGTAGGTCAGCGGTGGTGGAAGTTTGTCCGTCGTCCCTCCAGCCTTTGAACAGGGTAGTATATTATTCTTTATTGCAGTATTCGATTTGAATGCAATGATTGCATTCGATAAAAGACGATTTTGAGCGGACGAAAGAAAATTTATGAATCATAAATATGTATTAATAAGTAACCATTAATTGTATTTGTATATACCTAGAGAGAATTAGGTAATTTTTTAATTTTATTCGTTTCTATGGTGATGAACAAAGGGTTAGGAAAATAAATGTTGATAGTTTTTCCCGTAGCGTTCAAAAACTATTAAGCAGGGCTTGAAACCGTTTTCAAAACCGATTCCAGAAGCGCAGTATAAACTGTTTTAAAACCGAAACCGAAACCGTAATTAAAAATGAAACCAAAAAAAATTGGATACCGGTATTCAAAACCGAAACAAAAACGGAAATTTCTTAATACCAGTATTGCTAAGTTGAAACCAAAATCGTAAAATTTCAAAACCGGTATACAAAATCGAAACCGAAATTGAAATTATTTCAATCGGTTTCAAGCCCTGCTATTAAGAAAATCTTACCCTCTAAAGTACCATCTTGATCCAATTTGCTAAAGATAAGATACTATATGTTAAAATCGAAGTAAACCTTCTGGTAGAAATTTCGTACAAAAAAAATAAAAAAATAAACATAATTGTAAAATCACTAGCTTCTTCGCTCCGCTCAGAATCTAAAATATTTCCAAAAATGGTAATACTTTATGAGAAAATAAGTAATTAGTTGTTTAGTATTTACCTATATGGCTGTATAATACTATAATTTTAATGACCATAGCTATTATCAATAACTATTAGAGGTCCGAAAAACAGCACGCACTGCGCAGAGCCGCAATTACAGTTTTGAGGTGTCAGTTGAAAAATATTTCAGGAGCCCTTTACTGCGGACATAAACAGTGGCAGACAGGAGACTTGCATTTTTGAGAGTTCATATATCTAACTAAAGTGACCTACCCACTTGCCATTTTCCACTGCGCTACTTACCAAGTACACTGTAGCGCTCTACAAAAAAACAAGGTATATAATTAATAGTAAATATAATATATAATATACTGTACCGCGTTATTTCGTTGATTTTTCTATATCAAAATTAAAATATATATAAATATAAGGAATAAAAACAGTGTCGGGATGTCCGCAGACAACAAAAGATATAATACGGGGATCGTAGGTAGGCAATTAAACATACACCACCGTCGTCTGTCCATTTTTCGTATGACTTGTGCACAATAATTATGCTTATGGGAACCAGACAATTTTCCGCAATAATCATTGCCGGAATCAATCAAATAAAATAACCGGATAAATGGGTAACGCTCTGCTGTATAT
>NC_042494.1:7479884-7494656 GCF_005508785.2 Acyrthosiphon pisum
TTATTATTAAGTGTCTATAATAGAGAGTCACTGTAATGGATACTTGATATTGTGTTACATTTAAATTCAATGACATAAAATCATTGTATAAGAAAAATGATTCTGAGCGAAGATAGATAGCCTATAATACTACTATAAGTATATATTTTCAGGATATTATTGTGATTAAATAGTAATTTATTTACTAATTTACGAATAATATTTTTTAAATTATAACAAAATAATTATAATCTTTATTCTTGGTTTTAATATGTAATTTAATCGAAATTTGAACTTCATATTACTATCAAAAGAATCAAAAAAACTATTTATTAAAATCCTTGTTTTAGATTTTCAATCCTTAGCTATAAAATTGAGAATTTTTCAACAACATAATAATTTGCAAATTTTCGTGATATTGATGAATTTTGTCAAAATCCTAGTCGCTCATAAATATTTTTAGATTTACGCTCAACTTTTAGATTCTGAGTGGTTTTACAATGATGTTTTTTTTTTATCCTGTGTACAAAATATCTACTAGAAGGAGTGCTTCGATTTCAACATATAGTATCTTATCTTTTAGCAAATATTGGATCAAGATGGTACTTTAGGCACTTCATTTTTCGATTTTTCAATAGTTATTTAATTTCACGGGAAAAACCACCGACAAATTACGAAAAACCGCTAAAAACAGGATTTTAATTTCAAATGCTTTGTTTATTACCATAGAAACGAATAAAAATAATGATTTTAGTTATTTTGTTGTAATCTATCTATATATATAAAAATGGAGACAAAAATGTATAACAATTCATCAATCGAGAACGGCTGGTCCGATTTGGCACATATTTTTTTTTAAGATGTTCGTAACTGCCAGGAGGAGGTTTTTACGAAATAAAATTTTAGGAAAATCTCAAATCTGTATGTCAAAAATACAACAGTGGCGCAACAGTGTATTATATTATATTGGTTGCTATTGGTTGATCGGGCATGTTTGTTGATTTCATATAATATAAAAATGAATCGCAGAATGTGTTGCTAAGCACAATAATTCTACTGTACGTGTGTTGTGACTGAACTCCTCCTAAATGGTTAGACCGAATTTTTTTTGTATGCGTTTGCGTTTATTCAACTGATTTTAGTACGGTTAGGTTAGGTTAGTATTTTGTATTAATTGATTGTATCAATCCACTATAGGTAGAATACGAAAAACTTGGTATAACTTTGATACTTTAGAGTTAAATCATACACTAACGTACATACAGCACGGGGTCCCCGATCTACCGCAGATAGATTGCCTACCTGATAATGTACTGCTGCGAATCAGAATTTTTATTCCGGGCAACGGATAAGTTAAGATTAATTTTGAAACCATACACCGAATATTAAATAACGAATTGAACAAAGTTTGAGTCACATATTGCTATTTAAGGTATTCTCGGCAGATAATAATATATTAATTGGTGAATGTGACATGTAATTTTTTGAATAATGTGGAATAAAAAAAAAGATCTTTGTTTCGAGTATTGTGATTGTTAATTTTGAATGATATAAGGCTAAGGATGAAGGAATCGTCGATTTTTAATAATTTATTAAGGAATATAGAGTAGGAATTTTGTCTTCTATCTTTTAATGTTTTTAAATTTAATTTATTAAGAATAATATCATAACCAGAGTGGGGCAGTCTAAATATATTGCATTTATGGGAAATATATCTTAAAACTTTATTTTGCAATTCTTCAATTTGCTTATAATGTGATGAAGTCCATGTTTCCCATATTATAGACCCATATTCAAGATGAGGACGGATAAGAGATGAGTACAGACTTTTAAAGGTACTGGGATCATTAAAATTTAAACAGTTTCTTTTAATCATACCTAAGACAGCTAAAGATTTTTTTTTTATTTTGAAAATATGTAAATTAAATAAGAGTTTTGAGTCGAAAATTATACCATGATCTTTAATATTGGATGTACGAATTAGTTAATGATTTTCAAGTTTATAATTAACAAAAATAGGATTATGTTTCATAGAAAAGGTTATAGAGTGGCATTTATTTAAATTAAGCAACATTCCATTTGATTTACACCAAAGGTTAATATTATCTAAATCTTTTTGCAAAAGAAGTGAATCATTTTGACAATTTATTAATTTAAAAATTTTTGCATCATCAGCAAAGAGCAGAATATTTGAATGAATTGCTGGACACCCGTTTTTACTCCCTGAAATTATAACATCAATGCGATAGGGCTGGGAATAACGAATTATTCTAACTTGTATAGTACTACTTAGGTATATAAATTAAAATAAAATACATGTAATTCATGTATAATACTATAATTGTTGAAAATAACAGTAGTTTTAAATTATTTAAAGGATACTTATTTAAAATTCAACACTGTCCTAATATTATAACTATTACTATAAATTATTATTACATCTATTATTTATCATATTTTTACTAACACTATTCCGTCTATTCCTATTGGACCTTTCTGTTCAATCTATCTTTAATGACTTGAAAGTCATTCATACAATTTTTTTTACGGTCCTGGAACAAAGTGTTTATTTTGTGTGTAACGCCGGCCTGTGATAGTGGGTGATGTGTTTGACGTGGTAATGAAATGGCGAGGGGACGACAATATTAAATAAAATAATATTTATATGAGATACGAATAATACGGATACATTTCGTTCAAATCTACCAAATCGCAGAATAGACACCGAATTATATCATCAATCAGAGTCTATGATTAATTTTTGACCCTATTCTAAACGTTAGTCTATCAAATAATTATAATGGTATAGTGCTTATAATATTATATACAATAATATACTATAGTATACTGCTACTATAATAATAAAAATACTAAAAATACACAATAAGTATGCTTATAATACCTAACAAGTCTAAATACATATACTTACAAAAGTACATATAATCATCTTACTTGGTTTAGGCATCTATAGTTTAGCTTAGCTGCGCCGACAAAATCTTATATCAAAATAATTGCTTACCGTCACTTGGAAAGTTGGACTCAATAATTATCTATAAAGCTTAACGGTGTTGAAACATTGAGGTGCATAAAACTATTTCAGCATTCAGCTCTGAGAGACATAATCCTTCATAAATAATTGAATAATTGCATTAATTGTTGATGTGTGTGGTGTCTATGAATTTAAAAAGGTGTAATGGTTTTATATTGAAAATAAAAAGAACTTATACTTCACAAACAAATGAAAAGAAACTAAAGAAAGTTAAAAATCGGAACAGTAATCGGAAAAATATAAATATTATTCACGAAAGTAAAAACTGATGTATACTATACAAATGTATTTTGAACAAAACTAAAACAGTAATAATATAGAAAATCAACAACTAACATACTATTTAGCCAGCATAATATCTATTATTTGTTATATAATTAAATATGAATAACTTGTTTGTGTAAGTTTTATTTTATGTTTGTGACCAACACACACGTTAATAAAAAAAGGTGGGTAAGTGGATGTCGCTTTGCTGTACAGTAGGTTACAAGTGGGTCACTGTATAATGGATAGTATTAAATTTGAATTCAATGATATAATATCACTGTATAAGAAAAACGATTCTGAGCGGAGACGGTTTGTCAGTCTAGATATTAGACATATTATATACTTATCTATGGTATTAAAAAAAAAATTGACCAATAGTATTATTAATAATAGATTCCAAATTAATCATATCACAATATCCATTAGGTACTTATAATGCGTTATACGTCAACAACAAACCGTGATAGTGTGATACTATCATAGATATATAATAGTATACTTTAGAAGTTACAAGTACCCACACATAATATTATACAATCACAACAAAATAACTAAAATAGTTATTCCAGGTTTTTTAATATGTAATTTCGTGCAAATTGGAACTTAAAATTACTATAAAAATAAACTGTGTTTATGTATTTCTTAGATTTTTGGTAACAGAATTAACTACTTACGTAGAATCTTGTTTTAAATTTTCAATCCTTAGGTATAAAAGTTGAACATTTTATAGATTTTTAACTACGAATATAATAATTCAATTTTAAATTTGATAAATTTTGTCAAAATTCGATCTTTAAATGCTTATAAAAAAAAAAATTGTGCCTATGTATTTTTTAATATTTTTCAACTGCTATTGTAACAATGTATTCAGGAGCCCTGTATTAATTTTTTACACTTTTTGGCCCAACATATAAAACTTTATTGATATTTATAGAAAAAAAAACTAAAAAAATTGAAAACCTTACAATGTCCGTAAACAGCTCAAAAAGAGTCAAATTATTTTCAAAATTTTATCGTATATAGAAAAATGCTAATATAAACATTCAGTGAAATTTTCAAGTTTCTACAGTCATTCGTTTTTTAATTACAACAAAATAAGAAAACCGTTACGTAAGAAATCGAGTAAATACCAAATGTTGTAAAAATATGAATTTGAAACGCTCATAAAAATTTAATTTGAGTTTCTTATAGACATTTTTTTTTTTATAAAGGTAGATTATCCTATAAGGAATCTTGTATTACATTTTAAAATCTTAGTTCTAAAAAGAAAAATTTTTACGAATTATTAACTCAAAATAATTTGCTAATTTTCGTGATTTTTACATATCGTGTCAATTTTTGAATTTTAAATGCTAATAAAAAAAAACTGTTTTAATATTTTTTAAATGTCATTGTAAAAATATAGTAGGAGCCTTGTATTAAATTTTCAAGTATTTTTACTCAACAAATTAAGTTTTATTGACATTCATAGAAAAAAAAACTAATTAAATTGGAAACTGAAATTGTCCGTAAACAGCTCAAAACAAATCAAAATATTTTGAAAATGTTATCGTATATAGAAAATGGAAATATAAACAACCATTGAAAATTTCATGCATCTACGGTCATTTGTTTTAAAGTTACACCAAAAACCAAAATCAATTTTCTTGAAAACAGATTTTGCGTAAAAATTCCCGTTTTTCCTTAATTTTTCTTTTGTTTTTCACGGTGCTTTTGAAAATTACTGGGAATTTTAAATTTTGACCTCCCCATTGCACCAACGATATTCACTTTCCAATCGAACAAGATACTGAAGTTGATAATCGAAGCATTATTTCGACTACTTATCGTGTACACAGACACAAAAAAAAAAAAATTAAAAATTAAAAAATTAAAAAAAAAAACCCCATCATTGTAAAATCAATACATTCATCGTTCCACTCACAATCTAAAATATTGATTGAAAGTCGTAGAAATTTTACTCAGGACCAGCTGTGGTACAATAATGTTGTCAATGCTTTTTTGGTGAAATTAGGTGGAAGCAGGTTCACCACTCTGCTTTACAGTATGTGTCGTGTGTAATTGAGTAATAAATTCACTGTGCACAATCCACTTGAAATTATAAATTGTACCTCTCACTTTCATAAATAAAATAGATCATCATCATTACTCTGTTATACAATATTTCCGACTTAATTATTATTTTGAGACATTAGTTAGGTATAAGATGCATAAAAAATATTGATTTGAAATTACATAATAATTTATTATTTGATGATAGTATATAACCATTAATAATAAATGGTATTCAGAAACAGTTCAATATTCTACAAATATACTAATGTATTTTAATATTTAAATTAAAATTTTTTTTTTTTGTGATGTCTATATAATATTAACAATAACTATGGCGAGGAAACCAAGCACATATAGGTATATTTTCAATTTGCTTGGCTTGAACGTTACACTGCTCGTGGATATTACCGGTAGAATCAACAAGAATATTAGCAGTAAACACAATTGCTGGCAAAAGTCATTGGAATTACGTTAATTCTATCCTTCGTGTTTTGTCAAATTCATTAGAACCAATCGTATGTTTATGTGTGATCCGGTGTGTAAAAGTGCCGAATTAAATAAAATAATGGAAAGAAAAGAAAATTCTAATTTCGGCGTACTCATTATTGAAACCCTGGGATACGATTGCGAATTGTATTTGGCTAGTAAACTAAACTTGCCTTCGATTTATTTGGTTTCATCGCCAATGGTAACATTTGAAGAACGCGTCATTTCCGGTGACATCCCAAATCCGGCTACAATATTCCACATTTATATGCTGTTCACGCCATTCCTAAAACATTTCTATAACGATTATCGAATTCCATGATACTGAGGTATTGCTTGATGCTTTTAAGTTTTGACAAATGGAAAAGAAAGTATACTATGAATAAACCATAAAATTTGGAAACAAGTACAGTTCAGCCGTCTCTGACGTTTTTAAATAGTCATTTTGTAAGTGAGGCTTCGAGACCATTTCTACAAAACGTCATACAAGTCGGTGGCACTAATTTATTTGAAACCTCCAAAGAGTATACCAAATGTAAGTAAAATAATACACTCACGTAATAATTAATCGCATTACGGGGTCCGTTCGAATGCAAAGTGATCTTTTGAAAAATAACACTTATTTCCTAAAATAGAATAACATTTTTAGAAATAGTTTTTTACCATTTCCTATCGTCGTCATTAATTAAGGTACTATCTTTTTTAAATAACGACATACATTCCATATTAGAGTTTTTGTCTGAGATTTTAATTAGGAAAATTGAATTTAGAACGAGAATTTGTTAGTATTAAGAGAACACTACCCCCATGCGTTTATTGCCTCCGTCTTACAAACGTACGACATACCAAATTTTCGTTAACTATAGTCTTAGTATAATGGCGAATTAACATAATACAAGCTTCAGCTTTTATTCGATATTTTAATTTTCAAGCGATATACTGGGTGATTCTTTTATCAAACAACTCATTATTTCAAAAAGTGTAAATTTTTTTGAAAATATTTTTTTTACATAGTTTCAAGTCGCTTATAAAACAACATTTTTCTTAAAAAATTATATTTTTAAATATTTTTTATCCTTATAATTTTTTAAGTTTTTTACTTTTTTGAATGACAACATAGGGTTTTAATTTTATATTCCAAAGCAGAATATTTTTCTTAGTATTTTGATACTCATTCAAAGTTTAGATGAGCGGAGAAGTAGACTAACATTTCGCGAGATAACCCCGTACCACTCCACTCCGCTCATCAAACTTTGAATATTTATAACTCATAAACTACTTGCCCCAAATTCGATTTTTATGTATCAAAATACTAAGATCGCACCTGTCGTACGTTGATCCATGAGTTTCCTCTGTATTGTACAATTGTGTACGAATCGTTGGACTAAGGCAGTTATACGTAGAAGTTGCATGTAACTCGAATATTTGTTCAGCAGCCAGGAATCGGATGAATGAGCTGTAGCCAGCACTAATTTTACTGAACTTCAGGGATTTCTGATGGTAGCTCTGGAATGCCTGGCCATGAATCATTTTCCAAAAGTAACCAGGATGGTCCGTTCCACCAAATTGACAATGAAGGCAGCGCAGCAGGATGTATACCTCTTGTTATTTGATCGGCAGGATTTTCCTTAGAAATAACATTGCGCCATTGAGCATTAACTGTAATGTCTAATATTCGAGCAACTCTGTTTGCTACGTATGATAGTAAAGGGACTTCATTTTTTAGTCAAGCCAAAACAATTGATGAATCAGTCCATAGTAAAATTTCGTTTATACTGAATTGCATGCCTAAACAACTGAGTTCATTTTTTACCTCTAGCAACAGTTCCGCCAGCAATACTGCACCACATAGTTCGAGTCTAGGGATGGTTGTAGCTTTCATTGGGGCAATCGACGTCCACTGTGATCACTACTTGGTGAATGCGAAATCGAAGAAGGATATGAAATATATCTGACTGTACTTTTGGTCCTTTCAACAGAACATCATTGAGTGCTATTCCGGACTCGGTGTTGGCAGAACCATAAAAAACTACCCGAAGTTTTGTGGTTGTGCTATTGGTCTTAAATACTGGATGGTGGTGTAAATAATATTTTGGTCTAATAAAAATTTGATACTAATCGGAAATAATAAGCTACAATTATTTCATACAATTGGAAGGTAAATTATTAATGATAAGATAATAAGAAATACATTTTAGGGAATACACTTCGAAAAGCCGAGAAATGAACTTCAAATGTTTGTGTATTGACGGCTAGTTTTCCCTAAAATTTTAGTACCAAAAATTGTGTGTAGCATTGTTTTTAGTCGAATTACTGCGAGATTTGTAAGGGTACGAGCGATTATTATTTCGAGGTAGGTACTGAAAGTTTCGAATCATCGAAGATTTGAATTGTCGAAATAAAATATTCGTTTTGATTGGATATAGTTTTCTAATCAATTTTGTTATTTAGGCTGACAAAGCTATATTATAATATATAAATGTAAAATTGAGAAACAGCTATTGTTAATTATACGCCAAATGTATGGTTGAGGTTTATATACCAATAATACACTCGACAATTTGAAAAAAAAATCAGAATATTTCAAGTTTCAATTAAAGCAAAACGACAGATGGATTTTAGTAGACTTTCTTCTTTTTGGTCTCAGTCATTTAAGATCATGCTGCTCTAACCAGGCACTCAGCCACCCACTTATATCTTCCACTATTTCTTGCCAATGACTATTTGGTTATACTGTGCCTCTGTATCCGTTTTTACACAGCTCTCATACCTTAACCATGGTCTTCCATGAAGTTTCCTTCCTACTGGGTTTTCTTAGATTACCTTTCTTATCATCGATATAACACTTCCTGCATGCATTATAAATTAAAAAATCACAACAAATTATATAAGTAAAAAACAATTACCATAAACATTAGTTCATTTCAAAACAATGTATACTTATCTCTAAAACAATCACCTAAGGGACAAATCCATGGAGGGCTAGAGGTTCAGGCCCCCTTTCCAAGATTAATTACGATGAGTGCTTATACTACTTGATTATTATTATATTCGTGTCAAACAACCACATTTATACAATTTTTGCACGTACAGTTATATTACAATTATACAATTATACTACTTGATACTACCAGTGATAATAGAATATACTATAAATGATACCAAATTAACTATTTTTGATTTATTAATTATTGTATACATGTATATTTGTCTTATGTTTTATATTTATTTATTTTATTTATTTCACTGTATGTTATCTTCTTATATTTGTTAATTTTTAGTTTATGATATAATTTTATATACAAATGTTGTTTGACAAAAATAAAAAAAAATACTATAAATACTACATTATTTATAAATATTATAATCGATCAATCAATGTATACTGTTTTTGTGTTGTTGGCTTTTCTGAACTGTGTTCTAGATCTGAACCTGAATCCCGTTGAATGGATACATATTATGACGTATTATTTATTTATTTATTTATTAGAATATAAACGCCGAACGGCTATTAAAAATACAATGAGTAAGATAATATGATAAACTTAATACAGAAATAGTGATGAATCTAAAATATAATACTGTCAAATCTCAATCCACTTGAAATAATATCTTAAACATGCATATTATCTCTTATCTCTAGACATCAAATATGTCATCATCGTTATTCTGGTGTTCAGTACCTACTTGTGATTTAATTACCTATAGTATTAAGATATATGTCATAACAGTTATAAAGTATATTGATTTAAGACAGCATAATAAACTATTTTTAGTTGTTGAAAACGTTATATAAACACAGGTATAATGTAATTATTCAATATTACGTTTTTTCATTCTATAACGAATGGTTCTGAAACAGTTGAATATTCTACCAGCACTTAGAGTATAGTAGTTAATGTAATTATATTTTTTTTTTGTAATCTCTATAATTAACAATAACTATGACGAGGAAACCAAATACGTTATATACATATACATTTTCAATTTGCTTGGTTTATACGTTAGTCTGCTCGTCGATATTACCGGTAGAATCAGCAAGAATATTAGCAGTAATGACATTTCCTGGCAAAAGTCATTGGAATTATGTAAGTGCAGTACTTCGTGTATTGACAAATAATGGCCATCATGTCACTGTGTTTACACCATTTCTCGACGGCGAACGAGACAACTATACGGAAATAGATACATCTAATGATCATCTAAAATTTCTAGAATGGAATTTAATCGATACAATGGATGTAATTGGATCTCCAACAACGATGGTCAATTTCATGAGAACTGAACGTATAAGGATATGTGACGCAGTGTATAAAAACGCCGAGTTAAATAAAATAATGGAAGAAAAAGAAAATTCTAATTTCGATGTACTCTTCATTGAAACGCTGGGTTACGATTGTGAGTTGTATATGGCTAGTAAGTTAAATTTGCCTTTGATTTATTTGGTTACATCGCCAATGGCAACAATTCAAGAACGCGTCATTTCCGGTGACATCCCAAATCCAGCAACAATTTCACATTTATATGCTCATTACGCCATTCCTAAGACATTTATGCAAAGATTATCAAATACAGTATTGTTGGCTTACAATATGATGTTCTTAAGCGTTGACAAATGTATAAGAAAATATATTATCGATAGACCATACAATTGGGTGACAAACATTGTTCAACCTTCTATGACATTTGTAAATAGTCATTTCATAAGTGAGGCTTCGAGACCATTTCCACCAAACGTCGTACAAGTCGGCGGAATCCATTTGGAACCTCCAAAGAGTATACCAAATGTAAGTTAAAAACATTGACGTAATTTAAATACATTTAAAAGAGAACACACATTTTCTTGAAAAGTACCTACCTACCTACATATTGAATTTTTAGAAATATTTTTTTAACATATTTTATTGTTATCATTTTCTAAGTGATTATCTTTTTCAAATAACGCCATACATTTAGTATTTTACAGTTTTTCTATGATTTTCAATATAATATTTAATTTAGGACCATAATTTTTAGTATTACTATTAATAGTTCGTAAAGTTTGATGAGCAAATTTGTAAACCAAAACGCGAATACTTTTCATGAGAATGAGTGAATAACAATAATTATAAGTGTAGCATAACTGCTCAGATAATGTTATTAAACAATATAAAAAATATAATTTTTATTTACTACGGGCATAATTGCAGTTCCCTGCATTTAATGAAACGTTAATAATATTAATAAGTATATAATGGAAATGTTATTTTAATCCTGATATCACAACAATTAATTAATTCAATTTTTTTTTAAATATATAAAAATTTACAATTTCTCTAATAAAAATAAATTCATAAATATTATTAACTGGGTTCAACACACATTATTCAAATATATTTTTACTTTCTTGATTTTTAATTAAGCTAGCTTCAATATAAAATATTAATGAGAGAGATCCGATACTACACCTAAGTGGTATAACGATTTGAATCCAAAAAAACGTTGCATTAAGTACTAATGGAGACGATAGTTCTCTTTATTTTTGGCAGGGTGAAAGACTGCCCATGGGCCATAAACGTGAGCGCGTTTACATTGTTTGCTTGTTTATAATTCGTTATATCTTATAAAACAATTGGTAGTGCGTGAAATAGCCGACCATATTTCAGTGACATTGTGTTGTTCAAAAAACTGTTATGTTGTTTTTTTATGAAAATTAAAAATTTCAATGTTTATTCAATAACTATTACCTAATATTAAACAAATAATAAGATTTATAGAACCTATATTATATTTAAAAAAAGAAAATACAAGAAACTGAGAATCTAGATATTCAAGCTTTAAGCTGTTTTACTTCTAGTCCAAAAATCATGTTAAAATGGTTGTGATAATTTTATTTCTCAATCTGTTACTGTTTCACTCATATTAAAATCTAGTACATAAACATACATTTTAATATAAGACTGTAACAGGAAGACCTGATAGATGAAATAACTTTTGTTCTAATCAACATTTTTAATTAATTTTTATATAATATAATGTATACTCTTTTGTACTACATGTATAATATAAAAAAAATATTTTTATTTTTTAATTCTGAAAATAAAAATAAAAAATAACCGATTTTTAAATCTGATTGTAAAAATAATTTTAATGGTAAAACATAAATCTAAGTCAAGTAGAATATTTTTAGATATCATATTTTTTTGTTGTATCTTCATATTACACTCTGTGTATTATAGAGTGTAAAGCGTCTGGGGTCTGGGGATTCTTTACAATTTGTGCACCCCCAAAAATATAGGTCTAGTTGCGCCTATGCTAACTACTATTGAAGAATATATGCCATCGATTTTACATTGGATACCTATATCTATATATTCTTCGTAACTTTTATATTATTTTATTACGATTATGGAAAATATGTTATCTTATCAGTTATCACACACATGTAAAATAGTCAAGAAATTTAGGTCATAAAATTGGTTTAAATTAAGAACGGTTCAACTCATATCATGTATACGTAGTAAATGATAATTATTGTTGTTTTAGGATATATTAGAATTTATTGAAAATTCTCCACATGGTGTAATTGTGTTCACATTAGGGTCAGTTGTTAATATGTCTACATCTCCTGACTATATATTAAATCCACTGAAGGAAGCATTAGCCGAAGTTCCCCAACGAATATTATGGAAATATGAAGCAGAAAACATGGTGAATAAACCAAAAAATGTAATGATAAGAAAATGGTTACCTCAACGGGATATTCTATGTAATATTTTATATTCAAATATATTATGTATTACATGAGTTAGAATTTTGCTTATATAAATGTATTTTGATTTTAAGTGCACCCTAATGTAAAATTATTCATTAGTCATGGAGGTATGTCAGGAGTATATGAAACGGTGGATGCTGGCGTTCCAGTTCTCGGATTCCCATTATTTTACGATCAGCCAAGGAATATAGATAACTTAGTTAACGCTGGAATGGCCATATCAATGGATATTTTAACTGTGAAAAAGGATACATTTTTAAAAAATGTATTAGAACTAGTAAATAATGAAAAGTGAGTTTGTTGAGATATATTTTTTAATTAACTAAACGATAATTTTTAAAACAGAAATCGTATTTGATTTTAAACAAAAATGTATTTTTATAGGTATATGCGAAACGCTAAAATTGCTTCCGACATATTCAAAAACCGACCAATGTCTCCAGAACAGTCAATACTTTACTGGACTGAATATGTAATTCATCATAAAGGTGCCCCGCATTTGATGCCTCACTCACTTAATCTAACTTGGTACCAATACCTTTTATTGGACGTAATTGCTGTGATAATAGTATTTATATGTATTATTTTATTTATAACATATATATTGATGAAAATCTTTCATAAACATATTATAAAAAATATCATGAATATTAAAGCAAAATCTGAATAAAATAGTACCTAGCTTTTATAAATTTAATTTCAAGTATTTATAGTTTTACAAATAGATAATGGGTATTGTAGAAAATATATATATAAGTAAAATTATAATTATTAAGCGAGAGTTCGAATTTCTGACTAGTTTGAAATATTAAGAGGGCAAAAAATAATTAACACCTTTTAGTTAGCCCTTTCATCATAATGAATATTATTTATTTGTATTGTCGTTTTGTTGTAATACTCTTAAGTTCTCATCCATCTTTAACTATTAATTATTCCCATTTTGTTGTATAAAACACTATTAACTTCTTCATTATATTTCTCTTAAAAATGTTATGTTTTTATTGTTTTTTTTTTTTTTGTTTTTACTGTAAACCATAATAATATGAACCTGTCTTGTTTATGTACGAAATGGCTCAGCCTGTATATTATATTTTACTCTATTATATTCTAAAATAAAAATGTTCGTTAATTTTTAGTCTATCAGGACCATTTCAAATCAAGCTATTTTATATAACTAGTAACTACCCTAATTTTATTTAACTTATCAAATTGGGATTTTCCTCTTATGAAGTATTGTTACAATTACCTAATGTAATACAGCCGTCAGGGCAATGGCAAATTTCAATAGGTCTGGGGTCAGGGTATCCCAATGGGACAGGCCATCTATGCTCTCTTCGTTTTTTCAGTATTTCAATTAAGATATTCGTTTTACGTATTCACATAATTCAACGCTTTTAATGCGTTTTTTAATTGGTTTTTACTTTTTACTTTTTTCACATTACCAAAAATTTAACATCGTTAACGAAATTTCTTTCGGATCTTACTTGGAAATTAATCCCCTCTTTTCCTTTATTCTTTCCTTCTTTTTCGATTATTTTTTAAAATTATATCTTTATCTGAGCAATTAGTACTTAGGTATACGTCTTGTACTCTTGTAATATTATCCACAACATTACGTCATTAGCTAGACTACTCTATTTGCACGCATGTATACGTGCGTAGTACGTACACGCCTTACCTTAAATGTAAGTACTTAGATAATTTAGTTACCTATATAGGTATATGAAATAATGTATCAACTTTGTTTAGCAAAAATATATTAAAATGTTCTCATCTATTTTAAAACATTTGTAAGTAATTAGTAATTTAATTAGGTGTTATTATGATAATATTGAATTTGTCATCTTACGTATTAAAGTATTAAACAATATCTTATTTTATCTGTGCTTAAGCGTTGGCTATTTTTTCAATATTTTAATTTTCAAGCAAGACATGGGTATGTGAAATAACACAAATTAAAAATGATCATATCATCTACTTTGTAAGACTAAGTTTGTAATACTGATTGATAATACTGATTGATGATACAAATTAAAACTAAACTTAACATACATTATACATTATATTGTTCAAAAAAAATTTGGTATATTTAACGTTGTTATTTGTTTTAATTTACCAAGAAGTATTTTATCAAGTACCTACAACGTACACACGCTGACAGGAACATTTCTGTAAAAAAACG
>NC_042494.1:7494756-7495822 GCF_005508785.2 Acyrthosiphon pisum
TGAAAATTTAAAACAAGATTCCACTCAAGTAGTTAATTCTGTTACCAAAAATCTAAGAAATACATAAGCACAGTTTATTTTTATAGTAATTTTAAGTTCCAATTTGCACGAAATTACATATTAAAAAACCTGGAATAACTATTTTAGTTATTTTGTTGTGATTGTATAATATTATGTGTGGGTACTTGTAACTTCTAAAGTATACTATTATATATCTATGATAGTACCACGGTTTGTTGTTGATGTATAACGCGTTACCTAATGGATATTGTGATATGATTAATTTGAAAATTATTAATAATACTATAGATAAGTATACCTATAATATGTATGTCTAATATCTAGACTGACAAACCGTCTCCGCTCAGAATCGTTTTTCTTATACAGTGATATTATATCATTGAATTCAAATTTAATACTATCCATTATATAGTGACCCACTTGTAACCTACTGTACAGCAGAGCGACATCCACTTACCCACCTTTTTTACAAATTACTATCATTCAATCGATTTGGTTGATTTTTTTTGCTATCCTTGTACCATACTTTTAAGTCTTACTTATATACTTATATTATTAATTCTGTTTATAGTTTTATCAAAATTTTTTTTTAAAACCACTTAATAAAAGTAGGTAGTTACTCGATAAAAAGTAAACATTATATCATTGTTATAATTGGTTATGACTTATGATCATTGATTGCAGTTTCGTCAAACTAATTTTTTTTGGTGTGGCGATGAACAATTTATTACTTATACCCACCTAACTTTTTAATAATTTAAAAATGTGTTCATTGCTATTGTCAATTTAGATTTAATTTGAGAAAACATAAATTAATCTCAAATTACTATAATATTATACATTTTACTACGTTTATATCGAATACAATTAATTTAAAGAAACATAAAATATATAATTTAAATTAAATTTCAAAAGTAAAATGTTTAGGAGGGTAAATCGTTGTGAGAAGCGAGGAACTTTTACACGTATAAGATAGGCAATTACGATGAGTAGGGCCCAATGACGTCACACGTCTTTTTTCAATTGATCATACTTATTGATAATG
>NC_042494.1:7495922-7496964 GCF_005508785.2 Acyrthosiphon pisum
AAAACCAAATTCAATTTTGTGAAAAATCGATTTTGCGTAAAAATTCCCGTTTTTCCTTAATTTTTCTTTTGTTTCTCCCGGCGCTTTTGAAAACTACTGGGAAATTTAAATTTTGACCTCCCCAATGCACCAACGATATTCACTTTCTGATCGAACAAGATACTGATGTTGAAAATCGTAGCATTATTTCGACTACTTATCGTGTACACAGACACAAAAAAAATAAAAAATTAAAAAAAAATTAAAAAAATAAATAAATAAATAAAAAAACACACATCATTGTAAAATCAATACATTCATCGTTCCACTCAGAATCTAAAATGAGTATCCATTGAACCCATATTTATTAAGCAGGGCAATGATACCAGTTACGGCGTTCATTCACGCGGTAATAAATCATCCGAACGCGGAGAGATCAGTGTGCATAGAAGTAGAGGAAATACTGGAGGATGTTATCGGTCGACGGATAATTTCTGTTGATCACTTATTCGAGGAATAAAAAAAAAAAAAATAATAAAGCTTAAACAGGAAAAAAAAATATGTAAAGAATTTAAATAATTATAATGTTTATGAATAATGTATTTTTTATTCTAGTTTCCAGATCCGTTTCTTTATAGTAGATTTCGAGTTTACTATGATGGACAGAACCGAATATTATCGGTATCTGGCGCTGTGATCTAAACAAGTTGTGCAA
The DNA here is from genome assembly GCF_005508785.2 of Acyrthosiphon pisum. Lineage (NCBI taxonomy): Eukaryota > Metazoa > Arthropoda > Insecta > Hemiptera > Aphididae > Acyrthosiphon > Acyrthosiphon pisum. The sequence continues at coordinate 7,496,617 of NC_042494.1, forward strand.
AGTATCAAAAAGGTATTCAAGGAAAAGCCAAGCTTGACCACACCATTGTTGGACCAATTGTATGGGAGTAAAAACCATCAGGGGGTGACAACCTTATCAACTGTTTACCTGCAAGATACTTGCACATAGATAATAGAGAACCGATAGTAATATTTTGAAACGAATCAACGGATTAACGATAATAAAAGGTTAAGACTTAAGGTTACAGGGTATAATCTGACATTTGAATTTTGAACAAACGATTAAATGAACGATACGATCTTAAAACATTGATAAATACTAGAAATATCGAGCATTTTATGATGACCATTGTAACGGTGATGTAAAAATTACTGAAAGTAATTGAAA
>NC_042494.1:7497064-7497701 GCF_005508785.2 Acyrthosiphon pisum
AACATAAAATATATAATTTAAATTAAATTTCAAAAGTAAAATGTTTAGGAGGGTAAATCGTTGTGAGAAGCGAGGAACTTTTACACGTATAAGATAGGCAATTACGATGAGTAGGGCCCAATGACGTCACACGTCTTTTTTCAATTGATCATAACTTATTGAATAATGTGAGGAGTATAAACGTAAAACCTATACAATTATCCTTAGAATTGAACATTCTTTCAAATAAAAAATTTATTTTTTGTGTTGTGTGCTCCTTTAACTTGCAATTCACTATATCATGCGAGAGGATCAAAAATGAACTTAATTTTTTTGATACTATCCTGCAACCCCATTCGGTTTGTGTGGGGGCTACGGTTGGTACGCATTTTTTTTAGGCAGATAGATCGTCACAAATAACCCGGGTGGTAGCCCATCTGGGAGCCTGCTGGACCGCTGCACACATTAGTATATTAGTGACTGCGTCCAATCACCGCGCCTCACCAGGTCACCATACAATGAATTCTAATACCAACCACGTTAAATTGTATATTAAATGTTTATATATTTACTAGTTTAAATTCTTGCCAAATGTATTATATGTAGCATTTGACATATCAACAAATTGTATACAATATTACAATCCTTAAAAGGACGT
>NC_042494.1:7497751-7498818 GCF_005508785.2 Acyrthosiphon pisum
AAAGCATATGAGGTTGTCTAGATAATTAGATATCTTATCTTTAGATTTTATAAGAGGTCAATTTACTCTAATGTTTAAGCTAACGGAGCTACACGTGTTTTGCTTTGCGTATTATTTGCTATGTTATGCACTTGTAAGACGGAGACAACACGTGCGGGTATCACGTCCTCTTAATATGGCAATAGTATTGAGTAGTAAAATATATAATGGTATATACAGATTAGTGTAAATTGAATCATTTGTTGTTCGTTGCCACATTGATAAAATTAAATATTTAAGTTACTTGATCGTCTATTAAAAAGGTGATTTTGAAAGGATTTAATATTGATACTTGTATATTTTAAAAAATTAAGGTTTCAGAAATATAGTAAAAATATATTGGACTGGGTACGTTATGTTATTTGGTATTAGCAAGACTTAAATAGTTAACCTAACTATTAATTAATCATAGAAATAATAAACTAGGTATAGGATCATAATCAAATACAATTTTAATGTTTAGAAAACCATGTAAACATTTAAATCTGAGGTTCCCAAACTGTGGGTCGCGATTATATTTTTGGTGGGTCGCGCTATATTTTGAAATAATACATATTTTTCGTGAGATGTTCAAAGTTCGAATTCAGTTTTTCGTTAATCGTTATCTGCGAGATTGACGATTACGAGTTTATAGCACCGTATCAAACAGATTAATATTTAATAGTTATACCTATTGAAAAGATAGAGATTTATCTGAAACAAATTAGTGTTAGTAGGTACGTAAATACCTAAAAAAAAAAGGTCATTCAATGTATTGTGGGTCGCAAAATGGGTTGTACAATAAAGTTTGGGAACCTCTGATTTAAATTATTAATTATGTATATTCTTATAACGTATCTTCTATACAGAGTGTGACAGTATGAATGAAAAAAAAAAAGAAAATTAAATATGTCTATTTATGCTTAATTATTACCTAATAATCATTACGGATCAAAATATGTGTATCGGTTATTACGTATTTTTTCAATGCTCAAAATTTTAAAAAAACCCAAATATATAGATCGATAAAAAATTTGACATAGGTATAC
>NC_042494.1:7500912-7503757 GCF_005508785.2 Acyrthosiphon pisum
CGCTAAACTAGATTTATACCCTATTATTATTGGCGTATTATAAAACCGGACTCGACAAGAAGAATAATATGAGTTCTAATATTTGCTACGATAACCATAGGTGGTCTTAGGATTTGAAATTTGAAAGGAATTGAGTCTCGTATACATTTTAAACATAATTTAACGAGCCCATGGTTGATGGACCTTTCACTGGTAAATTATTTATCTAAAAGCTATTTTTGAATAAATCTGGCTTATCAAATCTATCCTAAGTGAACCTATAATTGTATAATTAATTTTAATTAATGCAATCTAAACTACGACCTGTAGCCACATCTTAATTGGTTGACGGAATATCACTTCACGCGTGAAACTTAGCACGACAATTACTGTGTTGGCAGCTATTTTAAGTTGAAGAAAAATAATTCAATTAATTTTAAATATTACTTTAATTTAAACACTAAAAATAGTTAAATTCTTATTGGAAACAATTTACTGTCGAAATATTACAATATTAATAAACTAGTTATATTCGATTAAACAGTTTATAGGCACAGTCGTCGTCAACAATAAACAATACTAGCCAACACAGTATAATATAACTTTTATATGCGACATAGGGCCAGTATTACCATCTTCCGTTAAATTTTACCGACTCCTAACCGGCCGAATTCGGCCGGTAATAAAATCTGCTATCAGTCGGTTAAGCGTAATCGAAGCATACCGATGATTGTAATACTGGCCCATACATTTTTATTCAGCCAAGTCATGGTGTCCGGAAAAAAGTACCGCCATCCCCCACCCAGGCATGGCAGATACTTACGGGTGCCCGCTAAAAAATCTGTCAAAACCAAAAAACACACGTGTTTAAAACTTACAGTACCCTCCCCCACAGTAAAAACCACTCAATGGCCTAAGTTGCTGCAGGTTAATTAATACAAAAAATAAAAAAAATAAAAATAATAATAGGTATATATAACGTCATTGAAGGTACTTCAAGTATTACTTGTAAGTATATACAATAGTATATTGTATGGCAAGGGCTGGAAGTGAGCAATTTCAGATATAATATGAATGTTAACTGCAATACTTTATTTAATTTTAAAGGTCCAGTTACTCCAGTTTCGATAGTTTTGTCATACACTTGTTGGTAAACTAGACATAATGAACGGTATTCCATTTCTATATCAATCTCATCTATGTCAACTTCATAAAATCTTATATAATATATATCTAACATATTTTTATATTCTTGTTTTTCGAATTTAGGTACATTATAAGTTGATAAGTTTAAGCACGATGATTTCGTACGCCCTATTTTACTTCAATACTCAGTCTTCGCGGCTGTATATACCTCTACATAATAATACACTTAAACATTTATAGAATTATATTTGTAATTGTATAGAAACATTCTTGAGCCTGTGTACATTTCATAAATTATTATTATTTAATATTATTTTATTATTGATCATTGTACATAATCAACGGACAGATCTTCTATATATTTTGATAGAGGGGGCACATATAAATTGTATAATTTTAAATTTAATTATAATAATACATACATACTGTTACGTGCAGCCCTTTCAGAATCCCAACCGATGATGTAGTTTGAAATAATAATACTAATTTCAAAGTAATAAAATGTGTTTTAATAATTTAAAACAGTCAATTATGAAAATATAGTAGTAATGTAGAATGATTCCGTGGTAGTAGCGGTGTATAATGGCTGGTGGCGTGAAGTGACTTCGGTCTTGCTGGTCCAGGTACATCTGATCGGGCTGTGCTCCTGTCTCCCTTATATATGCTGTCAGCTCCTTTGATCTGGTCAGTATACGGAACTCGCAGGTGCCTTGGGTGTGGTCGTAAAAGTTATTGTTGTTGTCGTACTGAAGAAACCGCCGCCTTGTGTTCATAGGTTGTTATGGATAAGATTGCTAAATGCTTTTACAAGAAGAACCGCATAGTATGGTTCGAATAAGTTAAAGTGGTTTATAATACCTTCAATTTTACATTCTAATACATGCCCATTACAATTTATCATTTTTAAACAATAATTATTATAATAAATAATAATTAATAGTTGGTAATACTATTTTTATAAACTGAATTTTTTATTTATATTCGTAGTTGTATAAAAAATTGTCGATAGAAAATTGACAGGGGGGCACATGACCCTCCCCCAGTGGTGGCACTGTACATCATTTTTTCAAATAAAAAAATGTTTTTGTAGTTTGCCATTTCTGCAACGGGGCCACATTTAACTGGGAAAAAAAACTGTGGATAGGCTGACCTCCCAAACCCTCCTCCTGGGTCCGCCCCTGCCTGGGTTAACATTATGCTTTCTTGAAGGAAATATGTAAACTCTATCGGGTCAAAATTATGTTTACCTGAAGGAAATATATAAACTCTGTCGAATTATATTAAAATTATGACGCAAAACATTATTATAGACTAAACAAACCGAAAAATAGACACACGAAGTCTTATGAAATCTGTATTTTCATATAATTGTAAGAATTAAATTAAAATGTTAAGTTCATTTGAAATTAATTTAAATTATTATTATTTTAGATTCTGAGTGGAACGATGAATGTATTGATTTTACAATGATATGTGTTTTTTTATTTTTGTGTCTGTCATCACCTTTTAGGAGAGTAAAAGTGCTTGGATTTTCTTCAACAGTACCTTTTCTGATAGGAAAGTGAAAAACAAAAGAAAAAGGGTGGGTAAGTGGATTACGCTCTGCTGTACAGTAGGTTACAAGTGGGTCACTGTATAATGGATGGTATTAAATTTGAATTCAATGATATAATATCATTGTATAAGAAAAACGATTCTGAGCGGAGACGGTACGTCAGTC
>NC_042494.1:7505357-7505794 GCF_005508785.2 Acyrthosiphon pisum
TTTTACGCAAAATCTGTTTTCGAGAAAATTGATTTTGGTTTTTCGTGTAACTTTAAAACAAATGACCGTAGATGCATGAAATTTTCAATGGTTGTTTATATTTCCATTTTCTATACATGATAAAATTTTCAAAATATTTTGATTTGTTTTGAGCTGTTTACGGACAATTTCAGTTTCCAATTTAATTAGTTTTTTTTTCTATGAATGTCAATAAAACTTAATTTGTTGAGTAAAAATACTTGAAAATTTAATACAAGGCTCCTACTATATTTTTACAATGACATTTAAAAAATATTAAAACAGTTTTTTTTTATTAGCATTTAAAATTCAAAAATTGACACGATATGTAAAAATCACGAAAATTAACAAATTATTTTGAGTTAATAATTCGTAAAAATTTTTCTTTTTAGAACTAAGATTTTAAAATGTAATACAAG
>NC_042494.1:7505894-7508502 GCF_005508785.2 Acyrthosiphon pisum
TTCATATTACTATCAAAATAATCAAAAAACTATTTATTAAAATCCTTGTTTTAGATTTTCAATCTTAGCTATAAAATTAAGAATTTTTCAACAACATAATAATTTGCAAATTTTCGTGATATTGATGAATTTTGTCAAAATCCTAGTCGCTCATAAATATTTTTAGATTTACGCTCAACTTTTAGATTCTGAGTGGTTTTACAATGATGTTTTTTTTTTTATCCTGTATACAAAATATCTACTAGAAGGAGTGCTTCGATTTCAACATATAGTATCTTATCTTTTAGCAAATATTGGATCAAGATGGTACTTTAGGCACATCATTTTTCGATTTTTCAATAGTTATTTAATTTCACGGGAAAAACCACCGACAAATTACGAATAACCGCTAAAAACAGGATTTTAATTTCAAATGCTTTGTTTATTACCATAGAAACGAATAAAAATAATGATTTTAGTTATTTTGTTGTAATCTATCTATATATATAAAAATGGAGACAAAAATGTATAACAATTCATCAATCGAGAACGGCTGGTCCGATTTGGCACATATTTTTTTTTAAGATGTTCGTAACTGCCAGGAGGAGGTTTTTACGAAATAAAATTTTAGGAAAATCTCAAATCTGTATGTCAAAAATACAACAGTGACGCAACAGTGCATTATATTATATTGGTTGCTATTGGTTGATCGGGCATGTTTGTTGATTTCATAAAATATAAAAATAAATCGCAGAATGTGTTGCTAAGCACAATAATTCTACTGTACGTGTGTTGTGACTGAACTCCTCCTAAATGGTTAGACCGAATTTTTTTTGTATGCGTTTGCGTTTATTCACCTGATTTTAGTACGGTTAGGTTAGGTTAGTATTTTGTATTAATTGATTATATCAATCCACTATAGTTAGAATACGACAAACTTGGTATAACTTTGATACTTTAGAGTTAAATCATATAGGTACTAACGTACATACAGCACGGGGTCCCCGATCTACCGCAGATAGATTGCCTACCTGATAATGTACTGCTGCGAATCAGAATTTTTATTCCGGGCAACGGATAAGTTAAGATTAATTTTGAAACCATACACCGAATATTAAATAACGAATTGAACAAAGTTTGAGTCACATATAGTTGGTACACTTAATGGGTAACGAAGTGCACGGGTTCAGCTAGTTTATTATATTAATTCAACTTCTTGTCTAAAATAAATAATAACAATATAAAATATCCAGCCTAACAAACCGTCTCCGCTCAGAATCGTTTTTCGGATACAATGATATTATACCAGTGAATTCAAATTTAATACAATCCATTAAAATGTGACCCACTTGTAACCTACTGTACAGCAGAGTGACTTCACCTGTCCGCTTCTTTTAATTTCCTCCAACATCAACTTACGAGGAGCCTTGTATTTAATTTTTAAGATTTTTGAACAAGCGAACATTTTTTTATTAAACGAATACTAAATATATTGACATTTTCTTATGTTATTATAATAAACTTATATCTGAGTCAAAAAGTGATAAAAAAAGGCAAAATATTTTGATAATTTTTGGTGTATAGAAAATGTCATATATCTACAGTTATTTTTTAAAGTTCCACCAAAGATTTTTTCAAAAAATTCTCTAGTTAATAATATCTCATGTTTTCCTTAATTTTCGTTTGTTTTTCTTATTTTTAAATTCTTTTAATTCATTACATTGATTGTCTTACACTCTTACCCGTCATAGCCACATAGGTACATTGTAGAAGTGTATTGATTATTGAATATAAATAATAAATAATATTATAATTGGTATATTTTATTACAAAATATTTGTTATTTTAATTAAATAAACGAAAACAAGCGAACGCCAGTCGACTACATTAATATTGTAATTTATATACATCGGTACAGCGAAAACTGCACTTCTCGCGTATAACACAATATACACTTTATATACCAAAAAACATATTTAAATATAAATAAATAAATATCGAACTTAACGTTTAATAGGTTTTAATTAATAATCTGTAATTTTTTTGCAGCACGGCATTTGCACATTTTTGGTTTACTATCATTGAATTTTAGTGTGTTTCAGCCTCTGGAAAGGCGAGTTGGCTGCTGACGCTGAAGGATTTGTATTTGTCACATAGTATTATAAGTCTAAGACTCCAAGAGGAGTAAAAATGGGTTAAAATATTGAGTATATAAATAATATATTGAGTATACGGGTGAAATTCTACGCGAATTATGGGTTTTTCGATAGGACGTGATACCCGCATGTGTTGTCTCTGTCTTACAAGTGCGTAACATAGCAAATTGTACGCTCAGCAGAACACGTGTAGCTCCGTTATTTTACCGTTACGAGTGTCTTAAAATTGTAAATTTTTTATACATCCTAAAATACACATAACTCGCGTTAAAATTAAAATATAATAAAAAGCCTATGAGGTTGCCTAGATAATAATCTTATCTTAAGATTTTATAAGGGGTCAATTCACTCTAATTTTTAAATTAACGGAGCTACACGTGTTCTGCTGAGCATAAAATGTATTATGTTAGGTACGCACTTGTAAGACGGAGAAAACACATGTGTGTACCACGTCCTCTTAAAACAGGTAAATG
>NC_042494.1:7508552-7517299 GCF_005508785.2 Acyrthosiphon pisum
TCCTTATCATTTTTCGGAATCCCAGCAATTGTCTGTTCCCGATCAATATTTGGAATTTGATGATTCCCATTAAATGTGTATTCCAAAATTTGAGAATCCCCATAAATGAATGTTTTTTTTTTTTTTTTTTTTTTATTTATTTATTTATAATAATAACAGGCGTTAGCCCAAATAACAAGTGAATGCTTAATATTTAATAATAATAGTAATAATAGATTTCTAAAAATAGAAATAATAAAATAACAATAATGACAAATGATAATACAAAATATATAGGTGTCAACTGTGTTGATAATAAGATATTTATGAAAAAAGAAAAGTGTAGGATTATAAAATAAAATAATACAATATATAAAATTAACTAGATGACAGGTAATAGCTAGAATTACAGAAATAAAATATAACTATTTAAGGTATTCCCGGCAGATAATAATATATTAATTGGTGAATGTGACATGTAATTTTTTGAATAATGTGGAATAAAAAAAAAGATCTTTGTTTCGAGTATTGTGATTGTTAATTTTGAATGATATAAGGCTAAGGATGAAGGAATCGTCGATTTCGTTATTTAATAATTTATTAAGGAATATAGAGTAGGAATTTTGTCTTCTATCTTTTAATGTTTTTAAATTTAATTTATTAAGAATAATATCATAACCAGAGTGGGGCAGTCTAAATATATTGCATTTATGGGAAATATATCTTAAAACTTTATTTTGCACTTCTTCAATTTGCTTATAATGTGATGAAGTCCATGTTTCCCATATTATAGACCCATATTCAAGATGAGGACGGATAAGAGATGAGTACAGACTTTTAAAGGTACTGGGATCATTAAAATTTAAACAGTTTCTTTTAATCATACCAAAGATAGCTTAAGATTTTTTTTTTATTTTGAAAATATGTAAATTAAATAAGAGTTTTGAGTCGAAAATTATACCAAGATCTTTAATATTGGATGTACGAATTAGTGAATGGTTATCAAGTTTACAATTAACCAAAATAGGATTATGTTTCATAGAAAAGGTTATAGAGTGGCATTTATTTAAATTAAGCAACATTCCATTTGATTTACACCAAAGGTTAATATTATCTAAAGCTTTTTGCAAGAGAAGTGAATCATTTTGACAATTTATTAATTTAAAAATTTTTGCATCATCAGCAAAGAGCAGAATATTTGAATGAATTGCTGGATACCCGTTTTTACTCCCTGAAATTATAACATCAATGCGATAGGGCTGGGAATAACGAATTATTCTAACTTGTATAGTACTACTTAGGTATATAAATTAAAATAAAATACATGTAATTCATGTATAATACTATAATTGTTGAAAAAAACAGTAGTTTTAAATTATTTAAAGGATACTATACTTATTTAAAATTCAACACTGTCCTAATATTATAACTATTACTATAAATTATTATTACATCTATTATTTATCATATTTTTACACTATTCCGTCTATTCCTATTGGACCTTTCTGTTCAATCTATCTTTAATGACTTGAAAGTCATTCATACAATTTTTTTTACGGTCCTGGAACAAAGTGTTTATTTTGTGTGTAACGCCGGCCTGTGATAGTGGGTGATGTGTTTGACGTGGTGATGAAATGGCGAGGGGACGACAATATTAAATAAAATAATATTTATATGAGATACGAATAATACGGATACATTTCGTTCAAATCTACCAAATCGCAGAATAGACACCGAATTATATCATCAATCAGAGTCTATGATTAATTTTTGACCCTATTCTAAACGTTAGTCTATCAAATAATTATAATGGTATAGTGCTTATAATATTATATACAATAATATACTATAGTATACTGCTACTATAATAATAAAAATACTAAAAATACACAATAAGTATGCTTATAATACCTAACAAGTCTAAATACATATACTTACAAAAGTACATATAATCATCTTACTTGGTTTAGGCATCTATAGTTTAGCTTAGCTGCGCCGACAAAATCTTATATCAAAATAATTGCTTACCGTCACTTGGAAAGTTGGACTCAATAATTATCTATAAAGCTTAACGGTGTTGAAACATTGAGGTGCATAAAACTATTTCAGCATTCAGTTCTCAGAGACATAATCCTTCATAAATAATTGAATAATTGCATTAATTGTTGATGTGTGTGGTGTCTATGAATTTAAAAAGGTGTAATGGTTTTATATTGAAAATAAAAAGAACTTATACTTCACAAACAAATGAAAAGAAACTAAAGAAAGTTAAAAATCGGAACAGTAATCGGAAAAATATAAATATTATTCACGAAAGTAAAAACTGATGTATACTATACAAATGTATTTTGAACAAAACTAAAACAGTAATAATATAGAAAATCAACAACTAACATACTATTTAGCCAGCATAATATCTATTATTTGTTATATAATTAAATATGAATAACTTGTTTGTGTACGTTTTATTTTATGTTTGTGACCAACACACACGTTAATAAAAAAGGTGGGTAAGGGGATGTCGCTTTGCTGTACAGTAGGTTACAAGTGGGTCACTGTATAATGGATAGTATTAAATTTGAATTCAATGATATAATATCACTGTATAAGAAAAACGATTCTGAGCGGAGACGGTTTGTCAGTCCAGGTATAAGATATATTATATACTTATCTATGGTATTAAAAAAAAAATTGACCAATAATAGGTATCTATAATAGATTCCAAATTAATCATATCACAATATCCATTAGGTACTTATAATGCGTTATACATCAACAACAAACCGTGATAGTGTGATACTATCATAGATATATAATATTATACTTTAGAGGTTTCAAGTACCTACGAATAATATTGTACAATCATAACAAAATAACAAAAATAGTTATTCTAGGTTTTTTAATATATAATTTCCTCCACATTTAAACTTAAAATGACTATACAAATAAATTGTGCTTATGTATTTTTTAGATTTTTTGGTAACAGAATGAACTACTTACGTGGAATCTTGTTTTAAATTTTCAATCCTTAAATATAAAAGTTAAACATTTTATGAATTTTTAACTACAATAAAATCATTCAATTTTAAATTTGATAAATTTTGTCAAAATTTGATCTTTAAATGCTTATAAAAAAAAAATGTGCCTACGTATTTTTAATATTTTTCAACTACTATTTTAACAATATATCAGGAGCCTTGTATTAAATTTTTACACTTTTTGACCCAACAGATAAAACTTTATTGATACTTATAGAAAAAAAAACTAAAAAAATTGATAACTGACAATGTCCGTAAACAGCTCAAAAAGAGTCAAATTATTTTCAAAATTTTATCGTGTATAGAAAATACTAATATAAACATTCAGTGAAATTTTCAAGTATCTACAGCCATTCGTTTTTTAATTATAACAAAATAAGAAAATCGAAATATGAGAAATCGAGTGAATATCAAATGTTGTAAAAATATGAATTTCAAACACTCATAACAATTTAATTTGACTTGCTTGTAAACATTTTTTTTTGAAAAAAGATAGACAAAACTTATGAGGAATCTTGTATTACATTTTCAAATCTTAGATTTAAAAAGAAAATTTTTCAAGAATTTCTAACTCAAAATAAATTGCAAATTTTCGTCATTTTTACGTATTTTGTCAATATTTGAACTTTAGATGTTTATAAAAAAAAAATTGTGACTGTGGATTTTTAATTTTTTTCATCCACCTTTGAAACAATATAATAGGAACCTTCTATTAAATTTTCAAGCTTTTTTAACCTACAAATAAAATTTTATTGATATTTATAGAAAAAAAAAAAAAAAAGATGGAAACTACAAATGTCCGTAAACATCTCAAAATAAATCTAAATATTTTCAAAATTGTATGGTGTATAGAAAATGAAAATATTAACATTCAGTCAAAATTTCATGTACCTATTGGCATTTGTTTAAGAGTTGCACCTAAAACCAAAATCAATTTTCTCGAAAACAGATTTTGCGTAAAAATTATCGTTTTTCCTTAATTTTTCTTTTGTTTTTCACGGCGCTTTTGAAAGCTACTGGGAAATTTTTACTTTTGACCCCCCAAAGTACCAACTAGATTCACTTTCCTATCAGAAAAGATACTGTTGAAGAAAATCCAAGCACTTTTACTGTCCTAAAAGGTGATGACAGACACAAAAAAAAATGTAAGAAAAACACACATCATTGTAAAATCAATACATTCATCGTTCCACTCAGAATCTAAAATAAAAAGAAATAAGCATCATTGTAAAACCAAAACATTCCTCGCTCCGCTCAGAATCTAAAATGTTGATATTGTTCAATTATTTTAAAATATACTGATCCAATAATCACAAGTGTAGCGTCTCATGGGCAACGCCGCGCCGGGGGGTCGGGATAGCTATAATATAATATTATAATCGAACGTGTCATCCCGACTGACTCATTAACTGATCAACGTAGATCAATGTAGATAATGATAGCTTGAGGCTTACAATTTTAACCGTATCTTCGTACCACCATGTAAGTGTGCACTGAGAATTAAGATAACATCTTCCAAAATACGCATTTTAAAGTGGTGATTAAACAAATATTATGAAATTCAAGATTCAAGGTGAACATTTTTAAGTTTTGTATATCATGGACCAAATATTAAAAAAAAAAGAATCGAGAAAGTTTGAATCATATATAGAGTTGGCACTTTTAACGGGCAACGAAGTACACGGGTTCAGCTAGTATATTAAATATTATATAATATTATATATTTTTAAGAGATCGCTTTACTAACTTATTTTCATACACCAAACTGGGTTGTCTGGTAGTGCTATTGTTGAGAGCTTTGAAAATAATGTATTTGGGGGAATTTTAATTTTTTTTGAAAATTTTTTTTGTATTTTTTTCCTGCTGGTTAACCTTTTCTACTTCTTAACCATTTATACTGAGGGTGTTAGGTTAGTTTGAATAGGGGTATACCACTATACTAGCGTGTGGATATAATATTACGAAAGGATAATGACTAGAGCGCTTGGGTGGTTGAATTTAATTGGTTAAAGATTAGTATAGATATTATAGTCTTGGTCAAATATGCATATCAAGAGACCATAATATTATAATATCTTGGTACCTAGTATTTTGTATGTTATCGTTTTTATTTTGATGAAGAGTTTAAATATAAGTGCGGGTGGCGTAGGTGTATACATCTATTTAAAATGGTTCATTTGGGTTTTAAGTGTGAACTTAAAGTTATATTTTCATCTAAAATTAATCATTACGCCTTTTTTTAAGCTTAACAGAAAATAATAATAACAATAATATTGATCTTATATAACTTTTAAAATGATTTATTTAAAGAAAAAAAATACATCTCTATTAATTAGGGGGGGGGGGAAAGTACTTAACTTGACTATAAAATTAATTAACTGATTAGTAACTGTATATATAACGGGAAAAAATTAACTCGTTAGTTAAAAGTTACATTCAAAAAAGAAACTCGTTATAATATAACTTAGTTAAAAGTACCTTTACTTATATTTCCTATTATTCAACTGATATTATAATATATATATCACTCCTTTTAATCTACAATTAAGTTTTATTTTTTTCCGAAGTATAATTTTATCACTTTTAAAAATAATTGAACATTAACAAAGTGACGGGTCTCATTCCGTCACACCAGTCCGTGCAAATACCTTGGTAATATTTTATTTTCTCTTCGCGTGTCTCAAGACATTGTTCACGAAATGCATGACTCCCTAACAAAATGTAGACCCTATATAAAGTATATAAAATATCATATTACTCGAACATATATATAAATATACTAATATACTATAAAAAAAATATACCTACTCTGTACTCATCAATGTCGAATCCCGTTCGTTTTATGACTTTTTTAGATTTATATCGTAATGCAATACGTCTGTGATTTGTTATATATATATACGCTCGTAACTGACAAATTAATTTAATTCGCGATTACCTCTATAATATTATATACTAATATCCCACTATAATATTATACCTGTGTTCATTTAATTAATTTATTATTATACAGGGTGATGCTACAATGTTTGTATTTCTGATTGCCTGTAAAAATATTGAGTCCACCTTGTATTTTTCAACTTTTCTATTCTATGAAAATAATATTAGTTATAAATACTAGACATAACTAATGAAGCTTTTAAAAATTTCCCTGCTTTATTATACAATGGAAATTTGAGCAAAGTGACGTGACAAATCTATGTATACTGTACTAGTGATACACTGATACTTATATAATTTTTTTGTGAACTATTTATTTTTTATAAGATAGGTATCTCCAGTATTTTCAAATAGTACCTACACCAGCTATAATCTATAGGTAAAGTACAATATATAATGTTGTAAACATACCTACTGTAATTTAAAATAGCTGTGTTAAAATTGCACAGCACTTTCCACGAGATACATGACTACAAGTAATAATAAGCGCCTATTTTGAACAAAATCTCAACCTTTTATGAACCTATCATTATTTTGGCTAAAATATTTAATGAAACCCACTACAGTTGTTAGTGTCACCAGTCCTTTATATATCTCAATTCTCTTTACATTTTGTACAGAAATAAAATAGTATATTGTGTGGCAAGGGCGGGAAGTGAGCTATTTCAGTCACGGGCGACGTGTGCGGCATTTCGCCCAAGACTGAAATTGCCTTCCCGTACGAGCCACACATACTATTTTTTGTTACGCCTCTGCATTCATCGATAACGGCAAAGGTAATACAGGAATCTATGCAACAACTAGACTATAATTCTACGACAAAAATATTTCACGGAAGAAACGATTTTTTTTTATTTGTTTTAAGAGTCACGTATGGAGGTTATAATATGATTATAATATGTAACGAAAAGTTTATGTTTTGTAAGTTCTGTGGTATAGATTTCAGTGTCTGTTTGTGCAGGGTATGCGTGCGTGAAATGTGCGGGCAGCACTTTTGGGGATTTCCACTTTACCGCCCGGCACTTTTGGGGATTTCCTCTTTTCCACCCGCTGGACGGAAAAAGGTTGCTTTCGAACGCTTCAACCGTGGTCGAAAACCAAACTTTCGGTGCAGGCGTGACAAAAAAACTGTTAAACGCACAATTTTATTAAATAACGGAGAAATGATTTATTTACCATCAAAATTCAGACATGACAAAAAGTATACATAGATATTGGTTAAAATAAAAAAAAAATTAATAAATAAAGATATTTTAATCATTTTTTAATATACAATATAATATTATTATGATAATTTTATTAGAATTCAGAGTTTAATATAATTCAATAATTTATAAACGATTAACTATATTGAGTTCGTATTTCGTATTTATTGGTAGTTTTGTATAACAATGAAGGTACCTATATATTATTTTGTATGCTCATAGGTGTCCATTTAGATAAAACTGTTACTTAGGTTACCAGTTGTAATTTTGTAATATTTTAAACAAGAAAAATTACCACTGTTTTCGTGTTTTTATTAGAGCATTATCATTTTAGAAATTGTTTTAATAATTTTAATTCGGAGGTTTGTAAGAATTAAAAAGACTGTTAGTAGGTATTCAAAACTCATAAACAGAATAACAATAGCGATAAAAGGTTTTGAACATTTATCGAATAATACCTATTTATAGTAATGAGTTGTTACTGCAAGGAATAATTAATGGGTTTGTTTTAAAAATAATGAGTTTCCCATAACTATTATAAAGAACTAGGACAAAGTTTGTAACAACAGCGCAGTATTATACATAAGCACTCTTAATATTGATACATTATCATATACAGATATTTAATCGGAAACAATATTATATTATGATTGGCTCAGTTATTTATGTATGTTTTCAACTAACATGTATATTGTATATAGGCACAAATATATAAGATAAATGTGTTGACTGAAAAATCAGAAAAACAATAGTGCAATAGGTATATAATATTTTTTTAAATAGCCATTAATTTAGTGGCCCTGAGATAGTGTTAACGATGCATGTTCCTAATTATTTACGTTCTACTTAGACGAGTTAAAAATTAGCTATCGTATCAATGGATAATCGTCAATCATATAAACGTGGAATAATCGTGGAAGATATTCTTAGCTAAAACAATTTACGACAATACGATATTGATTATTATAAAATATTAAACAATATTATGATTACATTGTAGGAGGTTACGTCAGTCAAGTCAATACATGTATAATTAAACGTTTAATATAGATGAATAGATACTTTTTGGGTAAATTAAAATTTAACGTAATTACGCTGAGACACACTCATGCGAATGTAGATAGGTACGCGATTATTAAATTATAATTATTTCAGCTGGAATTTCATCGCTCAATACTCGCACTGCTCACCACTGTGTTCCATAATATGTGTACTTATGGACGACAAAATAAAAATGGTGTGATTGAAAATCCAATGTTAAGGGGATTCGATACCGTGATTTTCTATTTTCGTCTAACACACGCGTAACATAGTATTTTAGACGTGTTTTTTGCCAAACATACCAATTGATCTAATGAAACGATAAGAATTCTGAAAACAGATTTGACTTCGTCATCAAGTCTACTTGAAATCGACTTTCCCACAATTTTGTATTTTTGATTTTAACATTTCCAAAAATTGAAATACAAAAATGTTCAAATACCCTTTTTTATATGACTTTTCTGGAAATTGGGGAGATAATATAAAAAATGTGAGGAAGTCGATTTCAAGCAGACTTGATGATGAATTTAAATCTGTTTTCAGT
>NC_042494.1:7517349-7524047 GCF_005508785.2 Acyrthosiphon pisum
GTTTATAAAAAAAAATTGTGACTGTGGATTTTTAATTTTTTTCATCCACCTTTGAAACAATATAATAGGAACCTTCTATTAAATTTTCAAGCTTTTTTAACCAACAAATAAAATTTTATCGATATTTATAGAAAAAAAAAAAAAAAAGATGGAAACTACAAATGTCCGTAAACACCTCAAAATAAATCTAAATATTTTTAAAATTGTATGGTGTATAGAAAATGAAAATATTAACATTCAGTCAAAATTTCATGTACCTATTGGCATTTGTTTAAGAGTTGCACCAAAAACCAAAATCAATTTTCTCGAAAACAGATTTTGCGTAAAAATTATCGTTTTTCCTTAATTTTTCTTTTGTTTTTCACGGCGCTTTTGAAAGCTACTGGGAAATTTTTACTTTTGACCCCCAAAGTACCAACTAGATTCAATTTCCTATCAGAAAAGATACTGTTGAAGAAAATCCAAGCACTTTTACTGTCCTAAAAGGTGATGACAGACACAAAAAAAAATGTAAGAAAAACACACATCATTGTAAAATCAATACATTCATCGTTCCACTCAGAATCTAAAATAAAAAGAAATAAACATCATTGTAAAACCAAAACATTCCTCGCTCCGCTCAGAATCTAAAATGTTGATATTGTTCAATTATTTTAAAATATACTAATCCAATAATCACAAGTGTAGCGTCTCATGGGCAACGCCGCGCCGGATAGCTATAATATAATATTATAATCGAACGTGTCATCCCGACTGACTCACTAACTGATCAACGTAGATCAATGTAGATAATGATAGCTTGAGGCTTACAATTTTAACCGTATCTTCGTACCACCATGTAAGTGTGCACTGAGAATTAAGATAACATCTTCCAAAATGCGCATTTTAATGTGGTGATTAAACAAATATTATGAAATTCAAGATTCAAGGTGAACATTTTTAAGTTTTGTATATCATGAACCGAATATTAAAAAAAAACGAACCGAGAAAGTTTGAATCATATATAGAGTTGGCACTTTTAACGGGCAACGAAGTACACGGGTTCAGCTAGTATATTAAATATTATATAATATTATATATTTTTAAGAGATCGCTTTACTAACTTATTTTCATACACCAAACTGGGTTGTCTGGTAGTGCTATTGTTGAGAGCTTTGAAAATAATGTATTTGGGGGAATTTTAATTTTTTTGGAAATTTTTTTTGTATTTTTTTCCTGCTGGTTAACCTTTTCTACTTCTTAACCATTTATATTGAGGGTGTTAGGTTAGTTTGAATAGGGGTATACCACTATACTAGCGTGTGGATATAATATTACGAAAGGATAATGACTAGAGCGCTTGGGTGGTTGAATTTAATTGGTTAAAGATTAGTATAGATATTATAGTCTTGGTCAAATATGCATATCAAGAGACCATAATATTATAATATCTTGGTACCTAGTATTTTGTATGTTACCGTTTTTATTTTGATGAAAAGTTTAAATATAAGTGCGGGTGGCGTAGGTGTATACATCTATTTAAAATGGTTCATTTGGGTTTTAAGTGTGAACTTAAAGTTATATTTTCATCTAAAATTAATCATTACGCCTTTTTTTAAGCTTAACAGAAAATAATAATAACAATAATATTGATCTTATATAACTTTTAAAATGATTTATTTAAAGAAAAAAAATACATCACTATTAATTAGGGGGGGGGGGGAAAGTACTTAACTTGACTATAAAATTAATTAACTGATTAGTAACTGTATATATAACGGGAAAAAATTAACTCGTTAGTTAAAAGTTATATTAAAAAAAGAAACTCGTTATAATATAACTTAGTTAAAAGTACCTTTACTTATATTTCCTATTATTTAACTGATATTATACTATTTATATCACTCGTTTTAAATCTACAATTAAGTTTTATTTTTTTCCGATGTATAATTTTATCACTTTTAAAAATAATTGAACATTAACAAAGTGACGGGTCTCATTCCGTCACACCAGTCCGTGCAAATACCTTGGTAATATTTTATTTTCTCTTCGCGTGTCTCAAGACATTGTTCACGAAATGCATGACTCCCTAACAAAATGTAGACCCTATATAAAGTATATAAAATATCATATTACTCGAACATATATATAAATATACTAATATACTATAAAAACAATATACCTACTCATCAATGTCGAATCCCGTTCGTTTTATGACTTTTTTAGATTTATATCGTAATGCAATACGCCTGTGATTTGTTATATATATATATACGCTCGTAACTGACAAATTAATTTAATTCGCGATTACCTCTATAATATTATGTACTAATATCCCACTATAATATTATACCTGTGTACATTTAATTAATTTATTATTATACAGGGTGATGCTACAATGTTTGTATTTTTGATTGCCTGTAAAAATATTGAGTCCACCTTGTATTTTTCAACTTTTCTATTCTATGAAAATAATATTAGTTATAAATACTAGACATAACTAATGAAGCTTTTAAAAATTTCCCTGCTTTATTATACAATGGAAATTTGATCAAAGTGACGTGACAAATCTATGTATACTGTACTAGTGATACACTGATACTTATATAATTTTTTTGTGAACTATTTATTTTTTATAAGATAGGTATCTCCAGTATTTTCAAATAGTACCTACACCAGCTATAATCTATAGGTAAAGTACAATATTTAATGTTGTAAACATACCTACTGTAATATAAAATAGCTGTGTTAAAATTGCACAGCACTTTCCACGAGATACATGACTACAAGTAATAATAAGCGCCTATTTTGAACAAAATCTCAACCTTTTATGAACCTATCATTATTTTGGCTAAAATATTTAATGAAACCCACTACAGTTGTTAGTGTCACCAGTCCTTTATATATCTCAATTCTCTTTACATTTTGTACAGAAATAAAATAGTATATTGTGTGGCAAGGGCGGGAAGTGAGCTATTTCAGTCACGGGCGACGTGTGCGGCATTTCGCCCAAGACTAAAATTGCCTTCCCGTACGAGCCACACATACTATTTTTTGTCACGCCTCTGCATTCATCGATAACGGCAAAGGTAATACAGGAATCTATGCAACAACTAGACTATAATTCTACGACAAAAATATTTCACGGAAGAAACGATTTTGTTTTATTTGTTTTAAGAGTCACGTATGGAGGTTATAATATGATTATAATATGTAACGAAAAGTTTATGTTTTGTAAGTTCTGTGGTATAGATTTCAGTGTCTGTTTGTGCAGGGTATGCGTGCGTGAAATGTGCGGGCAGCACTTTTGGGGATTTCCACTTTACCGCCCGCTGGACAGGAAAAGGACGCTTTCTAACGCTTCAACTGCTATCGAAATAGTATATATTGTGTGGCAAGGGCGGGAAGTGAGCTATTTCAGTCGCGGGCGACGTGTGCGGCATTTCGTCCAAGACTGAAATGGCCTTCCCGCGCGAGCCACACATACTATTTTTTGTCACGCCCCTGCGTTCATGGAAAAGGTATGCAGGGATCTATGCAACAATTATAGACTATTCTACATAATATGTTTAAATGTTAATGCGTCATGCAAGGAGGTTATACTATTGAGACATGTGAAGTTAATAATTATGACTCAGAGACTACTCTGAGACACTACCGTGACGCTTAATGCCCGGTTTTGAGAAGTTAGTGCATGAGATATCACAAAATAATCATCTATGTTTTATCACATTGTAACTTCCATGAGAAATCAGTTTGAGATATCACATAGACTTCGCATAAAGTGCACAAAGTCTAGGGAAAAAAAGCAAAAAAATGTATTAACTGTAACTTGTCCGCCGATTGATTCACGAAGATTCGAACCGGCTACCCCTACATTTATAGACCTACGCCTAACCTATTGGGACACTACCTATCAAGATGAAAAGATCATTGTAATAGGGTGTATATAAAATACATAAGCAGTCAGAAGGTATATAATGTAATAGTAGGTAATTTTTTTGCATTACCACTAACTCCACGTATCCCCCCCCCATTTTGTGGTACCTACAGCAATAACTAATAAGGATTGTAAAATTGTACCTATACAAGGTGATTCTTTTATCATGAAATACTCATTATTTCAAAAAGTATTAATGTTTTTGAAAATATTTTTTTAATAGTTCAAGTCATATTTAAAAATATAATTTTTTAATTAAAACGTTGTTTTGAAACCATGTAAAAAATATTTTTTAAAACATTAATACTATAATTTGGCCCGATATTATTTTTTAGAATAAATGAAAACAGACACAAATGCATATCATACTATGATGAATTGTAAATATTTGATATTACACAATGTTTATGCCTAAAATTAATGATTGTAGTCATGTAGAAATAATAATATTATGTAGTTATTATGCGGTGTAAAAAAATAAAAATATTAAAAAGATAGTAAAATGATATAGTATATAATATTAATATAATAATTTGTATGAGTGCGATAATATATGGATTAGTATTATATATTATGTATAATACCTATATTTAAAAGTCTAATTATTGGACAAATAATATGGACAGAAGTCCATTAGCCAATGAGGGATATTCTTGGGGGGGATAAATCTTAATCAGGGGGACTAAGCTCACTAGCCCACCCCCCTAGTTGCAAAAATGTATGTAACAATTATTTATACGTAACTATTGTAACTTCTCGGTTATGTCACATATCATCAATCATTTTAACTTCTCAATAGTAACTTCTATGTGATATTACATATGGAATACTCATATACAGCTACGGCAAGAAGTTATATATCGGTATCATAATGACATTTTATTCTTATACGGATATTTGAAGATACATATAAGTTACAATGTACCGTCACTTTTGAGAATAAAAACAGACGGCACATAGACAGTAAGTTCTTCTTTATGCACACAGGGATGTGATTAATATGTAATGTCTACGAGAAAATATTTTGCACACAGGGTATAAATTTAAGATGTAACCAAAAGTTTATGTTTTGGAAGGACCGTGGTAGGTATACATTTTAGTTTCTGGTTGTGCAGGGGATACGCGCCCGGCGGCCTGCACTTTTGGGGATTTCTTCTTTTCCGCCCGGCACTTTTGGGGATTTCCCCTTTTCCGCCCGGCACTTTGGGGATTTCCTCTTTTCCACCCGCTGGACGGAAAAAGGTTGCTTTCGAACGCTTCAACCGTGGTCGAAAACCAAACTTTCGGTGTAGGCGTGACAAAAAAACTGTTAAACGCACAATTTTATTAAATAACGGAGAAATGATTTATTTACCATCAAAATTCAGACATGACACAAAGTATACATAGATATTGGCTAAAATAAAAAAAAAATTAATAAATAAAGATATTTTAATCATTTTTTAATATACAATATAATATTATTATGATAATTTTATTAGAATTCAGAGTTTAATATAATTCAATAATTTATAAACGATTAACTATATTGAGTTCGTATTTCGTATTTATTGGTAGTTTTGTATAACAATGAAGGTACCTATATATTATTTTGTATGCTCATAGGTGTCCATTTAGATAAAACTGTTACTTTGGTTACCAGTTGTAATTTTGTAATATTCTAAACAAGAAAAATGACCACTGTTTTCGTGTTTTTATTAGAGCATTATCATTTTAGAAATTGTTTTAATAATTTTAATTCGGAGGTTTGTAAGAATTAAAAAGACTGTTAGTATTCGAAACTCATAAACAGAATAACAATAGCGACAAAAGGTTTTGAACATTTATCGAATAATACCTATTTATAGTAATGAGTTGTTACTGCAAGGAATAATTAATGGGTTTGTTTTAAAAATAATGAGTTTCCCATAACTATTATAAAGAACTAGGACAAAGTTTGTAACAACAGCGCAGTATTATAAGTACATAAGCACTCTTAATATTGATACATTATCATATACAGATATTTAATCGGAAACAATATTATATTATGATTGGCTCAGTTATTTATGTATGTTTTCAACTAACATGTATATTGTATATAGGCACAAATATATAAGATAAATGTGTTGACTCAAAAATCAGAAAAACAATAGTGCAATAGGTATATAATATTTTTTTAAATAGCTATTAATTTAGTGGCCCTGAGATAGTGTTAACGATGCATGTTCCTAATTATTTACGTTCTACTTAGACGAGTTAAAAATTAGCTATCGTATCAATGGATAATCGTCAATTATATAAACGTGGAATAATCGTGGAAGATATTCTTAGCTAAAACAATTTACGACAATACGATATTGATTATTATAAAATATTAAACAATATTATGATTTCATTGTAGGAGGTTACGTCAGTCAAGTCAATACATGTATAATTAAACGTTTAATATAGATGAATAGATACTTTTTGGGTAAATTAAAATTTAACGTAATTACGCTGAGACACACTCATGCGAATGTAGATAGGTACGCGATTATTAAATTATAATTATTTCAGCTGGAATTTCATCGCTCAATACTCGCACTGCTCACACCACTGTGTTCCATAATATGTGTACTTATGGACGACAAAATAAAAATGGTGTGATTGAAAATCCAATGTTAAGGGGATTCGATACCGTGATTTTCTGTTTTCGTCTAACACACGCGTGACATAATATTTTAGACTTTTTATTTGCCCAACAAACCAATTGATCTAATGAAACGATAAGAATTCTGAAAACAGATTAGACTTCGTC
>NC_042494.1:7524097-7635999 GCF_005508785.2 Acyrthosiphon pisum
AAAACAGATTTGACTTCGTCATCAAGTCTACTTGAAATCGACTTCCCCACAATTTTGTATTTTTGATTTTAACATTTCTAAAAATTGAAATACAAAAATGTTCAAATACTCTTTTTTTATATGACTTTTCTGGAATTTGGGAGATAATATAAAAAATGTGAGGAAGTCGATTTCAAGCAGACTTGATGACGAATTTAAATCTGTTTTCAGTATTCTTATCGCTTCATTAGATTAATTGGTATGTTTGACAAAAAACACGTCTAAAATACTATGTCACGCGTGTGTTAGACGAAAACAGAAAATCACGGTATCGAATCCCCTCAACGAGAAGTCATGTGAGAGAAGTAAATACCGCGTTTTCTTATAAGTGAATCGCAGTTATCCAAGTTCACCACTGTACGCCTATCTATACCTACATTGTACCATATTTATAAATTTGAACCTCGATAATTTATGGATTTGACCTTCACCTCCCTAATACCTCCAAGATTTTTATATTTTTTAATTTACATTAATTTTAATTATTTTAATGTAATATATTTAAAAAATATTTAATAGTTATTACTTATTTTATTTGTGTATCATAGTAAATATATCCAAAGCTGTAAAAGTGAAAACCGATACACGAAAACCTCTCATTTCTGCTGCAGCTACGCTGAATTATCTGAAGATATTTTCTTTATTGATAACACATGAAATGTCGTGACACGTGAGCTATCTGAAGTAAACCAGTTTCTAAAGTTACTGCCCCAATGTAGTTTTCAAATAATGAAAAATTAAAAGAATTAATTTCAACTCGGAATAACATCTTGATTATTTTCTGATAAAATATAATTAAGTAATTAATTTTCCACTAAATTGTATTTTACCTATTATAACTTAAGGTACCTATAGGAAACTTATACAACTATATTCTATTAATATTTTTTGAGGAGGCATTAGGTCCTTTTTATAGGTGGAGGGGCTTAGTCTCTCTATTTGTGTCACTGCCGATAGTTGATACAAGGATATATATAATATTGTCTTCACAAAAAACATATACTTTATTTACTTCTTACTTCTTAGAATGAAACTTTCTTCGGATTATCATTTAATAATTCTTAAATAAATTATATCAAAATTTAAAACGTTACGAATGTACCTATATATACCTGCTATCCGTAAACAACATACAACAGGCACGTCATAAGGTTATTATCAGAAATAACTAAATATTGACAGGTTAAAATATGTCGGTAAATACGTCAACAAAAGGAATTTTTTGTCACGTCCACACCGAAAGTTTTATTTTCGATGTCGGTTGAAACGATGGAAACTTACCTTTTTACGTCTAGTGGACAGTAGTACCGGATCTAAGTCTCAGGAGGCTGGGGTGCAACAACCATTTGGAGGTCCCTTAAAAAAAAATTTGCTCGACATGATATCTCTTTATTTGATGCGTGTTGTCGCGTTGATATATTAAACAAACTAAAAAACACAACATTTAAATACCATTATTTAATAGGTAAATTATGAAATTATACATTCACTCACTGTTCTCATACCTATTATACTAGGTACCTACGCTTAGATATGATGTATATTAATGTATGCTTCTATGCTAGTATAATATAAATTAAAAATAAATATCATTAATATGACAATGGCCGTAGATTCTCTATATTGTCCTAAAATGAAAGGACACAAATATGAATCATGTACAATTACAATTACCTGAATTGAACGCAAAATTATTCATCAATCCTTTATATTTTTTTAATTCATTGTTTTGAACATTTTTCTTCGTCTTTTAGATGCACCACTTTCAAATTGTCTGTTAGGTATGTTTTTTTTTCAAAAGTCAATAAAAGATAGTGTCTGTAGGAACCTAATTTATATTTTTATTACGCAAATGAAAAATTAATATAGTAGATGAGGTAGAGTAGGTACGCAAAAAAAAAAAATTGACAAAAGTACAAAATAACATATCCGAAACCAATAACACTGCACCAAGGCATGTCCATAAATCATAATCCGTTTATATTAAGGGTCCTGGTGCCAGTTTTTCAAATTTTCCACAATTCTATAAAATTTGAAAATTAAATTTTATATTTTAGTCTATATACTACCCGATAACTATTTAAGGGGTTGATAGGGTGTATTATATCGAAAAAATGACTTTGTGGGAATTACCTCAAGCTTTGTAGAATTGTCGGATTTTTATAGCTATTTTTTTATCTGAAAGAAGAAGACTTCCTACAGCCCAAATTGATCTCTGATTTTGTATTTTATTTCAAATAATTGTATTCAAAAATTTGTAAAAAATGCTTTTTATCTTGTTTTTTTTAGACATATTATAAAGTGTGAGAATAAAATATTGAAAAACAGAGATCGATGCGGGCTGTAGAATATTTCCCTCTAGAAATTAAAAAAAATTATGAAATTTGGTTGATTCTACAAGGCAGTATCGTTATTCCCGCGGAGTGTATTTTTGAGGGCAAAATGGCATCGGCACATTGGTTATCTTATTAGTTTGTCCAGCAAGATACTGCACTATAGCGCGACTGCGCGAGCCTCTGAGATTAAATAAATAGTACGATTATACGAAAATAATTATACGATGCATACTATGTATCTACATATTTGTATACGTATACATATGATAGTTATACTAATTACCGTCTACATATGTATCTACATATTTAGTCCTACATATTTGTGTGTACAAATAAGTATGTAAAACAAACAATAACAATGATAAATAGTATTATCTAAAATTCAAACAGTCAAAAATAAATGGTTGTCACTTGTCAGTAACATCTTTAAATAATAAAATTTTTTAATTTTATAATACAAAGTCATAGAAATTTAGAAAATTTAGGACTTCAACCTGAGGCCCCAAATACAACTTTGGTCTTGAGGCCCCGGTGTAATGCACCCCCGCTAAATCCGGCACTGAGTCTGGACAGTAAATGCCGTATTTTATACGTCCAGCGAATAGTAAATGATTTTTTCCGTCCGCTACAGCGTTCGAAAATGTTACTCTCCAAAACAGATTCTATACGTAAATGTATCAATATGATTTGTCTCATATATCAAACACTAAAGTTGGTATAAGCAGCTAATCCTGTGCTGTTCTGAGAAACAGTTTGACAAATCCAGATACATCGAGAATAGTAAAGACAGGTCTTTTTTATTTATGGGTTACCGTTATGTTGACAGAAGTAGTTAATTTTACCTTTTCCAAAAATTGAAACATTTAATTTTTTTAGTTATTTATTTTTTAGGTTAGATGACTGAAATCGTATGTCTCGTGACTCCCAGTTTATGAAACTGACAGTGCTTATAGGTTCCATAGAGTATAATTTTAGCATCTTAGCTTTAATGAACAAAAGTTTTAAAAGCGCACTTGCAGATTTTTTTTTTCCGTGACTAGCTTAAAATTCAAAAGTGCAGGTAATAATATAATAGTAGCCGTATAACCCACTCGACTGTTTGAGAGCCATTTGAGCGGCGATCTCCCGATGCAAAGTTGCATTGTTTTGTTGTTGGAAACTGTAATATAATTATAAATTATAATATATGTAAAATGCAGTCTTGTAAAGAATACTTTTATTTTGTATTTGGAATACATATTCGAATAAATGAGAATTAAGGTATCCAGAATACTATTAGAATACTTTTTTTCACAACTAGTTTTTGAATGGTTGGTAAATAACATTTATTAATTAATAATTAAAAATACATCGCAATTATAAGTTATTTATAAGTTTTGACCACAGATGATACGACCTATACGCGATGCAACACATTGGTGTTTATAAAAATAATCATATAATGGGCCAATAGGCAATATTATATTTCGTTCAAAGAATAAAATTAATGTTCATGATTTATAATAATATGTTTTGTCACAAATTTAAAACTATTCTTCTGGATCGGAAAAAAGTATTTTTTTAATGAATAAAAAATACAAATAAATGATTCAGAATACGTATTTGAATACTTTTAAAAAAAGTATTTGAAATAGTATTCAAATATAAAAAAGTATTAAAATACTTTTATTCGAATACATTTATTCGAATACTTTACTAGACTAGTAAAATGTAACGCTAGATATATTATTTTAACGTAGGTACTGCAGATCCGCAAGTAGGTAGGTACATAATATTACAGAGGTATTATTTCTATCAAATCGATGACGACAAATTCAGAAAAAAAATAGACATTAAATTACTTAATAACTTAAGTACTTATACTTAAACGGTTAAACTATTTTATATTTTATTTTACATATTTATGAGTTACCTACCTACAACTATATAGAGATGCGTGTATATATTATATAAGTATTACTGAATTTCGTTTAAGCAATTTATTCGTTCCTTTGTATCAGGTAGGTATATAATTATACCTATATGTACCATATACCCTTGGCAATTCAAAAATTACCATGACAATAATTAAAATACCATTTAAATTACATAATAATATTGGTGTCTCAACTGTATATCTGGCCTGTTTAAGGGATTCGAAAAGTAAAAATATGAATATTGTCACGTTTCATTTTTTTGCACTTGTATAAGTAGTATATTTCAGTAATTTGTGCTAAAGTTGTTATTTTTAAGTTGTTTATGAGTAACCAGCAATAGAAAAGCTAAATTACTTACCAATCTAATAAAAAAGATCTATAATAATATCATAGTACATAGATCTTGTGATATGCTTAAATATACTTCAGTGTAGTCAACTATAATATGTACAATTAAGGATTCTCATAACACTTTACTTCGATTTTAATGTAAGTACTAATTTGAAATTTGCATTTATGACATATTTTATTTATGGCTTATACAGTCAGGTATTAACTTTTTCATATCGCTAAAAAATGTCTTCAATAACAAAACTACAACGTTTTTAAATTCATGACCTATATTGACTTTTTATATAGGTACCTGCATGTACGAAAAATGTCTTAAGTATTTTTATCGATGTTAACAATTGTGACGTAATACTGCAGCGTTAAACAAAATAATACAAAACAGTGCAAAATAATCAGATGCATGCAAACACTCCAATGGCTTCAGATACTTTAAATTGTTTTGTACTAATTTTTCTAAATTTACAGAAAATTATGTTTAGTTGGCGATGAAATCAAGTTCGTACAAAATTGGTTGCGTTTTCAATCACACGTTATACCTACTTACTTCAGGGTATACTCAGGTGTGCACGCACGTCAATGACATTTATCTTTTGTTTTTCAACCACTTTTGTCTGCACGACGTGCTTAAGGGCTTCAATTATTGTTTCATTTATGTGACACTTTTTTCCCGTGTTTTTACGCCAAAAATAATTTATTCAGTTCGGTCACACGTAGGTGCACTATTTAGTTAATTTGTATAATAATCATATTGTAATAATAATATAATGCATAATATTATAGTGTCTTTTCGTACATACAAGTACAAGTATGAATTTATGTATAATATATAATAATATTAATATATAGGTACGTATTTATAATAGCTCTCTCGTGACATTACCTATTATTTTAAGTAAAACACAAACCGCATAATGTTGAGTATTATTATGTGTGTACATAGAGTGTACCTAAGTAAATTATGAATATTAAACAGCGCCCTTGTATAATGTACACAATATTATACGAGTATTATTGTATTTGTAATTATAATAACAGAGTTTATAATACAAACCAAAATAAATGTATTCATTTGGTGTTACAACGTCGTCACAAAATAAAAAAAAATTGTTTAATGATTTTTTTAGTTTTGGTAGTTACATAGTGAGAACGGTTAACCTTGAAAAATATTTCCAGGTCGCATAGAAACGAAAATTGCGTACTATTGTAAATGGGAAGAAATCAGATTTTAAAAATATTTAAAATTCTGCAATCGAATATTTTTTTTTTGAAATTTTTCATTTGTATATGTACAATTGTACAATAATGCAATAAATCAATTGCCACCAAATGATAGGTAAATAAAGTGACCGTAGGCACATTTTGTATTGTACATTTCAAAATGTATTACTATAAATCGTCATCTACACCTAGGTATACGTATTTACTTCTAGTTCAATACGGAATACGACGCGCAACACAGCGAGTTGTGTAGCATTATTTTTAAGTAAAAAATCATGGAGCACAATAAAACACTTTTGAAAGGATCGAGTTACGGAAATTTATCGTTATCGCGAAGGAATGATATCAGTAAGTAGAAAAACAAAAATGTTTCTCTGATTTAAAAAAAAAAAATTATAAATCAATTTAGATAAAATTAGACCATTGTTTTAAAAATGAATAGTCGCATAACCGTATTACACAATATATCATGACTTGTAGCATAAAGTCGCCGGTATCGATTGTGTTAACTAATAACATAACTATTTAATAAACACTTAAGAATTTAGAATTCTATGCATTTGATATCTTTATGGTTTAGATAACAGCACATGACACTGTATGAAAAGATTTCCACTACAGGAGTAGATATAATTTATTATTAGGTAGGTTAATAAAATAGGACAAAAAACAAAAAAACAAAAAACGTTGAATATTTTTAACAAATAATGTTTATTTGTACACATAAATTAAACAATGTTTTCAATCTAAACATTCAAATAATTTTGTAATACAAAAATAAATAAAACAATATTTTATCGTATGTTCGTTTCATAAAAAAAGTTTAAGTCTCTAAAAATGTATATTATATTAAACAATAAATATTATAATAATGAATTAACACGTCTTCGAAAAACGCACTTAAGCCACAAAAATGTTTTTATTTTTTGTTTAAAACAGAAATATATATCGAATTAAAATAAAAAATAAAATAAAATAATATTTCATACATATTTTGATAAAATACTAAATAATTTCGTACAATATGGAATGTGTTGTTAATTCATTAACTATAGGTTTACAGCTGGTAGTAATAATAGTAATAATATCTATTGCTTTTGTTTTATTCATTTAATTGACAATATA
Organism: Acyrthosiphon pisum; assembly: GCF_005508785.2. Lineage (NCBI taxonomy): Eukaryota > Metazoa > Arthropoda > Insecta > Hemiptera > Aphididae > Acyrthosiphon > Acyrthosiphon pisum. The sequence goes on from NC_042494.1 coordinate 7,531,083, forward strand.
AATATAGGTATATGTACTACATTCTTTTTTTTTTAAGTGATTTGAGCTCAAAACACAATCATAAATCTATATTATAATTTAAATAAATCTAGAAATAAATAACATGTCATCCGAGAATCTATATATTGTTTTAATAAATAATAATGTCCTAACAAAAAAAAATATTCATAGTTTAATATATTGGTAACTAATTTTAATACAAAAAAAAAAAATAATAATAAAATCACAAAGGTTGCCCGCCTGATCGGAAAAAAGCGACACTGATTTTATAGTCGGCTTCAGTAAGTATTTGTATTATTAATATATTTACTTGGTAAAAAACGATTTTTACGCGAGGCTTTTCAATATTAATATTATTATATAACATAATCATATCAAATCACAATAAAAGATTAAAAAAAAAAAACAGTCTAGTCGTTTAAAAAGTTGTATCGATAATAAACATAATATTTAGCGCACCCCGCATCATGGGCGCGCATAACTGTATCGGTTTTCCAAATATCGATCAAATGTTTTGTACACACTCACGACGGGGCGGCTTTTCGCGCATAAATGACTATTACATTTTTTTGATGTTAGTAAAATAAAATTGTCTTTTTCGGCGCAGTTATTGAATTATATTTTAAATGTAATCGTAACTCGATGTACAATTTTATAATGATTATATCCTTTCCAGTTTCGCGGTCCGTTATATTACACAATTTGTATGGAATCATACGTGCAGGTTTTACCTATGACGGATCGAAAAACCGGAAAAACATAGGTAGGTACCAAGTATACTGCAATGTAAAAATCGTTTAAAAAAACAAAATATAAATACTTAGAAACATCGTTTGTTTACAATTACGTATTTTACACCTACATAATAATAATAATAATATTAAAAACGTTAATCTAAACATACACACACACACACACACACACACACACACACATACACACACACACACAAACCTTCATGGACTTGAAGGCCTCCCCCTAAAGTGGCTTAAGCGTATCGACATATATTATATGTATATAAAGTATTATAGTGTAATAATGTAAATGTATTAAATTGTAAGTACAATAACGAGTGCCCAACTATAATTATATAATAAATATATATATATTTTATATACGTATCATACTATTAAATTCTTAAGTCAAATAAAAAAACTCGAAGGGTTTGTAAGGAGGGATTGACCCGATCGTAAAAATCGGTATTTGATCTGTATGTATATATATATATATATATATAATATTATATACGTGTATTGTGGTGTAAACATTATCATACAACTGCAGGAGGGAGGGGATGTTCTGTGTCTATCACAGCACGAAAAAAAATAATAATAATAATAATAATAATTTAATGTAAAAAAATTGGAACTTCACCTACTCTCCGGAATGTGGAAACGCAATGAGACGGCCTTCGTCTGTATTCTTGTTGTAATCGTATTTTTTTTTTTTATGTATATATATTGTTAATATTATATAAATTTAAAAAAAAGTCGTTTTTATTCTGTTAATTATTGTCTGAAATATTTTAGCACCATTATATAATACACTTTAGAACAGTGTAGTCTAACGCGTTTTAAAAATGGTCAATGCAAATTTATAGGTAGTTAAAAAGTTGTAATGATAAAAACGTAATTTTCATTGTAAAATATTAAAAGAGATACGCGCCAAATAAAAGCTTGCTGGTTTCATATTTTGTAATTGCCGAAAATGTTCCGAAGAAAAATTGATGTATAATATTATTATTAAAATATATATATATATATATATATATATATATATATACGCCGATTTTCTTATATAGTTTATACATAATAAAATATTCATTTTTTCTGTCGTTTAGATGGCCATCGGCAGTGGTTTCAGATGCGCTATCGAGCTCATTCTTCTCACTTGTCTGACCGGGCCTTTGCCTACCCCGGTTAAGTTCCGTTCGATGTCCTCCAAGCTCTTACCCTGGGTCTCGGGCACGCAGAATATGATGAACACCAGTCCCATCAAGCAGATGCCGCCAAACATCCAAAAGGTCCCGTCAGTGCCGAAGACCCGCAATAAGTCGGCGAACGTCTTGGTAACTACGAACGTGCAGGCCCAGTTGAAAGCCGTCGCCAACGAAGCAGCCGTGCCCCGGATTTTAGCTGAAAATAGAATATGATTTCACCGTTCGATTATTATGCATATAGGCATAATTAGTGGTGTTGGGCGTGTGTTGCTAGGAATGTTCCGGCGGAAATTGTATTTAAGTATAGTAAACGACTTTTTATTATTATAGTTATCCACTTATCCAGACGTTGAATTTGGTTCAAAATTAAAAAAAAAATATGCTTTGTTGTTAGTACCCAAGAGTGTATCATAATATGATCCAGGCTTATTTATTTTATCTTCAAAAAATAGGCAGGAACCTAGTCCTTCATCGAAAAATGTAAAACCTAGCTAGGTAGTAAGTAGTAGGTCGTTATAATAATTATAATATAATATCGCATTTGTACTCTAGTAACTTTAAGTATAAAGTTAACTATCGTCAATAATTATGATATTTACCGGGCAAAATTTCACCCATCATCAACCACGGAATTGGCCCGAAGCCGATGGCAAACCCGATGATGAAAAACACGAAACTGGCCAATGGCAACCATCCGTACTGAGACACGTCGTAACCGCTGTTTTTGTAGTTGAAGAACGTTCCGAGAGTGATGAGCGTGACCGCCATTGTAGCGCTGGACGCGTACAGAAGGATTTTGCGACCAAGCTTGTCGATGAGACCGGTTGCTATGAAAGTGGACAAGAAATTGACGATACCCACGATGATGGTGCACAAATTTTCGTCGATGGTACTTCCGGCTTCCTAAATAATAACAATGAAAAAGAAACCGATGGAAATTTTAGATGCGAAAAATAAAGGCCTTCGATAAGTTTGTTTCATAACGATACGAGTTATGTAATATTTATACAATATTGTACCTTAAAGATTTTGACGGTATAAAATATAACTGCGTTGATACCGCTGAGTTGTTGGAACAACATGAGTCCCATAGATATAAGCAAGGGTTTTGAGTACATCTTGGAGAACAAGCTCAGATATCCGGGCATTTCTTCGTTTTTGCCCATGTGATTGGCTTTTTCGATCTCACTGAATTCTTGCGTTACATCCGCGTCCTTACCCCTCAGCCATTGAAGAGCTTTTTTCGCTTTCTTGCTTTTGTCTGTACGCGCACACATAAAACAAATCGAGTCTTTAAGTATACGATTTCAGTTTAGAAACAATCACATCTAGTATACGACTTACTTCTGCTTATGTACCATTGTGGTGTTTCAGGGATGAGGAACATGCACACTAAGAACGGTATTGGGATACAAGCGCCGAGGATAGCGAGCATCTGCCAGTTAAGGTATTTGCCAGCAATGAAGCACAACAAAATGCCGCTGTTGCCGAGAGTGGTGGGCAAAAGGCCCAACGTCCCTCTGACTTGAGGTTGTACAGTTTCTCCTAAGTATACAGGAAGACCTAATGAAGCCACTCCTACGCAGAATCCGGCTATGGCTCTGCCGGCCATTACCATTTGCACGTTAACAGCCATCGCTATCAGAATAAAGGCTGCAAACAAATAATAAACGTTAATATTGTTACAGTCGATGAAAGTATTGTTAACAAGATATTTTTTTTATAAGTACTTGTATTAAACAGAAACGACAAAAAAACTGTCCTGATATTGACAAGTACTCAGATTAAGACGTGCTTAGTAATATGCCCACAAATCAAAAAGTAGGTTAATACTGACAAAAAAACACAAGTAGGTATTATAGGCCTAGACCTAAATACCAAATTCATTACGAAATCGATGTTAACGGTTGTCAAATGTACCTAATGAAGTTTTCTATATTGATTAATGTTTACTTACAAATAATAAAAGGTATTCCGGTAGCGAGTATTGTGGTTTTCCTACCGATGGACTCGATAAGGGGCCCGCCTGCCATGCCACCGATGAGTGCTGCCAGTGGCATGAGACTGCCGATCCATGAACCCTGTGATCAAAATTCGATGAATCATTAATACATCAGTAACACACCAACACATTTAAAACGCAGATAAAAATGGGTACTTACTTCTTCCTCGGTTACTGTCAGCGGACTGCCCGGTCTGTTCATCGACGGTAAGGCGGGTGAGGTGTAGGCGGACGCGAATCCAACTACCATTGAGCATAATGATACTGTTAATGAAGCAAGGATCTGTATGAACAAACGTGTAATATTTGCAAGTTAGACGAGTCCAAAAATATTGAATTTGTCGTAAGACACAAAAGTACGTTCTACGAATGACAACAATTATAGTTGCCATGCCTAACTACTATATTATATGTCCCAAAAATCAAAAATACACGAGACTATTGTCATCGTGCAAATAGACTGTTCGTCCTATTCGTTTTTATTGGTTTTTCAAACATTTATAGTAGACAAATATGACTAACCACTATATAAAATCCTTTCTCCAATACATAAAGAAGTCCCCTTCTCACACATCCCCCCAATGACATACGTTAATGTTCGTGAATTATCGATTATAAATCGCAATGGAATATTATATCTCGTTTTGAATTCAATAATTATATATTATTATACGCGTTTTCATATGGGTACATTTTCAAGTTCAAAAGGTTCAAGTATACGTAAAAAAAAAAAAACGTACTCAAATAATTAAAGTTTTACAACACGTGCAGAGTACGGAATAGTAAAACGTCGATGGACAAGGTTATCATGTGGTGGATGAAAATGTGCAAAACAACATAAAACATAGTTGCAGCTGCCAACTATAGTAATAATGGTACTGCCTACTGCGTGCAGATTTCGTTACACATCTATACCATAGTATACAAATGTTTCAAAGTTTTTTTTACGATTTATATACATCGTATAATAAGAACGACAGCTATATGTAAAAATATAAAATTTCATTGACAAACGAATGATGATCTCGACAATAGTCAAATAGTCTAATGGGTATAGGTATTGTGTTATAACCTATAGGTGTTATAGTATAGTGTGTTAGTAGAATATATTTTCGTAATTCGCCAATGAATGGTGTCTCATTGTGTAGGTACTATAGGTATATATAGAACGGCCGAAATCGCGGCGTTTTAATGGCGAATCAGTTGGGTGTTCGTGAGCGACGACGGGTCTGACTTTGCTGATATTTCGAGGTCTCGGTCGATGTTCTCAATCTCTCGGGTTATTAGGACTCAAGTATTATTGTTGTTGTTATGCCTATATAACCTCGCGTCTTTCACTAGCCGGAGCGAAACAATCGGACTTTGATTTGAAGAGCGGAAAACACTATATGACATAAAAGTATGCGTCGTCCACAATAATAATGGTCCGACCGGTCCGGGTGCCGGAAACCCGAAACACTATGGAGTTTACGATGGTCGGCCTTGCAGTTATTACTGCGATGATCGTACAAGTGTGCAACTACAGAGCAGAAGTTCCACGCTCGTCAGCCCTCTAAATTCGTGATCACGGCAGATCGGCGATGGAGTGTGCTCGGCAGACTCCCGACAATGAATAGGTGTCGAATAAAACCTGTCGTTATAATTGTATTATTAAAGTCATATTATACTGGCCTCGGTATTGGCTTCGAGTCATAACACGAATTATTAATCTTTTTAGTTTTACACGTACAGAATTTACATATAGAATAATCTAGATGGTTGGAAAAATGTATGAAATATGTCCTCCTAAAATGTTTTAATTGATTCGTAAAAATAAAATAATACAACGCAGGTTATTCGAAACGCTTGCGATATTATATTATAATACTTTGTTACTCTATACGGTTCACGGCATATTAAATTCTTGGTCGACATAAAAACATTTATGATCTTTCGACCGTCCGCGTCATAGCGATTTTTACTCGTCCCCTGTGTCATATAGTATACACCGTCCGAACGATCGTTTTTATTTTTGTCCGTCGTACGAGCTTATAATATAATATTATTATTGTTATGTCCGTATAGGTTTACGTAAAGAGATTATCCTTTTCAGATGAGCCACGGCTATATGCAGTCATGTTATTTTTAAATTAAAACACTGACATTTGGGAACCAAAATACACGATGTACGCCAGGAGTCAGGACTGTATTAGTATTACAAGTATATTTATGTTTATTCGAAAATCGAAAACCAAACCCATTTAATGTCAAATCAATATTATTGTTTTTCAACGGTCAAAACCGTTCGCCTCTTTACCTTCATCGGCATCATATATTTATTTTTTATCTACGTGAAAATTAAACGAACTGAGGATTTAGAAGAACACGCACCGGCCGTGTACAATATAATAATTTAGGAAGTGTTTTGCTGAAAGGCCCAGATGGTGATTTTAACACTAAACCACCGATGATATTTGTTTTTGTTGAATGTTTACGCGGAAGGGTGACCAGAAGGATAACTATGTATCAGCTCCTAAAATATAATACTATATTGATTTCAACGTATGAAAGCGATACGATAGAGTCATTTAGAGTCTCGTACGTAATGCACACGTAACAAATCAATGATATTAATATGTGGCATGTGCGTGTCGACGTAAGTTAATTAAATTTTCCCTTTCATCAAAGTTTGTTTTCGCATTGTTAACATCCACCTATATAATATAGTACCCACCTATATACTTTATAATATAGTATAGTACGTCGTACCTGAAGGTGCGCTTATTATTGCATTTGACATTCAAAACGTATACACTTTTGGCGAAAGAGTATGTACATTTAATTTAAGCATATAATATATATTATTCTATATAGGACGTTATTGAAACCAATTGTATTCAACAGTGATTCCCAAACCGCCCTTCGACACGTCTCCTCCGAAGGCCTCGACGATGGCAAAGCGACTTTTATTAGATAGATCATGACGATGTACTCGGTCGTGCGCGTGCATATAATATAATATATATATATATATATCGATCGTTGGGTAATAATGACGAACGCGTTAATTAATTAATAACAATTAACAATTCGATCGATATCGCATACACACCGAGAGGATTTATCGACCTCGACGCGTGCGATGGCGACGACCAAATATTATATAATAACGAGACAAAAAAAAAAATATAAAAAGAACGAAAACAAAAATGCTCATTCGGATCGCAGACCGCCACGAAACACGGTCCAAATGCGCATTGTACAAAAGCTCCAGGTGCTATACATATATCACAATTCATTATAGTGCATACGTGTTTCCGTTGGCATTGAATGGTTATTGTGATGGTCAACGGCGGCGATGAAAGGAGCCGGATGACGAACTAATACGTCGTCTTGGACTTGGGGGGCGTCCATTATTGTAATAATCAAATAATAGGTGTAAGAATTTACGATATAATGAAACGGACGTTCGAAAACCATCGAAGACCGTCGTACAATATTATGCATTAACGTATATCCACAAAGGTGTAGGACACGCGAAAACAAACTTACTCCGCCCACGCTCGGTCGTGTCCGGGTACAATATAATGCGATTGCGACATGCGACGAGTTACAATAACCGAGAGACTTTAGAGACATTCGTTAGACGATTGTTTTTAATATTATATTACATTGGTTATAGGTAAGAGCGTTTCTCGTACATCGTTATTGTTTGTGTTGTATCGAGGGCGTCGGGAGCTGGTTTTTTTTTTTTTTTTTTACCAGAACGATGCTGATTGCGAGCGCAGAGAATAACGACGGGTGAAAAATATTAGCACTAAGAAAACGTAACGCGCGTACATAATTATATGGATACATATTTTATATTATAAGCTCGTAGGTTAGCTGAAACGTAAAGGTTTGGACTCGCGCGACGCAGTCACAATAGAATAATTAAATCGGTCGAATCGCCGCTGCTGTATGCTGCGGTTGTCGTCTAACGGGCTAAATATCCCAAAAAAAGACTTTGACCGAGAGAAGTGCACCGTGATGGGGCAGCGATTTGGGAGTGGGAAAGGGTGTTGGTGTTGGGTTAGGTTTTAAATGATCGATTTGAATCGTGAAAAACAATACCTATAGGTACTTATTCGCGTGATGTGGTTATAAATTTTAAATTATTCCCATAATATAATGCGAGTATATATATTTGTCAACACTATATTCTAACTAGGTACTTGTTTTCGAGTCCAGCTCGTCGTGGTTAAATTCAACTCGTTAAAAATAAACCAAACATAACAAAGTGCTTAGATTCGGCTTTGTCTTTCTTTTTTTCACGCGACGCGCCAGACATTTTAAATGTAGGTACGTGATAAACAAAAAGCTGAATGAATCATATTATTTAAAGACGGACGACAGGCTTTGGAAACATAAAGTTAAAAAATATCGTGATAAATCGTACCTCACTGTACACTAGTCATCTGGGGCGGACGGTTTATGATTAGGAATTATGATATTAGGCACCTCGATATAATATTAAATGTTCGATCGGCCTCGAGAGTTCGGGGGCACGTTCGATTCCTCGTTTATCGTATTTCGAAACAAATATTCACCTGCAGGCATGATCTATTGACAAACTACAAAAACCGTACGCTATAGCAACCGTGGTCGAGCACTTTTTTCCCCTCTATATATGCGAGAGGATAGGATATCGTACAGGCGTCTCTGTAGCCAATCGTAAGTGTATAAGTCTCATGATGGATACGTTGTCGATACAATATGTTATGATGTATACGAGAAAACGGCAACTTTCCTCGGGAACTACCCGTCGTCGTCGCGGTACCTACCGCAGTCGATCTGACATTTTCACGTGACCGCGGGATACGCTTCGGGCACGCCGCAGGGTGTACCGGCATCGCCCAAAAAAGGTACTAGCTCACCCTCCGCCGGTGCCAACCCATTGCCATTATTCTGCTGCGGGAAAGAGCATTACAAGTCGCGTATATAATATATTTTACACGATCCCCCTCGCAGCGCTGAAAACGTGGCACGAACGCGGACAGAGGTATGAATATAATATATATATATACATTTAATATAGCGCACACTTCGGCTATGTTATAATACATGTCATTTTTATGAATTTATATGTACGCGAACTGACGCGGAGAAAATCGTAGTTCGTTACGAGGACCCGCGGCGCGGCTGCAGATTTGCGAGAGCTTAAAAATGTCCGATACATACTATAATTTTATATATTATATTTGTTGTGGTTGCTGACGTTTAGTATATGGTAACTGCGGCCTATCCAAACGTTTTATACAAAGTATAATAATAAAAAGTCCAAAGTATTGTTTTGTGTTCTAAAATACGACCACAACATTCGTAAAAAATAAAAATACGCAGTCATGTTCCAAATCATCAGAAATATTAGGCATATTACTTTAGAACTTTGCGGCCGGAGCCTTCTTCCTATTACCTACGTCATCAATGATGTTTTTGTTTACAATCGTTATTAATATACCAATAGACTATATAATGTGCACTCCTTATCCCGACTACGAACAGTGATTTTTTTTTAAATGTTGGCCAAAGAATCGTTTATCCAATTAAACGCTAAACCTATAATAATAATTAGCGACAATATTTTTTTTCTGTTATATTTTTATAGTCATAGCAGTGGCGTTACGGTATAAGTGTATAGAGCACAATTTATTATTATGGGTAGTCTGCATAACGCCATTAACGACGGCCATTACAGTTCCGACCGTAATAATAGTAATGATTTCATAGGCAGGTACAATGTATATAAAATCGAATAACGTTCGGAGGCGGTGAAATTCGTTCGGTAAACCTGGAACGCGTTTAATCAGCAGCTAGTCGGCAACCGAACTCGAATTTCATAGCCACGCGTACCTGCGTCGTACATTATATAGGTAAGTTATAATAGTCGTAATATCGCCTACAGCTAATAATCATATTATTATCACTATCGCGCCCGTAAAATCGCGAAATATTCTCCGCAGCTCGTTCTGCGGTCATGTACTCGCGAACAACGCGTAGGCAACGACATGTTATTTTCCACATTACACGCGCACAGGTTTTTAGGTCCAGCCGGCGATTATCATCATGATAATATTATATTGTTTTCAAAACCGTTATTAACGTCTTACGCAGTTAAATGTGTACGGACAAACGCGCACATAATATTATATAGGCAACGTGTATGTAGCAGAATTTTTTTCTTTTTTTACTCGCGGCGGCAGAGACGGCGTCGGTTTTCGATCAAAACCAATGGGCATCGTATATAATAATATAATACAATATTACGTGTATACAGGCAGGTTAAGCGTGCGCAAACGGAAAACGCCGTGTTCGTTATTAGTAATAATCGTATTAATAATAATTACTGTCGACAATCACGCTCCAAATGTATACCTATATGCGTGGCTATGTGTGTACCAGCTACGCATGCCGATCTACCGTACAGTGTTTACCTCGTGTAATGATTATAATAGATAAACGGTGTTGGGTAACAACGAGCGTACAATAGTTAAACGAATCGGGTCTCTAAAAACTATGAACGGATATGACAATAAGCGCGCTATAGGTATAACATTATGTTACGTGTTTTATTGATGTTGTCGGCATACAAACACATATTTTATATTCTGCTATAGATTATAATAAACGGGTCGACACGAATTCGAAGAAATCATTCGATTTGCGCAGAGGAAAAACAATATACCACCATATGGGTTGGCACTGCAGGGCAATACTATGCGAGCGATAAAGTTCGACTTACACCTACCTACCAGTCGGTGTAGTGAGTTTTTCGAAAAAACCCATACAATTCGGGCACTGTAAAATGCTATATATTGTGCAAAAACTTTACCGATAGTGTAGTGGGCTGGATACGTTATACGTGTCTGCGCGTTTCGGATTTATTTAAAAATGCATTTTACGCGTTTCTTTACTCGAGATTGACTTGCCAGCAAAATACACCGAGATCGGTCCAAATAGCATAAACAAGACGATGTGCTGTTTTGATTTATAATCCAAACAAAAATCACGTGTAAACGACGATACCGGCGTCTGGTGTTTTTAAAAATACCATTATCTGTATGTGTCTGTGGCATTCGTTGTCACGCCAAACTGGCATAGTCGGTAATTATCGTTGGGCGCTGGGGTGAATTTTTTTACGGTTTTCGAACTTTGCGAGATCTGCTACCCACCCCGATAAAATAAGTGACGAAAAATGTGGTGAAAAACGCCTGTTTGACATACTGTTGTTAAAACGATACAACTGTATTAAAACTATTGAGAATAAAAATAGTAATGTAAAAGTGCATGATATGATAATGCCAAGGAAAAAATATAAAATGTATTGTTTTTACTCTTTTCATAACTCGAACGACCACCCCTAATGTTTTTATCGTTGGAACAAAATAATAATATCTCGAGTTAAAAAAAGTCTATCAAAGGGCAAATCAGAATTGCCTATATTAAAGGCGATTTGCACCACGAATGATAAAGATATAATATGGAACCACGAACCTCGTAATAGTATAATACTTTAATATACCTATTACAAAATATCATATATCTGGAATACTCGGGTTTTATATAGTAAACAACAGTAGGTATACCTTAAAATATGTTACCTATACTTAATTCAAAATGTCATACAAAATAATACCCACACAACAAATGTTGATTAAACAGTTTTTTTTTTATCACATTTTGCAGCTTAGATAATATGATCCCACAGTGCCCTGAAAATTTGATTCGGTGCTCGCCAAACACCCTTATTAATATTTATTAAATTAATTACGATTAGTCGCTGATGATACCTACTGCGATGTGTACGGGAAAAGGGTGATATCGACACCTATCACACAGCACTTAGGGTAAGCCAATAAACCGAGATAAAAGGTAATAAATTATATTATCCTACCACCGTTGATCGAGATGATTATTATTATTATTATTATCATTAAGCGGTGGCGCGATAAATAGGTATACCTGCGAGGCGTTTAATTTCGACTTGGCCTGATTTTCCTGTCTGACCACCCGTATGTGCCGATGGGTGTCGGTCCTGAGCAAAACCATGGTCTCGGCGCGTCTCGGGGTCGGTGGTGTGTTGCAGGCGTCTGGCGCGCGGTAGCGGCGACGGTCGTTGTTGTTGAGAAGCGACGAAGAAGACGACGAAGACGGTGCTGGCGAAGCGGTGTCGGCGGCGGTGTAACAGGTAACGGTCGAGTCAAAGCTGACGACAGCGTGCGAGCGTGTGAGTTGCCGTCGCCTCCGATTCTGAAGCGCTTGTGTTCGGAGTGGCGTGCGTGCAGCCGTACTAGTTGTAGTGGAAATGGCGCGGCGGGCCGCGGTGCCGTCAACGTCCGCCACCGCCACCGCCACCGCGAGCAGCGACCGCCGCCGCAGCGGCCGTCTTCGCCGCCGCGGACTTCTTCGCCGCCGCGGACTCCTCCGCCGCCGCTGCCTTCGACGCCGCGGACTCTTCCGCCGCCGCTGAAGCCTCTAACGCCTTCACGATGTGACCTCCAGATCGCCGCCACCACCGCGGCCGCGGACCTAGGAGCACCGCCACCATCACCGCCGACACCGCCGCCGCCGTTCGCTCGCCGTAGTGGTGATGTGTCGGATGCGACCTTTTCTCTATCCTCCTTCCCGGTTTTCAAACCGAAAAAACCACTGCCGCCGCCGAAGAGCCGGGCCGCTTCCGGTATATATTATAGCAGCTATTATATTCCCCTATAGCAGCGGCCGAAATCGCCTGTACCTGTTGTTGTTATTATTATTATATATTCGCGCTGACAGTGTGTGATTAGCGATTTGACAAATTTTATGAGCTCGGGACCTAGGGTGTTCGTAACCTATGTTGATACACTATGACTTATGGTCAAGCATAAATAAGTCGTACTTAGCACGACATCAAAACGCCGTACAAAGTTTTTTAAATCGCTTTGTATACAGGTTTAGTTACTGCAGTAGCACCTCGTCGTATTAACATTCCGCTACCGAAAACGAAATCCATTTGAACGATGGAAAAAATCGAATTTCTTAACTTCTTAACCTTTTAGTGTTAACCTTCTAAAAATATATATACAATAATACGAAATGTAACTCGTGTTATTCAGAATTAAAAATAATAAAATCGAAAGATAGTTCTCTTTACTCGGAATGAGCTAACCTAACCGTGCTTTATATTAATATTATGTACGTTTAAAGGATGGTTTTGTTTTAAAATATCGTTCTCGGAAACATTGACGTCATTAAAAATTATAAGGTACAATTATTAGTTTTTTTCAAACCGGTGCGGACAGCAAATTACATCACAATTCACAACCGTGTAGTGTGTATTGTGAAATAGATCGGACGATTATCGATTAGAATTATACCGCCCCGACTACTTATCCCATTTTGTTTCAACGCATCGGTCTTAAATTTGCATACACAGGCACTAAATTACAATATTTTTTAATTAGGAAATTGAGGATATTATCCGAAACACGCGGCGCATTATGTAAAACAGTGTTCACCGACGACACGAAACGACGGACCAGTTTGTTTTACACAAAACAAAAGTACGCATATCACCCGTCTATATACGCGTAGTTTAGTTTGGAAAAAAAAATTAACAAAAATGAACCTACTTACGTCGAACAGCGTAGATTATATCATAATGATATATATTATATCGGAGAACCGTTTAAAACAAATCGTTAACGATCGTAAAACGTATTGGAACACTACGATAATATTATAATTTCGTCTCTCGGATTTAATTACACATTACGGCCGTTGTCGGGCAGCGATGAGGAACGCGAGAAAATCCTAACATCGTATACGTTGTACAGTCCGAACAATATTTAATTTTGTATATTGTGCACGTGTAAATAATGAATATAGCTTAATACGTATATCATAGGACATGGGTATATAAGGAAAATAGGCGGATTTTAATGCGAGACCCGCAGGTATGCTAGCGGTATTCACGTCCCGAGGGTGTTACACTGTTACACGCCTTTTGCGTTCACGGCATATAAGTTAATTAATTATCATGTTCGTAAAAGTTTCTAGGACCGAGGCCCGTGTAAATAGTTAGATTGGGGGGGGGGGGGAAATTCCATTGTTTCATACTTTTAGTTTATAACATAATGTTATGCACTATTATTATAATATTTAATCGGTGCCGGGACGCGGAAAAAAATGTAAGCTCATTTTTGCACGTAGAAAAACGTTGGAAATTGAATGCAATCAATAAAATAGAACCGAAATAATAGTATCGTGGACACCGTCGCGGGCTTATTCGCAAAACATAATATAATTATTGCACGGAATTTGGTCCGGCGAGAGCGGAGGGAGGAGCGGTATATCGATCAAAATATTTTCATTCGGTTGTTCGCGCCTCGAATTCGTCGGCTTTTATTCCACTACTATGTACTTACCTAATATATTATACGTCCGGTTGAGTACCGTCATCGCCCACGAGTTACACCCTTTAGAACACACAGTAAGGACATTAGCGACACTAAATTACTGGCTATTCATAGTATTAAAATATACCTACTCAAAGAAATTTCAAGGCGACAATGCAGCCGGACTCCTTGTGTATTTATTATTTGTTTACGAGCCCGGCATATAATTATTATTCCGTATCGTTAACATCTATTGGGTTAAACATTTATGGTCATTGTTGCTCAGCGGCTGCAGCGATACAGTGTGTCGTTTACGCCGATTGTTCGACCGATATACATTATAAAGACGTTTATTTAGTTGTATTATTGCATTATAAATAAATTAGAGTTCCGGAAGAAGGGCATAATGATCAAAACCCGACGCCGTTCGTTAAATCCCACCGGAACGTACGGTAACAATACGAAAAGATACAATGCGTGCAAACCGCGTACAAAATTTATGATCGATATAACTTTTGGCAATCCGGACGTCCGCGAGTTTTGACACACGCACACGCCACAGCTTCAGTATGCGCTAGGAGCGTTGTGCGGAGCTTTTGTAGCTTAAAACTATAGAAAACGTTTGTGTTCGAGTTTTCGCGAATTCCAATGCACCGTTTACGTAGAACAATGCACAGTTCTGGAATATCAAAAATTAACCTAGCAAAATGTATGGCATTGCTGCGAAGCTCTCGGTGACATGTCAATGGCACAAGTCCCAGAACCAAAGCCACCGCGTAAATGTGAACAAATGTGGCGGCCTCGGTGGTCAGGACTGTCCCGAATGATTCACATTCAGGATGAGTGTGTCCGAAGGTTTATTCTCCGAATCGCCGATATTATAACAAACCATCATTATGCGAGTACAGACTTTGGCAAATATTATACGGTGGGCCAACTAGGAAGCCATAAAAATGTTAATTGTTCCGATCATCGGGACGTGATCGGGGTACGTTTGCAGTGGTCAAGGGAACTCGATTCGTATAATGAAAAAACTCGAGACGCGTTTTAAGCAAGTATGGCGAATTCGAAACGTTGATGAAATTTAAATACTAAAATTCGCTTAGGAATTCATAGATGTGGTTACAATTGCAAAAACTATATATTATATTATAATGTGTATATAGACGGGCGGAAATAAAAATTAGGATTTAAAACATTTAGTGCTTTGTAATTAATTTTGTTTTCAATAGTGTTTTAAAGATAAAATATATATTTTCCAAATAACCTACAACTATAATATAACATATTAATGCGTGTCACGTCAAAATCTCGTGTCCGGATTAGAGCGACTTTGCATATTATGTAGGTTGAAAAATATAGTATTAAAATTCACGGCCGTTGAAGAAATCCAAAGCCTAAAATATTACACTCGAAATCTTCAGATAATAATGTTTAAAAATCGGGTTTTGAAACACTACGTGCGAATACATAGTCAAATAATAGAAAAAAAAACAAAAAGTTATCCTTGCTTTTGGTCAATAAGTACGTATGACTTAGCTGGCGACGATTACCGAACGTACCCGAACTCTGCGAAATAAAATGTCGCCCTCAAAAAGCCCATACTATACACACTTTCGATTCCCTTACAGCCGAAAGCATATACGTGACTATGAAATACGATTAGTAAGTGTCTCCGCGGTGCGATCCTTGACCTGATTCAAATACACTTGATTTTGTTTTTTCAATATCGAGATAATAATATAAATATTTCTGACGCATTCGATAACGATTGTGGCAATACCGCCGAATTACTGTACATCATTTCGACTGGAAAACAGCGCCGAGCCCGTAATGCACAACAAAACGATCATAAGCCACACACACTTGAACGATTGGAATGTTTACGGTAGGCCTAAAAGCGTTTCACGAGGATAAATCCTCAATTTCCTACGACGATTAGATGTTATTTAACGAGTACGCCCCGCAGTAACACATATTATACACATATGAGGCCTAAGCGATTTTTATCGTAACGAATACCCATAAGTCGTCCCGAGCTCGAGTACAATGTAATTTTACAATATCCACCTATTGAGAGATAATGTTGCTTACTTGTCGGAGTCGTCATAATTTATTATTGAGGCTTACGCGTGAACAACACTGTCACGCTGAACAAAATGTAAAATCGGTTTTTATTTTTTCCCGAAACACCACCCGTTTATGTCCGTCCGTAGACCGATGGTTATTTAACTATTATAACTATGAATATTAAACGCACTGCAGACGGACGCGAAGCCGACAACGGATTTTCAAACTCCTGCACGTGCCGCGGCGTGTCCCGTAAACTAACTGGAGCAGCGATGTCGCGTGTACTCTCCACGCGTCCCGTGAGATGCACTGGGGGGTTGGAGGGTCGTCGGCGCGGTTTGCAGGGTTGTTTTCGCGGACGCGTGCGCGGACAACCGAATTACCACCGCGCCTTCCCCAACGGCTACTTCCACGCGTACCGCACTCCCTACCCCCCTCGTATGAAACAACCCCATCCCCTCTGGAGGTTATTTTACCCCTTTAGCCGCCCCCGCAAATATAATTTCCACCCCCGGTTGTTCACGCACCATGCTTTTGTCCGACTTCGTCATCTTCACCCGACGAGTGTTTTCCTCCACCCACTACAAAAGCGCGCGCGCACCGCACAGCAGACGACTTGTGTTTTTATAAATTACAAAATATATCTATATATATAATATATATATATATGCAATTTTCAAGTCAGCATTGCTGAAAGATCGAGCGGGAGACGGGCGTAACTCCCAGTCCAATTGGGCCCTGCGGTGTGCATTATACGCGTAATGTTACGCTTTAGTCGGGTGTGTTTTACGATCGATTCGCGGCGGGGGCCCAATCTCGATCGAGTTCGGTCACAATATAATATATTATTATTATTATGTAGATACGATCCGGCGTCGTGGGGGTGGGTTTTTCTAGGTCGGTGTGGTGGTTATTCCTAGACATCTTTATGTGAACGCAGTTGAGCACTCCAAAACGTATACAGTGTTATAACCGAAACCGGGATAGTGGGCGTTTCTTATTTTTGAAAAAAAAGCATACCCTTGTCAGCTTCGTCGTCAAATATAAATTACACTCAAGTCGTATCGTATTGCAGGCGTGCATACGTATTAGTCGAACGTCGTCAACGGAAATCCTATTAGGCCCTCAGACCATAAATAGGATTTACAAGTCAGTGCGGGGTATCGCTACATCAAAATCGATGAGAAGGTGATAACTATTTCAATAAACGGTATCTCTAAAGCCTAGAGTATCATCAGTTCATCGTATAATACAGCGCAATTGAATAAAACATTTTTAAAACATCCGTATGGCCATGGTGAAGAAGACATTTCATTAAGGTGGTCTAAAAATATCTTTTGGAATTATTGTATTTTATTTAATTAAACGAGAAACGTAAACGGGCCGAGGCCACCTTCGGTACGTGCGCAAAAAACGTACTTGAGGTTTTCATGTGACACACAGTTTTAAGCAAATTCCCCGACGGTCACTAATAGTACTAAATTCAACGTTATCGTCCCACTACTCAACCGGTTATAGATAGTATTCGTTTCACGCCAATATTGCGTATATACACTTCACATCAATAGCATATAACTGTAAAACCAGAGGCATATTTATGTGTGTGTGTGTGTGTGTGTGTGAGTGTGGTAGGGGGGGGGCTAAAGTGCTAAAATATTTAGGAAGTGAATAACATAAAAATTGTGGAGAAATTGGCCTTTATGAAAATAAAAAATCACTTAAAAACTTTACTAAATCACCAAAGGTTTTTATTAGTTCGTTTTAAAATTATTTATTTGTTTAAAAAAATATAAAAATTAATTATTCAACGGGTTTAACTTGTTTATTATTGTTGTTGGAATAAAATATACTACAAGTTGAAAAATGTACCTTGGAAATATTTCGAATATTCTATAAATGTCCGCCATCCGAGTATCGTGAATGAAACACGTTTAATAAATTGGTATTTAGGGGCGCGAACGGAATAACGGATCATAGCAAACGTGCGAAAATCGCAGTTTGATCCCTTGGACGAAATGCATAAACCATAGTACGATGCGATCGATCGGTACCGCCGCGCCTTACACTCAAGCACGTGCGCCAGTGTAATGTTGTTTGCCTATGGTGGTATCGAAACGGCGCGCGATGTGGTAAATACCGAGTTAACAAAGCGCGGTCGAAAAAAACGCCAAATCGAAAATAAAAATATATTAATGATAACACAGCACAAGACTAGTTACATTAGCGAGTGAGTAGTTAGAACGGGCACATAAAAAAAAAATAAATAGATTTAATTACTTGACCCGGTAATTTATTACGAAAATAATTATTACACTAGCGTTATGGAAATTACAAAGATAATATATTGCTTATTATTGTAACCGATTTTTGTGTGACAATGACATTTGGTAGAAACGGAAAATACATATTCATGAAACAAAGTTATAATAATATGCATGCGATAAATAGTAATTATTACTTTGTTATGAATTAGAAAACTGCGCGATAAGATCAAGAACACAGCGGCAACGTGATGCGAGAAAGTACAAATTTAATGATGATGTTACAAACCTACTATCAAGTTATACTTCCACATTCTCCAATTCTCCTGAGTTAGGCTATTATGTAGTTCGAATAACAATTTCTATTAGAAGTCTAATGACGAGTCAAGAAAATGTGTTTTTGATTGAAGTCTATTGTATAGGATGATCTAAAATATTCGATTCGAATAAAAATCTTTATTATACCTAGATTAGTTCAGGATGTACGATACAAGGATCGCAATGTTTAATTTTTCTATACATTTTTCTATAAATTATCTTATTTTTTAGTCAACATATATGACGTTGAATGAACAATTGATTAAAAAAGTATAAATAATTATATTGTAAAACAAAAAACGATTTGATGAAATTTCATGAAGTTTTTGTGTCATTAAATTGTCTTTAATATTAATAATGGATATTGAATTATCAACTTTTACCAAAAGTGAGAAAATCATACACCTGCGTACAACGTTGGGTAGTAATCAGTAACCTGTTACTGGTAATAATTTGTATTTAAACTTTATTAAATGAAAGATACACGTATCTAAAACTAAGTTTAAATAGGCGATAATTAGGTAATATCAATATAATTTAAAAAAATTGAAATTTGGTATTTTTTCAAAAACTGTCGATATAACTACAACTGTCTATTTATTCAAACATCGAACAGAATAAAATTATCAATTATACGTTATTTCATACACTGACTAGGTACTTATTTTTCTTTCTTTTCAGTTTTCACTAATATTAGTCATATTACAAGCTTACAAAGATAAGTAAGTATTTGTAATATTGTTGTACAAGTGTAGGTACTGTCTGTGTGTAACTGTATAAGTGTGTTATCCATATTTCGTGTCTAG
This sequence comes from Acyrthosiphon pisum, assembly GCF_005508785.2. NCBI lineage: Eukaryota > Metazoa > Arthropoda > Insecta > Hemiptera > Aphididae > Acyrthosiphon > Acyrthosiphon pisum. The sequence continues at coordinate 7,550,873 of NC_042494.1, forward strand.
CTAATATATTATAGTTTGATATTTGATGTTTGTACATTCTATTTAGGTATGTTATATTATACACACCATAGCTATAATATTTTGTAACCCGTGTTTTAAATTTTAATACATTTTAACGCTTATACTTTGAATATATTTTAGTTAAGATAATTTATAATTTTATATTCTTCTTATGCACCCTTAATACAAACCAATATTTAGCAACGTCATAAGAAATGAACATAAATTATTAAGTAACTTATTGTAACCAGTTACAAGATACAACTAATCGAGTACCTCACTTGCCAATCTCTACGACGCTGCCTACGTAGACCGTACATACACTAACTCTTTAAATCTCTATGAGATTGAACCATACAAATTTCAAAAAAGAAGATATTTGCGAATCTCGTTGCATGCTGCATTGATATAAATCGCTGTAATTAATGTCAAAATCGATTAAAACACTTTCAACTAAAATCAGTTCGGAAAACTTGCCTTCATGAGACAACTTTGTTGTTAAATCTGCTACTGTCCATACAGTAATATAATCAATATATTCTCTGATTATTAAGATAATAGACGAATTTATTGGCGTCCATAAAACGAACCACCTTGTATAATATTTTATTAATACTTCTCGCTCTGTAGTCCTGCAGAATCTGTAAAAATATTTTCTGAATGCCATATTTTTTTTTTTTTTTTTTATCGTAATGGCTACACAAAAAAATCGCTTTTCAAGCACGGTTGTTTTGGTCAAAAGTAGTGCGAATATGCCGGTTTCGAGTCCGTGCAGACACCGTCGAACAAAACGTGACACAATTCGAGGAATAACACGAGCCGATAATAATACGTGCAGGTTTTCGACACGAAACAGACTGCCACGATAACGAGTGGATCGTCGGCGTCAATAATTAAAGCGTTTGCTGCTGTCTACGTAGTTTTGTTCTACTCCAAAACCTACGCCAGAGAAATTAATATTACTGTTCGAATCTTAAATTAATTTAAGCTGCAAAGGTTCAGCAGACGTTGATGGCGGGGGGGGAGACTCTATTTAGGCAATTATATATTGACATATTCGCGTTTATAATTATTATTGTTGTATAACTATAAAATATTTTAACATTATACATTAATTATTATATTATATAATCTCCATTACGATCTAAGCTAATTTTCTAATCATTAGAAATCAATTTCTACTATACCTAATACTGAGCGTTGATTTATTTATTTTGAAACATTTTCTAGTCAGTAGTCATGTACTGATAGCTATATTGCTTATTAAAATGTAATCAACAATAGAGTTTATTATTCTTTGTTAAATTTGTTATTCCCTTTTGATGTATCAACATAATATATCAAATTAATTGTTGTTGTCAAATATTTACGTTTTTTTAGGAGGGAGTGCAAAAAAAATTAACACCGGGGAGCGAAATTGCTGAATACGTAATATAATATTATATCATGCGTAAACGGTATCAACACATTCGTAAATACATTGCTATATTACGCGTTTGCGTTTAAATATCATTACGATATCAAAGGGACATCGTGCTAGTCTTTATCACAACAAGTAAAATAGTAATATTATTAACAAAAAAATAAAATAATATTACGTTTTATCGAGGCATGTAGACGCGATTGTCGATCACTATTATATTGTACACAATAAATATATTATACGATTTTAAATTAGCACACGACCGTCGGTATCCCTAATTTGCAAACCGAAATACCCATTCAAAATCGTTGTACTAGTTAATAGGTATATGATATAATTATAATACGAATTCACAAACGCATTTTTGAAATGTCCCCACCGCATATTTATTTCGGACAAACGTGAATGATTTGAATATATAATATTAATTGAATATTTATATTATAATATAATATAGAAACCATTCATTGGAATAAACTAAATGAATATCGACCCAATCGTGATTCGCGAAACGCGCAGTAAAGGGTAAATATTAAACATTATACGTATGATTTGAAATTTATGTCAGGGAGGTGTCTATAGGTGAGTTATGAATGACCATAGTAATAAATCAAAAAAATATGGGTCCGTTAGTTATATAATACAAAAATACTTAAACGATTAAATGTTGAACAATTGTTTACGATATTATTGCACTTAGTTTTGTGTTTCCTTTACTAAAATTCACTAAATACGTCATGAGAATAACAATATACATAAATATGTTTCGTACTGTCACGTAGTTTAAACCATGATCAATATAAAACCTAAAAAAATTATTTCTACAATGATATTGAATATCATGTTATCATTCAGTCGTGTATCATTATCGCACATAATAATAAAATCACTGAAAACTGTTACTTATTCAACAACAAAAAGTTAGATAATTAGAGTAAAAAATAATGTAATCTATTATTTTGGTGTATTGGATATGATATCAAGGTATCAAACCAATGGAAATTCTAAAAGATATCGATATAGTTGTTATTCATCAACATAATATCAGTTTCAGTAAGCGAGACACAATACATATTTGATATTAAAACAGGGGTCAACAAATGTCATGAATTTATTTGGCCCACTGACAGGAAATCTATTGTTTACATATAAGGTTTTTATATGTTATAATTTGAATTTTTGACTTTTCCTCTACCTTCTTTGATTAGTTATGTAAATTGAATTGTATAAAACGACAAAAACTTCTTAAAAGCTTAATGTGGTGGTCCAAAAGTATTGGTGTTGGTGACCCCTGATTTTAGTTTATAATTACGGAGACATATTATTATAGGCATCCATGTACTTCTATAAGATTTTTTAAAAAAAACAAGACTACAGAAATAATAAAAAAATTTAATCTTTTAATTAATTTTTGCCAGAACCTTAATTGCTGTTTTTGTTTATTGTTTTCCAACGGCATAGGAACAAAACAATTTCATTGCACGAGTTACATATTTTATCTATGGTGTTTTTGAAAAACATTGATCAATTATAAAAGCAGCGCACATATTATGTCATATCTTTCAATTAGTGTAGATTATATTATTATTTGAGAAAAACATATTATTTACTTTGGTGAACGGAAAAAGAAAAAATTGTCTTATTTTTTGAATTACCTACCGACAAAGGGTCAATTACAAGATCAAGGTTGAACCCTCTACAACTACTGCCGGCTTCGACTGAAATATGCGACATTGTGTATATATGTTTAGCATGTTCACTCGCGTATTGATAGTCCGACCAATTGATGTCGTCTGCCGGACGACCTTTGGCTCAAATTTCTTTATAATATGTGTGCGTGCTTACGTGAATGACATTATCTTTTCTTTTTTTTTTATTTTTTGTTAATAAACCACTAGAGCTGTTTTTTAATTTATATTTCTAAGTTTTCACATCACGTATACCGTAGATCACCCAAACCTTGCCTCCCGCGCAAATTTGCATTCCCATCGTGCGACTGTATTATAATAATTTATTACAATACCTCTCGCAGCGTGTGTACACATTGACGAGTTTTCCAATAATTCCTGTAATAGACGCGCAATGTTTATGATCGATTAATTTACAGCAAGTGTATTCCAAGGTCACAATCCTTCCCGCATCAATGGCCGTCTCAATATGCGCGGCGTGTGAGCGGTGAATCTTCGCGCCCGGAAGGTAGGCAAACAAACGGTTGACTATGTACAGCTATGTTGCGTACCTCGAGAAATTCAAGGGAATATGAGATATCATTTTGCGTCTAAAACCTACTAATATAATATTATTGTATATAATATCAGATACAACGAAATTTCAATTGCGACGAACGTAGTTTGTATTGTACAAGTATGGTAAATGTTAGAAATTATAATATTATATCCACAGGATGGGTGAGATAAATATATATTATTATTAACATATTTTATCAATGGTAATATTACCAATTATATGTTATGAAAAAACCACATTGAAGCTTCGATTATCGTTTTCGATGTATGGCGAAACAACGGAAATATAATCACACTATTTAATTTTATTGTGAAATTCATAACTGAAATCATAATATTGAAAAATACTAATACGTTGGGAATAAATCTCACAATTAATATCATACTACAACAAAATCATATTAACCTGCAATAAAAAAATTAAGCCTATTACCTATAATATACAATGGATATTGCCAAATTGTAATCGAATTGTTAGTTTTTTCTCAAAGGACAAAGACAATGCATGATAAAAAGTAATATATTTTAATGAGCAGTCTTTTTTTCTAAGATAAAAAATTTTGTCCACTATAAAGACTATGGTTGAACTAATATTTTAATTTAGCGATTTTTATTAATTACCAACAATTACAGTCACGCATATAATATATATTATTATATACTAGTATAATATAATATACATTGAAAGAGATAATAATCGAAGAAAAAACTTCAAACACGAAGGGCGTGTACTGAATTCACTATAGGTTGTAGGTAGAGCTTATTTTTAAAATAAATTACACAATAATTATTGAATAACACAGCATCATTGTAAAATATGTTCTATTTATAAAACTACGCCTTGTTAAAAAACCGTTTCGTGAGTAAGACTAATTAGATAAACATACAATCTAAAACCGTTCATTAAACAGAACTAAAGATCTACGAATATTTATTCTATAACTTTTTTTACCTCCTCGTCAATAATCTGGTAAATTTGTATGTAAAAAATAGTTAACAATATTTGTCAATAATTTATGTTTAAGAAAAAAATTGAGGTTAACGTCTTAAGGACAAAATATTATAAACTTAAATTATTTAATTATGCGTTCGATAAGATTAATGATCGGATATTTTAGTCCTAGTATTTATTTTTCTTTCGGAACATCCGTTAAATAAATGTTTGGCATAAAACAGTTTCCAAAGGTTGTGAGGCGTGAGAATTTGAAGGAAAAAATCCCTGCGTACCGATCTATAAAAGAATACATAGTTCTGTAGTTCTCTTCCTAGCGGCCAAATCCCTTCGTACTTCAGATCCTCATATAGACGAATATATTGATACATCGACCTCGTGAGACCGACCATGAACGCGACGAGTAACTCATAACATTATAACGAACCATGACCGGCGTGTATAGCGGATAATAATTACTATACAATATGTGTGTCGTGGGATATTGCGCAAATAACCTCCTATCGTGGCATCCGACTTGTATAATTTTTTTTCCAACCATTATTATTATTATCATTTTACCTGTTCGCAATTGGCTTTCGTGTGTTTGCCCTCATCGTCATCGTCGTCGTCGTCGTTAAACTCATAATCGCCGTACATGGAGGGCCAGGCCCTCAAAGACATGGTCCTGTTAAAGTGTTGGGCCATGACGTGGGTAAGTGGACCGGACAACGAGACTCAGTGAAATAGACAGCCGAGTGCGATTGATATTAATATAAGTCGCTGACAGACGCGATTCACACGAAAACTGCGCGTATATTGATTATACATCAGATATTAGAATATTAATTGATGTAGTCGAAACGAGGTCGCTCCCCGTCTTATATCCATTAGGACTGGCGTTCTATCGTTTATTTGGGTCAGGGTGAAACGCAAAACAGAATAACCCAACCGGAGTAGGGGATGCGAAAGAAATTGGAAAAATCAAACATCCCAAAATTGGACTGAAATGTATTTAATATATTTCTTCTCCTCAAACACACTACATAGGCTTGGCCAACCAACGAAGTACCGACGTTTTAAGTAACGTGATCAGATACCACGAATTATAACAATAGTTACTTGAATCTTTGGGCATAAATAGTGACTCAGTCACAAGTTACAGTTATGTAATTATATATTACGTTGTAGTAGTTATGAGTTACGTACACGGATATTTAAATACACTTATTATATTTTTAATACTTGCGTGTTACTGTGCTTATTACCTAAATATAAACGGACGAATTGCCTTTGGGCAAAAATCAGGTAAAAGTCTTTGGTACTAACTACTAACTACGTACGAGTTTGAAAACTGGCACTACAATACATAGTTAATGAAAGTTATGGAACTTAACATCAGTTTTGTCTATACGGGTAGTTCTTCTACTAGTCATCATACTAATATCAATCTGATAAAACCATAATATCTCTAAATATATTATACCAGTATTTAAATGTAATTTTAGTAACGTAAACACCCATCCCCAACTTAATATCGTGTACAGGTAGAAATAAAAATAAAATTCTATCTTTAAAAAAAGTCTAAAAACGACGTTACCTGTGGGACATATGTGTTCTGCGGCGTCCGGATTTTGGCGGCGGACTTGAGGTCCTGCAAGAACACGTCGTCTTCATCGTCGTCCCGGTCGTCATCACAGTCGTCGTCGTCGTCGTCGTCGTCGTCGCTGCTCAAACGCTTTGCGGACACCTGTTCGGTGGCCTGTTTTTTCTTGAGTATCTGATCGATAAAGTTTGGCACCGTGGGCGTGGCCAACCGGATGTTCAGCTCCTTTTGGCTGTGTATGGCGGCGTCCCGGCAGTGGCGGCCTGTTAAATAGCCGTTGTTGCCCGATGCCGAGGCTGACTGTTGGGCGCCACCGCTGTTGCCCTGCCTGAGGAAAGCGTACTTCTTCTTCTTGACTTTGGCCGCATGGCTATGTATGAGCGCCGCAGTCGAGCCCACCGTCGTGTCCACCGAGGCGTTGGACGACATTGTGGACGCGAACACAGACTGCTCTGGCTTGGACCTGTGGTGTACGCTGTGGATCCGGGCGCCTTCACCGTACAGCTCGGCCACCTGGTCCTCGCTGATGGGCATGTCCTAGACAGACAAACGCGATATTATTAGTGGCGCCGCGATTGTAACAAGTCTCGGTGAGTGCGAAAAAAAATTCATGTCACGAACGAGCTATATAATAATAATGTGTATTATACAATACGCCACATTACAATACAGTGTGATCCCTTTTCGGCGTTAGGAAAAACTGGTTACAGGTGTTAGGTTTAGGTAAACCTCTGCCTATTAGGTTAGACTATAATATATCATACAAATTTACAGTACACGGTCAAGCTTGCGTAGGTGTTATAGGTTGCCCGACCTCACATAGGAACCCTGCTGCAGCAGTATAATCTAACATTTCCCGAACGCCGCGATTACGCGCATAGTGTGTCGTTGGATAAAATAATCACCCTGTAGAAGCTGTCGATAAGACGGTGGCATTGTTAATCAGCCCATATACGTATACCTACGCATGCCGCAACGATACGTATGAAACGACGTGTGACGGGGATTCGCGCGTGTTTTCGATGATCTTATCGGTCACAATAATACGGTATAATCGAGTGCTCGGAACAATATATTAATAAGTGCGATATCGTATCTGCCCAAGAACTTGTGTTCGATATACCTAACGTGTGTATTGTATGGAGTTTCGCCAGTGTATTTGGAGATTTTTATCGCCACCACTCCGCGATTTCCCTTCCACCGGACCATCGAAGCGGGAGACGCGCGGTCGAGCCGACTCGGGAGGATATTTTGCAATATTCGTGTCGCCAAAATATGTGTTATAAATTATAATGTAGTCGCACACCTGCAAAGGCAGACACGAGGTAGGTACATTGTTCGTTTGTTCCAAAACGGGTTGCGAACCGCCGCGGCCGCAATCAACTATATAAAATTTAAATACTTTATCACGAGATGATAATAATATACATATATTGATATTATACAATGTGTATGGAAATTTTAAATAAACTGTTTACTCATATAAAATACGTCTTAATAAATTTGCAGAGTAATTTAAAAATACGCAGACAAATACTCTCAGGCAATAACACGCGTGTCTCGAAATAATTATAATAATTACAGAAATTAATAATTATATACATATTATTATACCCGTATATTAAAATCTGTGCAAATTTAAGATCCAGTATTAAATAGGTTAAAAAAAACATCACATAATTCTTGATTATATTTATTGCAATTTTATACTACCCAATAAACTGTTTCATGCACATCAGACAGATTGAAATGTATAATATTTTATTTTTAAAATTTAATGGTTAATACTTTATTTGTTTTCCAATTGTGAGGTTTCCTAGAGATGTTAGCATAGAGAGATTTCTGATTAGGGGTATAGAATGCTGTATAGAGTGCCACTCAGTGCCAGGCTAACTTGTTGTGAAATCTTTTATAAAATGTTTTTGTTCTTCGTGCATGGATTTAAGTTAAGATCAGTAAGGAGAGTGTCATTGGAAACGTATGGAGGTCCATTAGGCTATGATCTGAAAAGTTTGAATTTCATTAGGATTTATTATTTTGTTATTACCCTAAAGTTGGAGCCCATAGTTCAAATATTATCCTTGAGTAGAGCTTCGTAAATCAGTAATTTTGATTTTAGGTTACAATATTTAATTTTTACTAAGCGTTATATTGTTTTTAATATACAACATTTACTATTCAAGCAAATTAATTTAAATTGAATCGTATATGATGTGCCAGAGTTAGTCTGCGATCTCATATTAACCAATAGATAATTAACTGTTTGTGTTGTAGGGGTTAAAGAGAGTGACATCAGGATATGGGATGAAGCGAAGAGTGGACGTGGTATAAACTATGAATAAACTTTGTTTTATAGGTATTACTATACATATTATTGTGTCGGCCAAAGTATTTAGAAATAATACGATCAATTTTATAATTTTGCATAAAGGTTATCAACATATTATAGTACAAACCCTGAGAATAACGTTTGACTTCAATAAAATTCAATTACATATTATATTATATAGGTACTATTAAATTTATAGTAATATTGGTATAATATGATGATCCAAATAAAATTATATCAATATTAATTGAACTAATGGTTTTAAGAGTCAAAAAATGACTGTGTTTGCTAATTAATCAAAGTAGCAACTTATAGTAAGTTTTAAAATCCAAAATGTTTATAAAAGATTTTTACTCTTCTTACCAGAAAGCTTACACTCAATAAATGCTAAGTGTATTACAACTACTTACCTAAGATCACTATACTATATATGCATATTGTATATGACTTACAACTTTTAAACAATAAACTATCGGTTGTCGGTTTCTTATTTTAAAAAAATGTCACGAAAGCATAACAAGAATAACATTCGGTATAATTTGTATGATTGAAAATGAAAATGTTTGCATAAATTATGAAGAAAAAAATGTGCCAATTTTAAATTTTATGTTTGCATGTTTACCTATATATTATTTGAATAATCAATAAACGATAAGGTTTTCAACATAAACAATTAAAAACAATACATATGAATACATATTATATATATCCTTATTTTTAGATAAATTATTTAAACAATGACCTAAGTCACACAATATTATACTCATATTCATGCATGTAAACAATGTCTAAAGTGCCAAATTGTATATTTACTCAAGATAATAGAAATTTAGTACCTAAATATTAAAAACTTAAACATAATAACTTGCAAATAATAAAAATACTTAGGTATAATTGTCACTTTTTATTTTATACAATGTATTAAAATATCATTATTAATTCAGTTCATGAACTTTGTGCACAAATATTCCACAGCTGTAATTTTCAACTGTTTTTTTAAGGTATATTTAATATAAATTATTGCTGCCAAATAAAATGTTGAATACTTAATAGTGCTTCTTAAACATTATAAAACAAAAATATTTTTGAAAGAAAAAGTGCATCATAAGTCGTAAATGGAAATTAACTTGGCATGCTAGTTAAAAAAAAGTTCAAAACATTTGAATCGTCAATTGCGTTTACCTTCCTTTAAAAATGTACAGCAGAAGCCAGGAATGTATTTTTTAATCGTATACCTACCTACGCTCATTTTTTTTTTTGAAAAATATTTGATATACATAACAAATCGTCCTTCGCAAAAAGAAAACGTGCACATACATTATTATTTCAATAAAAAAATAAAAATTACAATAAACCCACGAGCGAATTAACTCAAAATTTAATAAGCCTTACGTGCTAGAAACATCCGGATATAGATTATGTACCATATATTATGAAAAAACGTCATTATCCGACCGATAGCGTGATTTATATTAAAGCGCATACATAAAATCCATTGCGGAGCGTTTGACAGATGCTGACAAGGACAACGGCACGCGTATAAATAAAAATTGGAAAAAAAAAATGCAAAACGATATTGAGACGCAGCACTGTTTTATACCGCACCGTACTTAAAAGTTAAAACCAGAATATATATTATATTATATGTATAATAGCCGGTAACACGCACACGTGTGGTTTTGGGTAAAAAATATAATATGAATTTATACGATATTGTTACACAAGATTCGCGGAAAAGAGTGTCTTTGTCATTTCCGTGAAACACACAGGATTTCATAAAAATGAATTGTCTTAACAAATTTGTCGTGATAATGTCAATCTACACATTTACATGCATTCATGTGTTCTAGATAAACAATATTATTATTATTTCTGTACGAGCGTCGTTTATACAGAGGGATTGCACTAAGTGTCGGAGTGTTTCAGTTTTCGTGAAACGAACGATTTCCAAAAATTATCAGAATATTTAACAAAATATTGAAAAACTACGAACGAACGGTGCGAATTTTGAATTTGAAAAAAAAAAAACCCACGCTAGTTCAATGTAAACATTTTAAACTCGCAAATGCTTCAAAGTAATATTGTTCTTGTGTGGTTTCGCTCTTGAAACCATAGTGTATACAAACAGTATACACAGACATACAGTATTCTGTATGTGCGCGGGATCGAAATTTTACACGGTTAGAGGTCGGATTATTTTATCGTACATTTTCTCAGTCTACGATGATAACGTCTTGCATAGAAAGCTGTTATCGGGTCCCCAATAACCCCGGTTATGATTTTATTATAATATAATAACTTCCACTGAATACAATTTTTTATATAGGGTCGGAATAATAAATGAATATACATGTATACAATATAATATGCATGTATATATAGGAACATAGATAGATGAATGATAATCACATGCCCAAATGTGTAAATATATTAACCCCGTGTACGGATAAAAATCGCTAAAAAAAATGTTAGGTACTTATATGTAAATATAGTGAAAATTGTAACTCGGTTCCAATAAAAAAAAAGATTAGCCTGGAACTTCACGTCACAAAAAACATGAATTATGATAATTCATTACTAGAATAAGCACTGATGAAAAAACTTTTTTTCCATACAAATACAATGTCTGTGTATTACAATGTATTTTTTCATAAAAATATATATTTTAAATGCCATGTATGGAATTTCGCTCACGTCGTGTTACAACTAATACAAATCATAAGTTGGTATACCTATCACCTATGTATGTGTGAGCATTTTATACATGCTTATTGTTACAGATAGATTTCAGTTTTAACAGTATATAATAGTTAATATTATGTAAAGAAAATTATTATGCTATTCCGATCACTAAACTTAGCATAAAACGATTAGGTACATAATATTATTACACAATACACATTGTCAAGCATGACGTATTGAACATAATATCGAATTCAAATGAAATCATTACAGTATACCGTATAGTAATCATCTCGAATAAATAAATTTCGGTAAATTGCAATAAAACGCAATCAGTTTTTAATTTAGCTTCAAAAATGTGTGTATAACCTTCAAAACCTGCTGATTTCATATTATTTATTTTCGCCCGGTTATGTACAGAATTGAGTATAGAAACATGTTAATGATGACATATTATGTTTTAACGAGTATACAATACAAATGGATTTGCTAATAGCAAGGAAATTTATGGGCGTATATTATACAAACAAGGAAAATCGACGTTGAACTTAGAATATATTATAATATTATATATAGCACCTATATATTATTATATATTTCTCGTTTTATTTCTCTGTGACACTTAATTTTTAAAAACTCAGAACAAAATAACAATAAAAGTTATTTTCTGGAAATGTGTGTAGCGTATAATTAAATTATCTGCGTATTATGTAGAAAAGAAGATATATACTATATACCTCAGATAAATAGATTCGATAAACACAAAAAATGGTATATGGCAAATGTAGTTGTGTAATTATATTCTAAAACAACAATATAGGTACTGTAATTATTTATTTTGTGATTATAATGCATGCACATTGCACAAATAGAAAAAAATACATGCACATTGGCATAGTGCTTAGTGCTTACTTTATGCCAGTGTATTATATGGTTATATTCATTCACACTAAGTACCTAACCCGTGGGTTATAACCTAACCAATTTTAGACTTTGTCATGAAGTTATAATTATATATTTTTTGCTTTAAAAATGTAGTATAAATTATAATTAAAAAAATCAATTATCTATTGATATTATCAAGTCAATTAATTATAATGTCTTATTATAACTTAAAGTTTTATTAATAGCACATACCTGATATCTTTATCACGATTAATAAAATATATAGCTTATGAAATTGATAGTATAAGTCAATTAAAATAAATGTCTATCATAGATTAATTGTATAAACTAAAAAAAAATGGTATTATTTATGGTTATACATTATGCATATAAACCAATATTGGTATACCTATTGCTATTAAGTGCACTGTATATTATTGCCAGAATAGTAATATTATTTATAATTGATAAATTTAAATTGTTATTATGAAACAAAATATTTAAAAGAAACATTCAAGATTAAGCAAATAACGAATAAGTTAAACATTTAAATTTAAGAATATTTCATTTAAATGAAAAGGTTCCCTGAATTATTTGTCCCGCCTTCACTTTTGATTTAATATATTCGTGTAGACCGGAAATGATCGCAGATAAGCGTCGTAGGCCGTAGCAAAAAGTCTCAAGTAAAGTCCAACACAACAAATTATCACTGAAATGTCTATTAAAATTTAAGAGCGGTACGGTAGCACTGGCGCTTCACGATAATGCAAACTTAAATAATAATAATAGGTTGGACAAAACTTTTTTAACGTTAAGCGCATATTAACCCATTCCCCCAAAAATATCATTATTCATTTTCTATTACAAACGTATTTAAAGATTTAAAAAATATAGCAAATTATAAGAAATAAAGGATATTGTATAATAATAAATAATAATACTAATAATAATATATGGTTTTTATTTACCCCCGCGTGTCACGACTTCCATTTTTATGATTTCGGTGGCTGCGGTGGTCTGTTCAGGGTATATTATATAGGTAGATATTACGGCGCAAGGAAATAATAATATGGCTGGACACTCGCGTAAGTTCGACTGCAGTCTGAGTGCAGAAAAAACGACAGAAGGAAAAAACGTATTTTGACTTTCTAACAACGTGACGGTGGCTTGCATGATGGTTTCATGACCAATCGAACGATATCAAACGTGTATAATATATATAATAATAATATCGAGTTTATGTTTTTATATAAAAAAAAAAAAACTAGATAATCGAACGAATATAAAATATAGTATATAGGAAGTAAAGATAATTTAATAATTATAATATTCCGTGTGTCTCGGTCGTATGTAATAAAGCGTTTGTATATTATAGTATAAAAACCGATCGGACCGGACACAACACGCACACGTCTGCGACGAATATATAAAAGGTTTCGACTGACATAAAAATTGTCCATTAGCATCTTATAGAGGCCGGTAATTAACGTACTGATTAGAGACATTTTTAACGTTTATACACACACACGATATACATATTATTATTATTATTATTATACATATGTGCGCGCACCAATTGTAGAGGTCTTTCACGCGTCTGTCGATTTTCGCCAAGATAATAAAATGAACGTAATATATATATTTTAAGTTATAACATGTACCTACACCAATACGATTGACCGCGTGTTACCGCCAACGTTATTCACTATCTTCGTATTGCAATTATTGCACTAATTCGCATTAAAATTTATTATTTCGTACGATAGTAGCAACAGTTGTCTCCGCGCGGAAAGTCGACCGGCAAAATCAACACGACGACGGAAACAGAATTTCCGCTGACAGTTCGCGGTTCGCCTCGATTGCGCATTATATGCCATGATTTAGGCATCGCTATGTGGAGACCACCTTATTAGTATGTCAGATGGTCGCGTTAAACACATACAATACGACGGCATATTATATTAATAAATCACGAGATCCAGGTAAAGAATATAATAATACAACACCATCATTATTATCGTATCATATAGGTAGTGTCGATTTAGGTTGGCAATACGACGTCACACTGTCCTCCACGCACGTTGTATCTGTCGGGTCCTGCTGCAGCTCTAGTACGATCAATTAGCAGCGACGACGGGTACAATTACGTAGTGGTTAAGAAACCGAATTGAAAGCCACACACACGGTTGTGCGATTGTAGTGCGCGAAGCTCGTATAAAACGTCGGTTAATTGTATGTGTTTAAGATCGTAATGATGATGATAATAATAATAATAATAATAATAATAATAATAATGATAGAACTGTGTCTTGATTTAAAAACTTACAATCGTGAACGTCATCTGCTGCATCGCTTTGTCTCCGCGACCGCGTCTGATCCAAGCCATTTTTGCAATGTTGTCTATGTCTTCGTTTATATTGTATGCGTATAATATTCAATCGCAATGACTCGACACGGTCTGTAAAAACACACAGTCACACATTTATTACATTATAGAAAAAGATATATATTATATGCAAGTAGTACATGTGTACTATATGTGTTCGTATAATAAAATATACTGTAAAATAATATTATGTAAGTACTCGAATCAACGGCGGTGTTTATGAATTTTGGTTTTCACTCGACACTCGTGAATCAAAATGCAGCTAAAATGTATATATTAAATATATACTAGGACCTCAGTGGCATCAATTTGGCGCGCAACTTGTAATCAACCGACAATATCGACACGTACGGATTGCGAAATCCCATCGAAAAAAAGGCTCCAGTGCGCGTGGATCGATCGCGGTGCACTCCAAATGCGATGTGATCTATACAAGTCGCCGAAACCTGAGCTTTATATTATTTATACGTACAGGCCGCACTCCCGAAATGCAACATATATAAGCGTTAAGAGTTCGGTTATACCCATGTATATATTTGGTCGTATGACGTGTACCTAAATTGTATTATATTATAATAAAAAGCGTATGACGCTACTCGGCGCGAGCGTGATGCGTACGTAATACAGCGAATGATCCACAAGCGAACGTATTTATGTGTACGAAAAAAAAATTGCACTGCTGTACTTCGTAGGTAAACTAAATTTAAATATATAATATTACTATAATGCAGGTATCCCTGGTATATATGTGAAAAAATGCGGTCGCTATTATAATATAGTAGTATAGAGTATGTAATACTATTGCAGACGGTGCGGTGTGCGGTGCGTGACTGAGAGGAAAATACGCGTTCTCCGCGGAAGAGTAGGGGGTGTACGGCAGCGTAAAGGTACCACCAGAGTATGGGCATGCCGCCGCGTAGAATATAATATATGAAATGTATATATATATATATATATATATTATTAGTCAAACCGGTTGCCGCAGAAGCTTGTCGGGTGGGGGCGAACGGGGTGGGGGTCCATCAAACGCTCGAAAGCGATGGTGGGAGGTCGAGGGGTGGGGGGTGGGGTCGAGGAGACGGGAAACGCTGGGTTATCACTATCACAGCGACGATGATAGTACCGTAGTATACGTCGACGACAGGTATAATAACGTAATCGGAGAATCGTATTATTGTCGTCATCGCGGAACGAAATCTTTTCCATTCATCTCGATTCACGACGGCGGTGACGCACCGTACCCAGCGGTCCTCGGACTTTCCCGTAGAACAAATCTTCACCCCCACGCCACCCTCTCCATCGCCCACTACCGACCTCCATGCCCTATCCCGCGGGACCAGTTTCGGACGTAAACCAGTGCTTAAGTACTGGGTTGGTATGGTATTTCCGAGGGAAACTAATAAATAAATAAATGCTAGATTGAGGTAGTGATCGTGATTGGAGGGGTGGAATTGGTAGGCGGTGGGAAATTGATGTCGGCCCATGAGCCACGAACTCCGTATAATTATAATGTTGCCGTGAAATCGGCACGTAGAGAAAAAAAAGAAACTGTTATGCGAATATTTCGTCATAAGCCTGCTCCACGGTTTTGGACCGTGGATTTTCCCTCGGCAATTATTGTTTATCGTCATTACGATTATTATTATTATTATTATTATTTTACATCATTATGTATCTACTATCTACAGTGGACTACGGCGGCGTACCGTTTGCTGAGTATCGTGTACGACGTTTCACGAAACGCCAAGACATGGCGCCAATGACGACACCATCATTATGATATCGAACCCGCGTCCTATTAAAACAATACTAATGGTTTATGGACTTATTGTATACCGTAATCACTTTATTGGACTGTAGGTACAAAATGGTAAATAATTTATATTTTCGAACCGCCTAAGTTAAATTCCGAAATAGATTTCGTCTGAGCCCTGAGGTGTTGTACACCCATAAAAAAATCTGGGTAGGTACATTCCTACAATTACGTGCCTATAAGTTAGCAGCGTAAGGTGTTCATATTATATTATGAACTTAGGCTTGCAGCAGTAGCAGCCATTGTACAATGCATAATAATTTATGACTGCAGTCATACGTTATTCAATTCTGAAAAGGATTTTCAAATTAAAAAGTCGTTCAGTACCTTTATGCAGTGCGAAGTTGGCCAAAATACCCACATACAAAATTTAAAAAAAATCATTATCGTTAAAAAAAATTAAAATAAATAACATCACTTGTTTATATTTTTAGTTAATGTATTGTCGATATTTTAGAAATTGTACAACTATTCAACTTAAATTAAATTGTTATTTACATAATTTGGGTATATTTTAATGTATAGGCACAATTATTTTTTGTGTAAAACATAACACAATATTAATATGCTAATAAGCATATAATTAATTGTCGCAAAGGACTGAAAGGGCTCTGGGTAGTCCTGTAGGTGTTTAGGGTGAATGAGCTTATGTGGCCCTGCATTACTGATTTTATATAGATTTTATATATCAATTGGAAAGGTTAGGTCTTTTCGAAAATAATTGTCATTTTTTTAACAGACGTTAAACAAAATCGTAAGGAAACCCCACTGACGACCATCAGAAATATTATTAATAAGTAAAATCTGCTGCTGCTCCATTCGCTCATTATACCTACGTTGAATTTAAAACGGGTACAGACGTAGTAATTACTGGATTAATGAACTCTATACAGGTGATTCATCACGGTGTTGTGAAGAAATGGTTTCCGAGCGCATTATTACGTATAATATACGTAGAAATCCTTAGGTGATCGTTTTAATTCCACCACCTACTGTATATTAATTTGAAGATGATGATACTGCTTGTAATAAACGACGATAATCACCGTTTGGTTTATTAGAGTTTATATTATTACAGTTGATGTATACTATTGTATATATAGAACAATAAATCATATGCTCTAGAAAATTTTTAAAAAAACTTTGTGCATAAATGAATTTTTAAGTTTTTATTTTCACTGGTGCCTTGAAAAATATAAGAATAATTTTTACGAAGTAAAAAAATACGGCTATATAAAAACAATGCATGCGTTATTATTTACACCTTTGTATTTGCATAGATTGAATTGAATTTGTTAACTGTTGTAAGCTATTTATAAATGTAAGGAATTTTAATTAACTTTTTTAAATACTGAGCGGCGAGTCATTAACATTGTATCTGATTTTATAGTAATGGTAAAATAATAACTATACAATTCATTTTGTACATTTATTTTTTACTATATTATATCCATTATCTATATAATAACCTTTGTATTTTGTTCAATTCTGAGCGGATTCTATTGGTAGATGCGTTTTTCTTTTCTTTGTTATGTGTGTCTGATCACTATTTTGGATATACCCATCTATATAAGCTAGAATTCTCTAAAATGCATGTGAAGAGAGTAGAGACGTATTTGTAAATATATTAGAAATTTACAGAGGTACGAATATACAATGGTAAGATATACAGAGGTCATTTTTGGAATTTTCTGAAAACTATCAAAAACCACTTTATTGAAACCTTAGTTGTTACATAGGGAGGAGTAAGGAAATTCTAACGACGCATACAGTATATTATCGTGTATGTTACATGAATTAATAAAGACCACAATCCAAAAAAAGAAAATATAAACACGATCACTGACAATCTGGTTGGATATAAGTTTAAAAATACATTTTTTACGAGTAACATGTTATAAAAAATAACAGATTTTTTTTGGTATGGCTTAAAGTAAAAATCGTATATTTTGGGTTTTAACACCTATTTAATCATGACTTGAGTCATGGTATCAAGGACGAGTAAATAATACTCAAATTATAGAACAGAACACAAAATCATCGCTAAGTTTTTAATAACTTCATGATTAAAAAAGCGGGTAAGTGAATGTCACTCTGCTGTACAGTCGGTTACAAGTGTAACACTCTAATGGATGGTATTAAATTTGAATTATATAATACAATTATAATCAAATTGTATAATATCATTGCATACGAAAAACAATTCTGAGCGGAGACGGTTAGATCAGCCGAAGATATTTTATATTATATTTATATTGAACAAAAAAAAAACTAAAAAAATTGAAAATCGCAAATTTCCGGAAACATCACAAAACGTCAAAATATTTTTAAAATGTTATAAAGTAAAGGAATTGATAAAATAAACATATGGTGTAAATTTCAAATATCTACAGTTATTCGTCTTTGAATTACAATCCAATGTTATAAAAATATGAAGATTAAACGCTCATTAAAATGTAATTTGACTTTCCGCTAGGCATTTTTTTATATAAAGATAGATAAACTTATGAGGAGTCTTGTATAACATTTTCAAATCTTAGATTAAAACATAACATTTTTATGAATTTCTAACTCAAAATAATTTGAACATTTACAGGGTTGTTACATATTTTGTAAAAATTCGAAATTGAAATGCTTATAAAAAAGAACTGTGTCTATGTATTTTAATATTTTTCAACTGCCATTGTAAAAATATATTAGAAGTCTTTATAAAATTTTCAAGCTTCTTGACTCGAAATAAAATTTTATTGACATTTATAAAAAAAAAAACTAAAAGAATTAGAAACTAAAAATGTCCGTAAATAGCTCAAAACAACTCAAAATATTTTATTGTGTAAAGAAAATACCAATATAAACATTCATTGAAAATTGTATGTATTCCCGTTTTTCATTAATTTGTATTTGTTTTTCCGGCGTTTTTGAAAATTACTGAAAGTTTTTTACTTTTGACCCCCTCAATGTACCAACTAGATTCACTTTCCTATCAGAAAAGATGCTGTTGAAGAAAATCTAAGAATTTTTACTGCCCTAAAAGGTGATAACAGACACAAATAAAAAAGTAAAAATGTTTAAAAAAACACACATCATTGTAAAACCAATACAGTCATCGCTCCGCTCAGAATCTAAAATTTATCAACATTTTAAATGCGTATAATGGGATAACTGTATATATTATACTAAATACACGAACATCTCCTCCGAGAATTAAGTTATTCAGTTATCTTATATTGTAGATATATATATATATATTAAATAGACTAACGGATGTTTTGTTAATATTTTTTTTTGGGCGTAGGTTTTGTTAAATAAGGGTGTGTTTTGGAGTACGGGAATTCGGGGAACCATACACCTAACTTCCTACTCGTTTTCGTCCTTCCAGATGGAATCCATTGAATAGTTTAGAATTAACTGCGTAGTTGTATAGCCTATACTGCTCACATGTGTCGAAAAAAGGAAACATCAGCTGCTGTACGACGATACACGAACTGTAAAGAATTTTTTTTTTAAAAAGGTGGGTAAGTGGGTATACATCACTCTCCTGAACATTATATTGTGTCGTGTGGGTCACTGTAATGGATGTGTTAAATTTGAATTCATTGATATAAAATCATTGTGCCTATGTGTATAAAAAATAACTGTGTTTATATATTTTTTGGTACAGTATGAACTACTTATGAGAAACCTTATTTTAAATATTCAATCCTTAGCCATAAAATTGAAAATTGTATACATTTTTAATTATAAAATGATTTGCAAATTTTCACGATTTTGATGAATTTTGTAAAATTTAAACTTGAAATGTTTACAAAAAAATTGTGTATGAGTATCTTTAATGTTTTTGAACCGCTATTTTAACAGTTTATGTGAAGCCATAATATGCTGAAAATTATTATATTCAATTTTCATATTTTTATCTATATTTATAGAAAAAATAACTAAAAACATTTAAAACTCCAAATGTTTATAAATAATTCAAAAGTCAAAAGAGTCAAAATATTTTGAAAATGTTATCATACAATATAGATAATTATAAAATAAACATTTGGTGAAAATGCTAATACTGTTGTTCATTTTTGAAGTACAATAAAATAAGAAAATCTTTCGATGGAAGAATATCCAATGTAGGTGCAGAAAAAATTTAAACTACGAACGCTTATAAAAAATATAAAACTTTTCGGTTAACTTTTTTTTGTTTGTTAGTATGTCGATTATAATAATTTTATTATAAAAACTTCTTTTTGAACTGTTTATATATATTATATTTGTTTGTGTCTGTACTCTGTATATACAATATACATTATACTCATATAAGTACATAGTTACCATAAGTAGTTGGTTTATCTTGGGTGATATTACTATATTAGTATAATTTAATTTGTATTTTGATTATAATCACCATAATCTAATGACTATTTTTTCTAGGATAAATGTCGAATGTAGGCACGTCATATAAAAACTTTTTTAGTAGGTAAGTGTTATCGAATGTATTTATTTATATACGCTAATTAAATATTTTAATAAGAATACATTGCCGGCTTAATTTCCCACGATCATACTAATTGATCAATTAGGACATCTTGCACTAAATTAGTTTATATTCATTGAAAAATTAAATTAACACCCTGTTTTTGGGCCTCAATCGACAGACAGCTTAATTTATACTATCAAAAATTATATATAATTTATATGTATAAAAATGATAAATATATTACCAAATTATAAATAATACATTTAAATAATAATAATAAATTATCTATTACGATTTAACACCGGCAGTTAATTAATTTAAAATTGAAATAGGATATAATATAAAGTGTTCACTTGTTAATAACTATAATTTGACCTTAATCTTTATACTATTTTCAATCTTATTAATATAATATTATACAATTATACAAGGTAAATTATATATTTATTTTACATGATTTTACCTGCCTCAAATATTATGACAATGAATGAGTTGTGTGATTGATTGTCGCTTTAAATTTGGAAAAAAATGTGTGTGATTATAATCAAATTATTAGTTTTAACTTAAAAATGTAAAAATTAAGTAGGTAAAAAAATTAAATCGTCGGAGTTAACGTTTAATTTACAAGTCAAAAATGAATAGGTACAAGAGGCACTTACATATTTTTCACAGGCACAAAAATCGTACCGGTGGAAATTATATACAAAAAAAGGATCGATGGAATTTACAATCGCCCATTTGTCTTTAAGTTGAATAATATATGATAAATAGTTGATAGCTGTCACATTGAATGTTCTGATATAATATTATAATTTAAATAGTAACACTGAGCTATCGTTTATTATAGTATTTACTTATTTATTTATTTCACAAATCCTTCCTGATGTAACATTTTGATTAAAGAACAATTTTTATTTTAATATTATTAAGACAAATTGTTTCAATCCAATCATACACATTAGTAGCCAATACTCAATTTACAAAAGTAAAACGTAGTACCTACCTGTTAAAAGCATTGATGTATGAGGTAATATTATCTTGTTATCAAATAAATACAAATCAATGTCCAATTAATTTTCTAAACTAAATTTTCACGAGTTCAGCAAATGATGGATTGTAGTGTGTGCCTACTTATTTTTTGTTATTGTATATTATTTATCTAATCATTTAGTTGTGGTTACAAATATATACGTATATAAACAAAATAGAATTTATAGAAATGATAACGTAAAAATATTGATAAAATATTAAAATACAATAATGTGAATTATAGTAATTAAAAATATTATAGTTTCATTTGAAATTTGGATATAAAAGGTTGTCAAGTATAATACCTTTGTTGTACCTTTGTCCAAAACCTTTGTCGTTTTTACCATAATATTATTATGTAGGTATAAGTTTAATTTACTAATAATGTATGGACCTGCGATGGAAAAAAAATGATTAATTATTTTAAGTTAAGTACGCATGCCATAAATTATAATAATCAATAAAGTAACAAATTGTAAAATGATAAAGCTAGGTATAACTTTCTGTTAAAGTGTTCAACAATTATAAACCTTAAGATATCTAATTAATACCGTTGTTATTATTATTTTCATATTACAATATATATGAGAATAGTTATACTTATAATAATACATTAATAATTAATGGATACTAGTCAAAACCCTAAATAAAAACCCCATAAAAAAATTCTAATCTAGTGTATTATTCTTAAATTTTAAATTGAATTTTAATTTACCTACCAATGTCTTTAAATTGTTTATATAAAATATAATCTATCTTAAATTTAATTTAAAAAAAAATGCACTTATAGAGAGAAAAAATATAAATATAAAAGTAATCAGCTTATTTTGATCAGCACAATATTATTATAGAATTATCACGCAAAAATAATAAATTTAAATTTATAAAAAATATAAGAACATCTTGTTTCTTTTTTTTTATGTAGTTCATGTTAGTATATAATTTATATAACTACTTATTATATTAGTTATTATTATAGAGTTGTACACTTAAAGACAAATAATATAATGTAGTCCTATCCCTATGAGCCATGTATATTCGTTAACGATTTTAAGTTTCTTTTATTATAATATCCATTTAAGAACATTCCACTAGGTAGCTGGTGGATTATCTTTAACTAAAAATTGGATTACAGGCGTATTCTCTCATAATGTAAAATAGATAAATGTTATTTTTTTATAATAAAAATGTGTCCTATTCAACATAAAAATGGACAATATATTCTTTAAACTATTGTTAAGTTAAAAATAAATGTCACGGTAATTTATTATGTTTCTTAAAAATTTAAAACTACCCACTTAGTAGGAAATCGAGGTTTATAAATTAATATTACCTGTATACACAAATTTACCATGCTTATATTGTATGTATTAAATACATCATATTTTTTTAAAGTATGTAAAACATTGTTTAACACTTTATTATGAAGATATTTTAACAATGAATTTATTTTTAAAAAATGTTATTATTTATTTCTAATGGATTAACTAAATATTATTTTTAAATAATATTTTGTATACCTACTTACAATCAATACAATTAGGTATATTATATTCTAAGCAAAATGGATAAGTCTGCACTAATATTTTTAGAATAAAATAAAATATAGTTTACATTTTTATAATGAAAAACCAACTAACCAAAATTATTTCAATTTAATGTTGAGTTTAAATGATATAAGTATAGTTAATATGTAATCATTTATTAAATAAATCATTCCTTTCTAAAAAAAAAAAAAAAAAATGAAAAAAACAAACCATATTAATCATAGTATACTCACTATTTATTATACTAATTTATAACTAACGTTTAACAGCAAAAGAGTAAGCTACAATATAAAAAGTTATGTTTAATTCACAGTTGCATATAATATTATGATTAACTATATTAAGGTACACACGTCAACAACTATAATGTTTCGATTATTTTTTTCGAAATATAAATTATGCAAGTATTATAATTTATAACTGTATAATAGGTGGTTTATTATTGTTATTATGATTATTATTATTTTCTCTAGTTCAACATTATTCTTTTTTTTTTGTGATACTTAATTAGTAATTACCTACTTAATATTGTAGTGAAATATTTCGCAGAATTGAATTAAGTCACTAGGAAGGTATGGGTTGAGATAAACTCAGCGGGGCCCAGGTTGTACTATTAAATTCACCAATAATAATAATATTATTTAAATTGTAAACTATTTCAATAAAAAATCTTGGCAGCATATAAAATGTAAATAAAATCTAAAAAAAATATTTTCATATCCTTTGCTAAATATTTTCTATAAATACGATACCATATACAACGGAATTAAAGCAACTAAAATCAAAATTAAAAATAGAATATTTTCAATTTTAAAACAACTATTATTCAATTTGAAAGAATGTGTCATTTGGGAATTAATAAAATACTTTTGTTATAAGGAAAACACATTTTGAAATGTTTAAAGATAAATAATAACAACTGTAAAATGTAATTTAATATAAATACATTATTACTGAATTACCTACTTAAAATGATAAAACTTAAATTATTTAGGCATCTTTTTTTTTAGTATTCCAATAAATAAAAATCGTAGCCTTATATTACATTTTCAAGAAAATTGACTTGATAAATAAATATGTTCTCAACATAAATCCATAAAAAACAAATACAATTTTCTACTAGAATCCACTTTAAAATATGATGATTCAAACATTTTTACTGCTTAAAATGCTTAATACGTAATTGTAATACTAATACATTTATTGCACAGCTCAGAATCTAAAATGCTTGCTGTGATTAAAAAAAGTAAAAACTTAAAAAAATCTAATAATAAAAAAAGTAAAAATTGGTTTGTTATGACTTCAAATGATGTAAAAAAAAATCATCAAAAATTCTGATGCTTTTATTAATGAGTGTTTACTGTTAAAAGAATCACTCTGTATAAATATTATGGAGGTTAAAATATCACTATATAATATAATAAAGCTAAATATTGTTAAGCGATAATGATACAGAGGCAATATTGTATTACATTTTTTTTACACATTTAGTCTATATTCTAAAAACCTATCACCTATATTATATATTATAATATGAACCTATATATTTTATATTAGTAATTGATTATTATATAAGACTAGCAGGCTATGCATATGAATATTTCAATTTTTTTTTTTTATTAAACGTTACCTATTAAAAATATTAATCCAACATTTTCTTGATTAAATATATAAATGTACCTTTGAGTAAAAAATTTTTGATTTTTGATTTTTGGTCTTCTGTGGGCACAAACATGTGACTGAATATTATAATAACTATTATTTATTATTTATTATCATAAAAATGTACCCATACAGCAGTCCCATTCGTTATACGATAATTAATAATTGTATGGGGAATATTAATTGTATAATAAATAGCTAATATCTTAAATAATTGTAATTTGTTTTTTTTAATGTTCTAAAATGATATTCTTTTAATTCGCTCTACATATTTTATTCAAAAAACACAATAAAGTATAATATTACATTAAATATAAGTCAAAATGTATGGACACTATTACACCATACTTAAAAATAGTTTTTTTTACAACTTGATATTGAACCAACCCGATGGTAAAAAATGTACATTTTATAGATTTTATGGACACTATTATATTATTGCATGGTAATGAACTTTTTAGGAGCCATTTAACTGTTTAGATAGTTTGCATATTTAATATTTGACTTGCAGAACATAACAATATAGATATAACTTTAAAATGGGCATAAATAAAAAAATTAATATGAATTTGTTTCGTAAAATAAAAATTAGTCAAGCTTATAAAATATGGTGTGATGGATTGTCAAACGAATATACCTAATATACTATGTAAATAGTGGATAACCTATACATTAATTTATAATTATTCATCAATAATTTACTAAAATCACGTATATATGTTTAAATACAATTATGTGAATATATTATCCATAATACGCATAAGTTTATCCGCACCTAACTATATGAAATTAATTTCGTATTTTTATCGACGAAAACCATATTTTAGTACTTATGTGGGAAGTTAGATATTTTCCAATTTAAAAAAAAGACAATTGCGCTTAATATATAACATGTAAACGCACTTTGGAAACGTTTCAACAAAAACCTTAGAAGTCATCATTTATTTATACGCCCATTGCTCATTTACCCATTTAATAGGTAGGTAGGTAGGTAGGTATTATAATGTATGTACGATGTCATTTACTTTTTACCTAGTTATCTGAATTTTATTATCAAATTTTCAATATCTGTTTAGACTAGAAATTTTTTTTTTATTATTTAATACAAATTTTATTTTCTGTTATATGAACGATATTTATGTATACGATATATTGACATTTGTATAATAATGTGGATGACCTTATATATTCAGGTATATTATATTGTGACGTGGGTAGATATATAATGGATTTTCAAGAACCTTCGCACTATGCAACATATTGCAGCTATAACAATAAATTGTACAACTTTAAAGCTTTAAATTTTGCGTTTTCAGGATAGGTACTAAAAAACAGTAAAATCAAAGACATCAATGTCTGGAAATTGGAATAGGTTTTTTCTTGGCCATATTATTAAAACGTTTAAATTGGTTGAATATGGAAATAATAACAATAAACATCTAAAGGTCATACCTATACGAGCCAATATGGTTTAATATTCCTCACATAATATGAAAACAAATGTATATAATTTCTTCCGCCAATGGCCAATACTGCACACACACACACACACACACACACACACACACACACACACACACACACACACACATAATATATATATAAACAGGTGCGTTCATGTGAATATAACGAGAATCTATATTTGCGTGTGTAAATATACCTATATAAAATTCTATACGTCATAAATGCAGCAATGTGTTATAGCATAGGTAAACTTATATACAGTCAATTAAATTTATGTTAAGACTGACTATAGTAATGACTTGAAAAAATTAAACCATTTGATCGGCAGAATTTTCTTGAGCCAGCTGTATGCTATACAAACTTCGCCTTATACAGCGTAATACATCTAATAGGTACTTGATAATGTAAAATAAATTGTCAAAATTATAATCCGATATATCCATGCTGGTAAAATATCTTTGTATATACCTTAACATTTATTTTTATTTTCATTTTTATTATAACATTTAATTTTATAGAAATGATTATTTACCTAAGTTTTTAAAAAACATATCGTAAAATGTTATTCATCTTGTTTCATCGGGTTGATTCAGAACTAAAGTTAAATGACCCCATCCATATTTGAAATTGGAAATCATTAATTTTATTCAAGCTTTTATAATATAGATAGAAAAATAAAAATTATATATCATATTATAATAGAATAAATTGTACGTCTCAATCAAAATAATACATTTTATATTATTCAGGTTTCTTTTATTATTTTTCAAATCGCTTCAACAACAAAGGTTATCAGCGTAAAGTGTGTTTATATATTCAGCTTTATTATTTGAAAATTAACACTACCTACATATCATTTAGGTAGTATCTATAGCTATTCTACAAATCCCAAAAATACGGGCAATACAAAAACCTACCTATGGGTTTAGGCAGTTAATAGGTACTTAAAAATGTATAAACTAATACGTGTTATCTTTGAAAGTTCTTAGAACACCATTTCTATATGTTTATAATAATTAATTTATCGCGACAGTCAACGCTAGAAAATATTGTAATATCAATAATTTAATGAACCGTTTTAAGCAAGTTTTGTTTCACACGTCGGTTTTTATGTATATGGTGTGTTATTATAATATATATTATATAACGTTGATTTTAATAACAGTTAAATATAAAATCCAAGAGAAGCCAATATCACGAGGGTACACAAAAGATTGATATAATATAACAAAAACAATTTATAAATGCAAGGTATAGAATTAGGATTAGGTAGATACCAACAATTGTTTGGTTCAACACGAGATCTGCTAAATATTTAATGGTCTGTAATTTCATCAATATTTTCCAATTAATACATTTTAATAACAGTTTAAGAAAATTTTTTAAAAAAATCGCACGAATAGTAATATCATTTTTTTTTTAATATATAATACATCACGTATTGGAGCACGGCCCCATCTACAAAATAATAAGTGAATAATATTGCAAATAATCCGAGCCCTATAACCACAGTAACCATTGGATTGGAATCCGTAGAAATTATAATCAAATAACATATAGGCTTACCGTATACGACGTGCCGCGGGGATTGATGCGGACGGAACCGCGGTAATATATAGGGGACGGCGGTGGAGTTGCTGCTGCTGCAGCGGGTGGATAATGTAAGACGCGTACGAGCGGCAAGCGATGTGTACGAGCGGCAAGCGATGTGTACGAGCGGCAAGCGATGTGTACGAGCGGCAAGTTCAAAAAAAGTGTCGCGGGAGACTTGCACGCGAATCCGTCGGATTAACCGGTTTCGTCGAAAGCCCGGTATAAACTGCCACCGGTTTGTCCGTCCATCAGCCTCGACAATGACAATCGCGCGCGCGGTTCGCACAGTGAGTAATATACACACTCACACACACACACACACACACACACACTCGTAAACGCGTATAATACGCACACGTACACCACGCCTTCGCCTCGCCACAAAGCGCCGCTGCAGCAGGTGATGAGCACTATCGCGGGACGCCTCTCGAGACACTATTATTATTATTATTATTATTATTATTACTATTACACCATCGAACGACGACATTATACCATTTTCGAGTACCTGAATGTTATATTATAATAATATTGTTATGTGGTTAAAGGTGTATGGGTTTAAAGCCGTCCGCGGTTTAGGTCCACGACGGGGAAACGCGAGAAAAAAATAATGCGATACGGGACGAAATCAAAACTTTCGAGCTTTGCGAAACCGAAAACTTGACCCGCGCAATGACGCAATTTCGGCGTTTACTTTTATCGTAGAGTGTATAGGTATACTTACGACGAAATAGCGACGGATCGGATAGTCAATATGTGCGATCAGTTTAACTAGGTACTTCACAAATCCGTTCGTCGAGTTGCAATCGTTTATGGTAATAATTGATAAATTAAAATACACACATAATATTATAGGCAATATATATTATATAATTTACTGTTATTCGCAAGATGACATTAATACAAAAAAATAATTATCATTACAAATCGAAGACTAAGACACAAGTAGACAACCTTACTTAGAATTTGTATTGGTCTTAGGTTTTTATTTGATCTATGGGGATTTTTCTTCCTTAACATTCTCATAATATTAAAGAGTTCGATTTTCATGCTTACAGTGAAAATTAAAAAATCGTAGATATATTACTTATATGACAATACAAATAAGTAGGCATAAATAATTTGTATGAATTTGGGGTATAGTAACAATCATAAAAAATCCATACTTCAAGGAAATTGAAAATACGTTTCGCTATACTATCTCCCCGCATGAAAAAAATTCTAAATCCACCACCGCAGGATTCAAGTTTAAATTGTCGACAACGAATACGACCATGTATAAAATTATTTCATTATTATTAAATTTCATTATTTCTCTGCAAAACAAACGTTAATATTTTGATAGCACACAGTGGTGAAAACATTTTACGTGATGGTGACATTGGAATCAGAGTTTATACTAAACACATGACAAATATAGAAGTTCGATTATAACTATTGATCGTTTTCGTAATACAATGTTTATGTGGATTATTATTGTTCAAAAAAAAAAAACAAAGAATCCCAGTTCCGCACCAAAAGCTGCTTACCTGTAGTTTGCTGTGATCCTCTTCAATACTCTTGCTTGTGTGAAATTTTCGACTCAGACACGCTACAAAGTTGATTTTATTTCTTCTTCTTGCTATTTCACATCACATAACATGAAGACGGTAGGGGTTGCGGTGATCACGATTTTTCCGTTTTGACAAGTATATATCGTGGATTGTAGACAGTAGTGTGTCAAAAATATCGATTAGACAAAAATAAATCTACCACCAAATGTTTTAGTTGCGGTTGATTTTATAGTTTATCGTATGAAAAATGTAAGAACTTCTGAGTCGATCGTTCTGTAAGTTGTAAGTATAGAGTGTACCAAAGTATTGACATTTACTAGCGGTATTGACCGCAGCTGTGTGCCAGGGGGCGCGCGAAAATTCTTTAAACACGTCCCCGCCGAGTCGACTACAGCCGTGATAAGTTAAGTATCTCGATATGAATTGTGATCGTATAATAATAAGGATAATATAGTGTAGTCGGAAAAAACTGCGGGCGTTTAAAACACGACAATGATTAAATTATTAAGATTTTCGTAACTCATTTAAGTATAGTAACGCGTATAGTGCTCGGGGAAGCACGCGTGGTGTCACATACGACTTGTGGACTTTACCGGAACTCGCGTGGAACAGAACCCGGGTGTGAGTATTATGTACGCGCCAACGATATGTCAAGCAAACGGTACACGATTGCTATGTACACTGTACCTATAGCTCGATCCCATATTTATTTTCGGAATGTCGTGGCTAAACTTAGCCGAGGATTTTTGGCCCGTGGCGTGTTTCAAAACGCAATTATTCCCGCCGCGGCAGTCTGCGACGCAGTTTGTATTTTTTATTTAGCCTGTCCGTTCCGCCGTGATATTTTTGTTGGTATTATACAGGGCGATTCTTTCAAATGTAAACACTCATTTCTTAGAAGAATAATTAACGCTTTTGGGTATATTTTTTCTAAATAATTTGAAGGCATTATGAAAAAATATACATTATGCTAAAAAGTTATATAAAAACAATATTTCCATAAACGTTTGGTATTACTTTTTGTGAAAATAAGTGTTTACCTTTAAACTAATCATTCTGTATGATATTTATTATTTTTATACATACATTTTTGTAGGTACTGGTTGTATTTGTATACAATTAAATTGTTATTATGATTGGATAATAATACTAACCTGTATTTAATATTTGGTCGCTATATTTTTTACACGAGCGGATAAAAATCATAACCGCATATTTGTTTATTTCTTCTAACAATTGGTTACCCGTAAGAAAAAAAATTACTTATTAGTGTTATTACTTACTTATTAGTAGTTATTACTATCCACCGATTTAAAATTAAATCTTTTATTTTTTTTCGATTTTTTTAAAATTTTTGAACACTTTAAAAAGCTACTTATCTCGATCAGTACTCTATGAAATTATAAATTTATATTAATATATCATATCAGAATATTAGATGATACCTTCCTACACAGGCACACGGCTATACTAAAATGCCCTATGTTCGGGGAACTTTTGTCCTCATTGCAGTGAATTCACACGGCAATCACACCCTACCCAATTATTCCGTTGTCACTTGACAGCCACAATAATAAAATAACGTAGAAAATCACGTATAGATGTGCGCGATATATATGTAAAGAAATGATTCTTATAAGTTATTGACTAATACAGTGGCGTGGTGAACGGTAATTTCAGAGGCAATTGCCTCTGAGATTTTCTTAAATAGAGGGGTGGGTGGTAGCCGGTGGGTCCCCAAGTAAATTTAATATGATGATATACTCAATAGGTAGTTAATAACGATCTGAAATATAATTAGTTATATTATATTAATACATTATTATGAATTAATACTTGGGATATTTGTAATTTGCCTCTGGAAAATTTTTAGTTCGCCAAGGCACTGGACTAATACAAGTAACTCGAAGCAACGATTATATGCACTTAATATATATGTGTCACCCGACTATTTTACCCAGACACAGGGGGTGGATGACTCATGTGAGAGATGCCCTCCCACTCAAATTCCATAAAAAAATGTTAGTTATTATATTATCATAATGTCATACGACGATTAAAATTATATTACAGAGTTTTTGATTTTGACTTTTGTTTTTAATTTATTGTTATACATATATATTATTTTGCAAATAATTATTTGGCAATTTCAAATCGCACAGACTGACGACCACGTTTTTGTCATAATCGCCCAAAATTATACTTCCATACCTTAGACCTATAAACCTAGTCTGTATACATTTATTTTAATTGTATTAATATGATGTTAGTGCATTTTTTGTTTTCTCTCTCTGACCCACGTGCAACATACTAAATTTTACAATCACAATAATGATTATAATAATATAATCATATTAATTTCTGAAATTAGAGTGAAATTACCTATTATAAAATTTAAAGGTAAGATATCTAAGGCATCTCATTGGCGTTTTATTATATTTTAATTTCAAAGCAAGTTATGAATATTTTGAAATTGTAAATTGTTTGTACATCTTAAAATACTCTTAACTCGCTTTAAAATTAAAATATAATAAAACGCCTATGAGATACCCTGGATAATAATCTTACCTTTATATTTTATAATAGGTAATTTCACTCTAATTTTATAAATTAATATAATTACAATCATTATTGTGAACATACGAGTACAATTTGGTATGTTGCACGTGGGTCAGAGAGAGAAAATAAATAGTGCGTTGACATCTTCTTAATTGATATCTACCGTTAAATATTTTAATTTCATTACTTTACCTACTATGACTCGGTGAGACTAAATACAAATAATCTTCGGTTCATCAAATATTCACAACAATTTAATATTTTCATTTCTTACACATGGTATAATTTTCTAAATATGTTCCCTCTTTTCGAGCTATTCATAGATATATAACATTTGAAATTGTTTTTAGATTATTCCTATAATTTTTGCAAGGTCAAAAAGTTTAAAAATTGTACAATTAAAGTTTCCACATAACTTGTTATTATAGATATTTAAAAATATTCATATAGATGAACAATTTTTTTATAAGCATTTGAAGTTCAAATTTTTTAAATTTACAAAACTTTGATATAATTTTTTTATTAAAAAATTATACATACGAGGTTTATTCTAAGTAGTTCATACTGTTACCAAAGAATCTAAAAAATACATAAAATTTTTTTATAGATATTTTAAGTTTATATTTGGGTGAAATTAGATATTTAAACTAAGAATAGCGAGCGAGCTTAGTCATTTTTCTATAATTTAAAAATATTATTCAAGGGTACTTGAAACTTTTGAGGTGTATTATTATATTTTCTACACACAATGACATTTTCAAATGCAACGTTTTTGCAATAAAATACTTTAATAGCAATAATATCATAAAATATATATTACTACCTATACCTAATAATATAAGTTGACATACCATATTCGCTTAGAATCGTTTTTCGTATGTAATAATTTTTACCTAAAGTTTCAACTTAAATTTTCCAAAATTACACACATCATATAGAAATACAATAAATTCTACAAATTTTCGTTGAGGCATATACAATTGTCACTGTTCCTACAAGTAACCTGTAAATAATATCAGTATATTATGTAATAATATTATAATACTTAATGATTATTATTGGTGACTAATGTGAATTTACTTTAATAAATTACGAGTCACCCGGCGTATAATTTTCAGGAAACAAGCAATGCATTTACTCGAGTCGGAGGTGATATTTTGACGAGGCATACTCAAGACACTTTTCACCAACATTTCGTCGTAGATGATGCACACAATTATAATATAATGTTATAAACGCTCGCGGACGGTGACGTATAAATCAAATTACAAGGGCCACGGCCAGAATTTTGTGGCTCCACACAACACTATACAATACTGTATAGTGTAGTGCACATGCACTCGTAGATAACGAAGTGAAGAGTTTGTATATTCTTACTTTAACGGACACTCTTGCTTATGCAATTTACTTTGTTTTAACTTATAAAGTTAGGTGTTCTAAAGTCTAAACAAAAGTGAAGTTAAAAATTGGCGCTCGGATTTAGTTTCGAAATTATGACATTTGGAAGTTTATCAATTATATCACGTCTAGTCGGTGCGTGGCACGTGCAGATAAGTGATAACACGATCGATAGTATACAAATCCGCGGATTCACAGCTACGTCATCTGTCGTGTATAGGGTGAGCTTTTTATCGTATTTTGATCGGTTGTTATTGAAATTATAGTAATATTCACTAGGTATCCATTTACAAAGTTGGATCGACCTAAACTTTTATATTTACAATATTTTATTTTATTACTGGGCCATTACTTAGGGAGCGAGTGAGCGACTACTTGTCATACTTAAGACTTAAGTACTTAACTGACAATGTATACACGAAGGGTAGGTATGTAGTTGTTAGGTTCCCGTCTACCCTGCGAGTGCGTAGGTACTGTATAGTACTATAGTGTTGTAATGGTGAAACGAGTCTTGATCACCTCCTGTTCAGTACTTGACGACAAGTGCTGCTCAATTATTAAAGAATGTAATCAAGTGCGCACATCAAGGTAGGATGCTCAAAGTCAACTAGATTTTTGATGGGTTCCTTTTAGGAATAGTTGTATATTATAAGCTTCTATGACTGTTATTTAGAAATAAGAATTAATTATATTTACTTAAAGTAATATGAGGCGGTTTGGGAAATTCTAGAAAAACCTCGGTAAAATAAGAACTTAACGCGCTGTATTTAAATTTTTAGTTATACACGATAACATGATATATTGATATAATATCAGGTAATTAAATGCATTATCTTTGATTCGTTTACAAATTACAAGCCAGTAACTAAGCGACAAATGTGCATTTTGGTTTTAATGTAAGTAACCAACTCTGACGCGCAAGTATAACCGATAAATATAAATATAAGCAATGTACCCACCGCATTTGGTTTGGTTCGTACGTTGTTGATAATTTATATTCATAAAATATAATTCATACAATTTATGATTTAATGATAATTCATATTTTGACCAACATCAAAATTTGGGTTTGTTTGTTGCGTTATTATGTGGTCCGTTAAGCGACCCGATAACTCACTGTATACAACAGATGTTTTTTGATACCTAATTAATATAATAATTTATTATTTTTTAACAAAATTATTTGTGTGTATATGTGGTGTGTTTTGTGTAAATTTATCCACATGTAATCTTCATTATATAAATTCTGCTGTACGTGTGTTGTGATTGAACTCCTCCTAAACGATTAGACCGATTTGAATGAATTTTTTTGTATGCGTTTGGGTGAAGCCCCGAATTGTTTAGATTAACAAATCATCCCCCTATAGGTCCAACCAGGGAATATGCTCAAACGAGGGCTTAGAGATGTACGGTGGAAATTTTTGTTTATAAATGATTGCCATGGGTTTTAAAACTATTATAAGTCGACAGACTCGGGATTCACAATTAGTCCAGCCGTTTAGGAGGAGTTCAGTGACATACTTGGTATAACTTTGATACTTTAGAGTTAAATTATAAAGTTACGTACAAACAGCACGGGGTCCTACCTGATAATATATTGCTGCGAATCAGAATTTTTATTCCAGGCAACAGTTAGAATAAATTTTGAACACCATTACACTGAATATTAAACAACGAATTGAACAACGTTTGAGTCATTTATAGAGTTGGTACATTTAACGGAAATGAAGTGCACGGGATCAGCTAGTATATAAATTATATATATATTATGTGTTATTATAAACGAATTACAAAATATAAAATATGATTCAGGATCATAACTTATATTAAGTTATATGATATACAATTCCTAAAACTGTATACTAGTGGGGGGAGGGAGGAGAATGATATATGGTACCAAAAAA
Organism: Acyrthosiphon pisum; assembly: GCF_005508785.2. Lineage (NCBI taxonomy): Eukaryota > Metazoa > Arthropoda > Insecta > Hemiptera > Aphididae > Acyrthosiphon > Acyrthosiphon pisum. The sequence goes on from NC_042494.1 coordinate 7,586,351, forward strand.
TATCTTTTTATACATTATAATTTTAAGTGAAAGCGAAAAAAAACATTTTATTTTACGTTCCCAATCTTTATATTGTGTTTTCCAATCTCTGTATTGAACATGTATGTATTTCCATTATGTAAGTATGGAAAATATTAAGTATTAACTTTTAAACCATGACTTACAGTAATTATTTACCTCTTGTCGTTAACATTTTTGACAGATATTGCCATCAGTTAGAGGTAATCGCATTTTCTTGATTAATTAATTAAAAGTTATCTAATTTCATTGCCACTAGCAGCAACGCCTGCCTTCTAGCTATGTCAAAAACCTGGGACCAGTCAAATTAAATCAGCACTCACTTCAACTAAACACACAGATCCAGAACTATAACTTCCAACCTCCAGAAATTCAAAATATACTCTCCACTCAACAAAAAAATATTATATGCCACATACAATCATTAGCAAATATTATAAGCCTTAGCTATAGCTATATATAATATATATATTATATATAATTTAATTTTAACTTTGTATATTATGATTTATATATTTACCAAATAAAAATGTTTATGTTGTAAATTAAAATATTCAATATTTCAATTGTTAAAACAATTTTTTAATCAACGTTTTTAATAAATAATTTTTAATAAAAGTACGTACTAATTTTTATTTTCAGTCGATATTAATTTACAGAAATGGTAAAAAAATGAATACAACTTAAAAAATTTCACTTAAACAAATGCTTGCAATGTTTTTTTGTGTAATTTCTAATTGAGCCATTTAATTACAAATTACCAGGTATACCTAATGGATTCATAAAAACCATTACTTAAAACCACACGTCATGTAAGAAGATCGTTTTTAAATATTTTGGACTATGCACTATACAAAAGTATAAAGAAGTATCCATAGGTGAACCCGATTAGGAGACCTAAATGACAATGAGGAAAATACATTTTTAGAAATAATCAAATAAATAGGGATGAGACGAAATATTAAAAAAAAAACAGAACATAATATTTTACCCTCCACCGCTGACCGACCATGACAATCGTTCGGACGAGTCTTTACAATTGTGGTCCCAATCTATATCATGGTATAGTTTCACTACGTCACGTTATACAGCAATATCGCATAGATACAATGTATATATAGGTACGCAATACATGCTCGGGCCTTTAATGACAAGTTTTATGACATATTCGTAAATATTTTTAACGTCCGATTGTTATGGGTAAAATGTTGGCTGTACCTTTAATATTAATGCTATATAATTATTTATGTAAAACATTACATTTTCGCCATAAAGATTTCGCCAGAGATAGTAGTAGATTGCCAGCAAAACATTAACGACTCGATGATTCTTCATTTAGACCGCACTATTATTATATGGACTATATAGTAAATAATATGGAGACGTAATACCAGCGTCGAGTCGTCTATAGCCCGATGTGTGACTTTTGGTACTTTTTATAAATTTCATATACGGTAAAGCGTATGTCACACTAAATTGTATGAAACGTGTCACCCGGTTAAAGGATTAAGAAATAATTGAACGTAATAACAAGATTGATTTTAGGTTAGGTTGGTTAAGGTTAGGTTTCTAATTCAGAATTTGAATAAATTCTTAATTAAAAGAAAAATTGGTGGTGAGCATGCTTGGCGAATCACCCTGTATATAATATTATAACGCTCTATAATAATATTATGTTATACCTACTGTAGAGTGTAGTCCGTTGTATTAGTTGTGTTTCTTCTATGGGTGACTGTATATCTAAATTTCACTTGTCGTACATAATATATATTACGTAATTATCGAGTTGGTTTGATTAACACTCAAGACTCAAAACGTTAGTTTTCCGGTAAGACCTACCTTTATTATTTTTTCTCGGATCACGAACAACGACTAAAATTTATTTTGACAATGTGTGTTTCCGCGTTCGGTTATGATAAACAATAATTGAGACGCTCTGCAGAGGCCTGTAGTATATTATGATAATTTTCACGATTATTTTGTATACCTATATATATTTAACTTCGAACATCTTTTATTCAAAACGCGTAGATACTATTATATTATGTATTATACTACCTCAAAAAACACATTTTTTATGTTATTTTTTTTATTAGTTGAGCAATGGTTATTACCGTTAAACATATGTATACAATATATTGCGGTATTATCAAATATAATATAATATTGTGTAAACTGACAGTATAGGTTTGTCTTAAAATATAAATATATTATTATAATCCGAGACTTATGAATACATTTTAATAAATATCAGTGTGGGAAATGACTTTAAATACACTATATTATCATCGGGAACAACGTCAGCTTTCATGAAACGTATGTTGTTATAGTATATTATGTTGCTCATTGGAAAGGGATGAGATAATATATTTAAAATTATGGTAACTTACATAGTTATTGTATCTGCATCCAAGACGGCAGAGGCGTCGTAAACGATTTTCAGTCCGTGGGAGCAGACTGTTTTATTAACTGAAAATAAAAATCATTAATACAACAAGATAACACACTTATAGTAGGTATATATAAAATATGTGTGTGTGTACGATATTTATTGTGTTTTTGTGCAAGTATAATATTGTAAAATGTCAAATGTTTTTATATTAATAAATAAACACTAAGCTGTACAACGTAAGTTCACGTTATATATCGATTGTTAGCATATAATAAATAACATTCATGACCACGCATTTATATTATAGTGGTAACTGGTATGACTATTACATGTGAAATAAAAAAAATATATATTTTTGAATTAATGATTACAATAGTCCAATTTCTATTATCACTATATGTTGTTAAATTATGGGAGAGTTATAGCCCTATTTGATTATTTTGGATAAGATTGTCATCATAGGCACTGTAGCCCTTCTGAAAGTCTCTATGAAAATCTATAAAGTATCGAAACATAATTAAACATCTTAAGGACTCACTATTTCACTATTGTATACAATTGTAGGTACCTAACCTAAGCTAACCTAATTTTACCTTGTTTAACTACCAGCTTCAGCTTATTATATCATGAATTTGGTTAAAGCACAATGAGTTCGGTACATAGCTAAGCTAATAGATAAATGTTATACGATCGATAATTTATCAATAATTATCAGTACAAACTTTTTGCGTATTAGTTTGTGCAATCGTTTTTCGAATAATATACTTATACTATTTTATGATAAGCTTTTTTTTATACTTCTTCAAACTATATTATGTTAAGTATAATTAATGCATAATATGATTTAAGTATCATAATTGTTATGGGAACAGAAGTATACTTTTTTAAATTTATTTATTTCAATGTACAGACATGAGTCTTATTTCATAATTCAAATTTAAATGTAATAAAAAAAAATGGTTGTTAACATTGAGACAATCATCTCATCCGTCATCAAAAAGTTTCATATATACATCTGTACAATATAATTTATATTTATACCCAACTGCACTGCACTGATTATTTGAAAAAAATCACTAGGTATATTCGATAACACAATTTCAAAACAATTTTTATAAAATGTTATGTACCTACTCTTTACTCGTAATTTATGTTTCCTAATATGTACATAGTATATTTATATAATATTAGTCATTAGCTCAAGTATAGATTGTATATATACAATATACTATACGAAGATTATTTTATAACAGCAATAAACACTCAAATTTTGAAAAGCATTAACTGTTAGCTTTTGATTTTCAGATGGCCCCTACCCCCTTCCCAAGCACCTAACACAGATTTTTAATTTCATATTTTCATATTATAGTCTAAAACACAAGACTTTTTCTAAAACTGTTGACACATGAATAATACAAATATTGAACACTGAACGAAAAGTTATTATTTTAATAATCATTTCAAGTTTATAGATAAGCCGAGGTGCACCACACATTTCGCGAGGTACCCCTTGCCACTTCACTCTTCTTATCTAAACTTGAAATTCTCATTTATTAAAAACTATATTCGTTGAATACCTGAATACATTTAAAATCATAATTTAAAAAAAAAATATTCAGAAATAAAACACACAATATAGATTTTCGTTTAAAAATCAAAAGTACAAGTATCAAAAAAAATCATCGAAAAATATAATGGTGAAAAAAAACGACAATATTAAACTATTTAAATTTGGAGTTTTACAGATTTTAGATTTTTCAAATGAAAAAAATTAGAAAAAAGCAGGTAAGTGGATGTCGTTCTGCTGTACAGTAGATTACAAGTGGGTCATTGTATAATGGTTGTATTAAATTTGAATTCAATGATATAATATCATTGTATAAGAAAAACGATTCTGAGCGGATACGGTTTGTCAGTCTGGATATTTTATATTGTTATTATTTATTTTATCATGTAGGTAATCAAGTTGAACTAATATTAAAATATTACAATTTTTTATTCGTTTCTATGGTGATAAACAAAGCGTTAGAAATTAAAATCCCATTTTTAGCGTTTTTTCGTATTTTTTCGGTGGTTTTTCCAGTGGCATTAAATAAATATTGAGAAAATCGAAAAATGACCTCTTTGAAGTACCATCTTGATCCATTTTGCTAAAAGATAAGGTACTATATGTTGAAATCGAAACACTCCTTCTGGAAGAAATTTTGTATACAGGATATAAAAATAAAAAATAAAAAAAAATAAACACCATTGTAAAAACAATAGCTCCCTCGCTCTGCTCAGAATCTAAAATCTAATAAGTATACAATATGAACTATTAAGCATTTTCTGTTAAAATAATCCCTCTGTATATTCGATCTTATGAGATATTGAAAAGTACCTAACCTACCTTACGTAAAATCTTTTTTTTATTAGATTAAAAGTGTCTGTAGGTAAGTATAATTTAAATATTATTATTTAACAAATGTCTCTCAGTAGTTATTAACAATATTATACATGTATTATTATTTCGTATTTAAAGAACGCATATACTATATTCAGTATAATCTGAGAACAAAAGTTATAAGTTCGGGCAAAATAAATTAACAACAATGTATAAAAAATTGAAAATCTTAAACTATATCCTTCCTTTATTTTAATAAAATTACTATTAACTAACATCATTTATACGATATTATATGTAATTACAATTATTGAATTAATATTATTATAATAATATATTATTTTTATTTCAAGTGAATTATAAATAGATATCTTCCTTAGGTGTAAACTAATTTGCATTACAGGCTCTTTAAGTAAATATTTATGAAAATACTACCGTTATATTGACATTTTTTATTAGAATTGCAACACAATATTATTATTATTCGTTATTGTGAAATCTTATGTTAGTTAAACATTGGTACGTTTTATTTTAGACATAGGACTATTTCAACAAGAAAATATTATACTGCAGAACATGAACTGTTGAGTATATCAGCTATACCTTATTCCGTTGTAATATATTGCATCATTCTATATATTTAAATATTTTGTTACTTTTACAGTAGATCTAATATTTTAAAATATTATTTTTTAATTTTGTTAAAGTCGCCTTGTTGGAAACTTTGTAATCAATTTTAAATCCTAACTGTATATCAATATAAACAATATATTACATTATTATTTATTTTATTAAGTAAGAGAAATATCATTTTTTACGTTAAGTTTCGTATTCTTATTGCCCACGTGAAAATGTCCATTATATAAAATAACATTTATTCATGGTAAATCATAAGAAAATCGTTTGTTTTTCTTGACTACCTATCAATTACAGGTTTCATAAATTTCAAGCAGATTTAAATTAACACTAAAAGTGTAATAATTATGCTTTTGATTTTTAAAACAGTGAAAAATGATCTGATGTTAAAATATTTGAAATATTATAATCTTAATGTCATATTATGCTTTATGATGCATCATTATTAAATATTAATATAATATGTTCATCATATAATCATACTATTATGTTCTATATCAATATTTTTACCATCGTTCTCAATGTATAAGCCTTATATTATTATAATAGTTTTGTACAATCGAACATTTGAATACGACTAGGTGACATATCGTAAAACAATACAACGTAAAACATATGTATATGTTTCCAAGGGCAACGTTATTGTTGAATAATAACGTTTCATTATGAATTTAATTTAATGAACTACGATATTATTTGTTATTTTTTTGACCATTAGCCAAAAAACATTTTTGACCATCGTATTTAATTAATTCGAAATAACAAGACAATATTACTTACATTATTATGTATTATATTCGTGGAGTTTAATAACATTTTATTGTAATTTGATGGAAATTGTTGGTTGATGTTTCTTCCTTGTTTTTATTTTTCAAATTTGCGGAGAACATCTGTTCCCAAAAGGATATTTGATATTATGTATTATTTACGGTTTTCTGCGGGATTAATAGGATGCTACACTCGAATATGTTGTATCCGACTTACATACCAAATTTGTGTTCAGCATAATCAATTATGTGTCGTTAGTTAATTTTATAATAGTTAAATTTCATAAAAAATTTAAATTAAGTAGCTATGTTTGTACTTTGATTTTCTGCAATATTTACATTTTTTAATAAGTTATGACAGTGTTACTTTTAAAAATATGAAAATGTTCATAACTTACTTAAAAATTTAAATCTTGTAAGAACTCAACGTACCTACAACAAATAATACCAATATTACATTTTGAATTTTACTGATTTTAGATTTTTCAAATTAAAGAAACTAGATTAAAAGCCAGTATCAGCCATACGCCCCCATATCTCTTACTTTCGATGAGGTAGGTTAGGTAAATTAACTCTAATAGTATAGTTAAATACATAAAATTGATTCTGTTGACCCAAATTGTCCATGTTGTAATATTTTAAGACGGGTTAACACTTGCCGGGGTATGGCGTTCTCTTAATAATATACTAGTACAATATATTATATACATTTCGTCTTTTGAAACAGAAACAGATAAATTTGACTTTAAAAACTGTATAGATTTTGCTTGAATGTAATTTCAAATTATCTATTGTTATATATTGCTGACCCTTATGAAATAATTCTTGCGAATTTTCAGTTCAACCCACAAGGAAATTTGTAGTCGTAATTTATCATCTTTATTTTATGTAATGCGGCAACAAGATGTGTATATACATTATACACGTATAATATATTATTATAACAACTAGTTAATGTAATATTTTTATTCTTTAACTTTTTCTCATATACTTTTTGTAAATAAATTACAATTTAGAAAGTGTGTAAATATATAATATACCAATAAATAAAATAATAATTTATTTAAATTTGATGAAAATTTAACCTAGGTATATGATAATATTTTCCTTTTTGGTAAAGCTAGTTTATTTTTTATTATAAAATAATTCTGAATACAAATCATGTTGTAGTATATAAATTGTATTAATCTTTAAAACCCAATAATAATAATAATAATAATAATAATAATATAATATACGTAATAATAATATTATTGCGTATATGTACTTATCTTTAAGGTTGCTTAAATTATTTTAAAGATTATTAACGTAATATTATCATCTTCAATTTTCAATTAACATATTATAAAAAACTAATAACAAGAAGTATAAAAATTATTATTTTAATTTAAAACGTCGAATTTTCAATAATCGTGATGTTAGGTGACACTTTTTTGAATACAATTTTAAACAATTACTTTAAAAACGTATCATACAAATATTGAAAAATATTTATAATAAGATAATTCTTAGTCAAATATTACTATACACAGTACTTTGTATTTTTCATGGTTTGTAAGACTATCTAGTATCTATTCTAAATAGAAAAAAGTAATAAATTCATACTTCAGTGATCAGAAATTATTGACAACTTTTATAAATGTACGAGTTTAAGCCCTGTTAGATCAAATTTAATAAATTATGTTTGCACGCGTGTTATATCTTTTTTTTGTAGTTGTATTATTGCATCATATTGTCGGCAGGTCAAACCGTCAAATGCATTTTTATAAAAAAAAAACATACAATTACGCGTGATAATATGATACATCAAAAACGCAACGTTGTCAAAACTGTCATAATATGCTTTCGACGAATCAAGTATATTATATAGTGTAGGTATACATAATATAGTATAATATAAATGTGGGAAACGTAATTAAAAATTGTGGGTTTTTCTAAAACATTTATTGTAATTTTTAGTAATGGGTTATATACTTATATACTATTAATAAAGTTAATTTTGTCTAAACGAAAATTCACATGTAAGACAAATAGACAATAGCAATAGCAATAGCTGACAAAGCCATAAATATTTTCAATTGAATCACAATAGTGCAAAAATTGAAGTCAATGAAACATTGGACTGTATGTATATATATGTATTGATTTATTAATAATATACATAATACATATACATATATCTTATCAATAAGTGATTATTTACAATCTATCGCGTTTATCAACAACAATAATAATATGTATGTTTTTCTCAAACTAATTTAATTATTGATTTTAATTACATAAAAATAAATTGAACAACCTCGGAGTAGAATATAAAATTGTTTAGCTTAATAAACTATACTCGGAGAAAAACACAAATGCAGGGGCGTAGCCAGGAATTATAAATTGGCCACCCTCTCTATCCTCAGGTATTTTTGTCAGCAGAATTCTAAAAAAAATAGATGTCAGAAAAAAGGTTATTCGAGTAAAAATAATAAGAAAATTGCTCATTAATGCCTCACCCCTTCCTGAATATGTCACTGATAAAAACGGTTTTGACACAAAACAAATGGGTGCTGAAACTAAAAACATTTGCAATACGCATTTTATCGACAAGCTTGTAACAAACGAATAACTATTAACAATTCTTTTAAGTCACTCGTATTATTTACAATCTTAACCGCAATGTTTGATAGTTACAAAAAAAATATGAATATTGACAAGAACTGATATTATAGGTACTGTCCGGACTGTGCAGATGTGTAATCGAAGATATTTTACCGACTAGTTGATGTCGAATACTGTCAACTGTCAAGTATAACTATTATTTACTATTTAGGTGCCCAGTTCTATAAAAAATGCTTTTAAAACATATTCAAGGAAAACAGAAAAGTAATTACACATAAGAACAAATATACTTCAAAAAATTGTGTAAATAAGTTTATTACGACATTTTAAATTTATATCTTTTTACATATTTTTAAACATTACTAATGCAATACTGCATTGATGATACTGCGCAGACATTTAAAACCATTATACTTTATATGCAACATTGAAGACTGTGTTAAAATAGTTAAAATCTTCAAAATTGTTGTTTTAGTTATTAAAAATTATAAATTTATTTGAAAAATTTAAATTTAAATAGTCACTCTGGAAAATGTGTTCAAACGATTTATTACTCTAATTCTATATATAGTAAATATAGATTCTTACAAATTAAGGGTACATAATATTGTGTTTGGTATGAATTTTTCCATTTTTCAAAATCTATTGTTGTCTATATAAAGAGTGAAACATTTAACCAGTAACAATGATTAAACTCGCCTAAACTGATAACATTTATTATTACAAGACATAATTGTGGGGTGACAATCCCAAAGCACTTTTCATAAATTGACAAAATTAAGTTATATAATGATTCTTTTAGAGAAAAATGCGAGAAGCTACCCATCATATTTTGTCTAAACGTTATTTTGTTTTCGTTAAAATAAATTTAAAATGTATTAATGACATCAAAACGCATTATTTACAAAGGCAAAACTAAAACAAAAGTGATTATACCACTTATTTAGTAATAGTTTGTTGGTTTGCAAAAATGGAGCAAAACGTAGATAGGTACTAATTTCTCAAATGTTTACAAAACGCCATACTATTTTCAATGTAGACCATAGTACAATATTTTCTATACACTACGAATATAGATAATGGAATTGAATTAAATACATAACTTATTGTTACCTATGGTCTTTAATTTTTATGAAACAGAAAGATTTTAAGTGTTATTTGATTAAATAATGAATAAATATTGTGTGGATTTATTATTTTCATTCGTTTGTATATTTTATTCGCTGATATCTAATAAAACCATGAAGTCATAAACTCCACTATTATTGATAACAAATTGCACCAAAACTACAGCATTGTGCTTATTACACATTTCCATATAAACAACAGACTACTAAACGTTAATTTTACTGTGCATTTGATGTGTTAAAAATCTTAATTTAGTTATATTATCTTAAAATCATTGATAATATTAACATACGATTTCCTCAAATTATGTCAACACGTTCTATTTTATGGAAATGGTAAGTTCTGGCGAAATCAATAAAGTAAAATGTTAAATTTAGGCCACAAACCTACTATCATAGCTATCAGATATTTACGTATCGGACATAACAAAAAAAATGTATTAAAATATTATACCTATTTTGTTGGTATAATAAGCATATCCCTTTAAAAGTACAATCATTCATAACAATAATCCATCAATGATGCAATATCTAAGTAGAAAATGGAATTAGTTCACATTTTGGATTGTCGCCCCACATTTCGGTATCGACTACCAGCGCATTAAGTGTGAAATTTATTTGGTATTTTAAAATGACAAGTACAAATGTATTGCACAGCAACAATGTGATACATGAACATGATAATAGATGAGAATAGTTAATGGTTATGTAGAAGACTGCAGTCGTATTATTATTTTTTTTTACATAGTTATGAATTCATTTATCAATCGTTAATCATTATTTATTATTTTATAATTGTTGTCATTTGTATAGTGACAATCATCTATACAATTAATATCAGTGTACCTACCCAATTAGTAATTACCTATAATATTATGATGTATCTATATGACTATACTACTAATATTATTCCAAATCTAAAATCTCTTATTACTTGTCCTACATAGCGATCTATCGAAATTACGTAAACAATAAAGTCTCATTAATGTCTTTTAAATATTATGAACATAATATTATTGAATCCAGACAATTCTTAAGACATTGTACCTATGACCATCCGTCATAATACAATGTAATATTATAGTGCAGAATACTCGTGTCAAATCATAAAAAAGCTATAAAATAATTATATTGCAGCGAACGTTTCAGAACAATGGAAGATAGTATAATATTATGACAATGTACTCTTTCTTATAGAGCAAATTATATAAAATATATATATATTACATAGTAATGTATTAAATAAGTACCCAAGCAAACTTCCTGGTTCTTGGCCGTTATCGTAAAAAAATGTTTGTGATATTTTTTCTCTTTAACCTAGCCTAACTACGAGTACCTATGTAATTATATAAATAATTCAAATGTTAAAAATAAATAATTATTTATCTAATATTTTAAATGTATGTTTACAATGTGTGATAGTAGGTACTAAATTGCGTAACATATATCAACTTATTTTAAATTCTAAGTGGAGTGAGGAATGTATTGGTTTTATAACGATTTGTTTTACACTTTTATGTGGAGATAAGAACAAATTAGCTCCAATCTTCAATTTAAAATAAGGTATCTAGTAAAAAATTTAATCAAATTGGTATTTTGGGGTAACAAACGTAAAAACTTGCCAGTACTAGAAATTGTACACTGCAGGACATTTCAAAACAATTAAAAACTAAAAAAGCAGTTAAAATAAAATATTTTGACAGTTGGAAGGTCCAAATGATTAAAAATAATAATTTGTTCTCAAACAGTATAAGTTTTTTTGTTTTAATTACAAAAAATATTAAACACAAAATCTTCAAACATTCCAGAATTACTTAAATTATAATTTTCTATTCGCAATATTGAATGCGAACATTTAAAAATATTTAGACTAATTTTAAGCTATTATGGTACCGACTTGAAATTTGATTTATTTTTTGAAAAAATTAGTTTAAACCTACCGTAATTAAAAATTACTAATTTTAATATAAATTATAATTTTTTTTAGAAGTAGGTAGATATGCTAATCCACCAGTTTTTCCACTCTAAATAGTTTTTTTGTATATTAAGCAGGCACTTGTATTTGGGTAATTGAATTTAAATGTAATACTTTCATTTCAGTGTAACATACTCTGCAATTATGCGGTTCACTCAAAACATACTATACAGCAGAATTTTGTTTTCCGGTTTTTTTTTAATATGATGGCATTTATATATTACTATGTTATTTAGTTACAGATAATGTACACCTATTAAAAGTTGTATTAAAATAATATTAGCTACAAACCGACAAAAAATTAAAAAATATTTAAATTACAAAACGGTTACCATAAATGTAGCCAAGTATAATGTACAATTTTTAAATACAACAATTGTTCTATTGATATATATATATATGGTAACTAGGATATTATATACATCAAAATAATTAACATAATCTGGTACTCACCTAGTCTAAGATTGATTTAGCAAAGTAATAATAACATAAACCACATTTTCTAATCGAATAAGATTTATGAATAGGTATAAATTATAAAACAAGATAAACTGAATTTTCAAAATTGATTTTTTGATAATAACTGTTTTAGTATTTTAACCAGGTAGGTATTATATATATATTACATTAATTATTAAAAACGTAATTTGTATAAATCAATTAAGTTGAAAAAAAAATTTTAATTTTAATTTGAGAATAGAACACGACCGTCACTACTATAATTATATTTAATAACACGACAACAAGTGAGTATAAAACTTTTGGTAGATACCTACATGCCTACTGCTGCAGTATTGCATCTACACTGTGGTGCAAGTATAATTAGTGTACAACTGCAGTAGGTACGTCAATAAATTAGATCGAAAATACAACATTTGAAATGAATTAATGTAAATTGTAGTGTTTTATTGCAGAAGGTGCACACTGTCGGTACGCGTGCCTATTTGGTCACGTAAAATATTATAATACATCTTACGCATAGTTATCACCATAATAATATACTTACCAACAGTATTATAAAAGTACGCTGCCGTTTAAAATGTGTTCGCAATCAAAAACTACATTGGTTTGTGACGAATGGCGATGTTCTTACTGATGTACTACGTCCGTAATCGATGTAGGAGGAAATACGTGATATTATTGGTAATTATTTTATTTACAAATAAAACATAATATCCTCTACATTATTTATCTGCCGATGCGGAAATTCAGCTACACGACTACACGAGTATCTACGAATATATTATTAATATAAAAATAGAATCAATATAATGGTAATTAACATTATTTATGGGTATAAATATTTGGTTCAAATGATAAAAATGCATTATAATAATAATAATATTATCATTTGTCCGCCATTAATACTTCGTTGACTCGGAATATTAACGAGTACAATATCTTGCCTATACAAAGAGCCGTGATACGATGTAAGACACTTATGAGGACGTGGATACCCACAGTGTTGTCTCCGTCTTACAAGTGCGTAACATCATAGCAAATTCTACGCAAAGCAAAACACGTGTAGCTCCGTTAGTTTAAACATTAGAGTGAATTGACCTCTTATAAAATCTAAAGGTAAGATTATTATTATCTAGACAACCTGATGAGCTTTTTTATTATATTTTAATTTTAGAGCAAGCTATGAGTATTTTAAAATTGTTAATTGTTTGTACATTTTAAAGTACTCATAACTCGCTTAAAAATTAAAATATAATAAAAAGCTCATTTAAACTAACGGAGCTACACGTGTTCTGCTTTGCGTAAAATTTGGTATGTTACGCACTTGTAAGATGGAGACAACACATGCGGGTATCACGTCCTCTTAAATGTCTGATAGCCATGACGTAGGAGCTAATAATGTGCAAACAGTTAAGCCCCCCAATTCTCATATAGTGGTACCGTAATAAAAAACAGGCACATAATAATTCCAGAAAAGTATACACAGTTATTCATGTTTAATAAATCAGTAAGTAAGTTGCTTTATGTAAAAAAAAAAAACGTTCATAAAATAAAAATTTTCCGAATAAAGAATCATTATAATATAGAAATTAGATTGAAACTAATCGCTTGTTAAATCAAAAATTTTTTTTCTGATGGAACGCTGAGCATTAATTTCCCCAAAAGGTTTAATTAAACTTATATCTATATAATATAATACCTATGAATGTTTTACTTTTAATATTAATATACTTCTAACAAGTATGTTTGGAATAAAAATGTTAATAATAATATCATTAACTGTTGTATATAATAAAGGAATTGGAATTTAATTTTAAAAAGGCAGTGGATATACATTTTAATGTCCATTTCTAATTAAATAGAAAAAAAATGGGAAAAGTTGCTCTGCAATTTCGTAAGTTTGAGTGTACCTTGTCATTTAGTAGGAGACTGTAATGTACGCGTGTAATTTGAATTCAAATCATTACATTATAGGTCTAAAAAACGATTATGAGTAGAAAACATCAGCCTTTTTTTAAAGAATATTTTATCATTTATTTATACAATTATTAGTAACTTAAATTTGTAATTGTTATACTGTAGTTTAAAGTAATTTTTTCTAGACATTGTATATATATATATATATATATAACTTATGATATTTATATTATTATTATTATTCATCGCTTTTCTCCGAATGTAAAAATATGATTAAAGTACAATAATAATAAAACTTTTTTTTTTGATTTTTATAAGAAATGTTCAATATTAAATTTGTATGGATGAAAAAAAGATAAACCTTTCAGTACAAAAATTAAGTGATCATTTTTAAGCACAACATACTTTTATGAAACAAATATGTCTAAGGTAGGTATTTTCTTATGGTGATATTTTTATATAATATGAATATGTTTTATTTTATATATAGGTACCTATATTATTAAAATGTCTTGTAAATTAAAATTTTTTTTTTTTGTAGAATTATTTTTTTTTTAGATTTTGAACGGAGCGATTACTGTATTGGTTATATATCGATCATCAACTTCAAAGGGCTAAGAAAAAAATTAAGTTGCTAAAAAGCAATACATTTACCTAGAACACTTTTCAAATTAATCGAGCAAAAATAAAACAAAATTACGAACAAATATACGGGAATTTTACACAAAATCAGATTTTGATCGATTTCGATTTTTTGTTATAATTAAAAAAATATAATAACTATAGAGACTTGAAATGTCAACTATGTTTATATAACGCACTTCCAGTACACTACACATTTTTTTAAAGTATTTTTGTACTTTTTAAGCTATTTATAGACATATGATATTTTTGAAATATTTAGTTTTTATTCAACATAGGTATTGTATGATAGTTGATAAAATGTTTTTTTGTTATTAAAAAAGCTTGAAAATGTAATTCAAGGGAACTCGAATCATTCTTCATCGTATTCAACAATTTAATATACAGCAGGGGTACCTATATACGTCTTGTCTGATTTTTTTATTTTATTCATTATTTTGAGGAAATTACGGCAGGCTATTAAAACATGAGAAATACATAATAAAATTAGAAAAAAATGAGACAACGTTGTTAGTAAAATTGATTACTGGTACGATAACAACAGCTAGGATAGTGGTGATTAAAGAGGAGATTTGTATTGAGAGAGAAGTAACCAATGAGGATAAAATTGAAAAAGAAAGGGGCCTACAAAGAAGTAAAAAAGGAGAGTTGATGATGATGTGATTGAAGTCTCAGAGTATTTCCTCTTTATACGTAGATCGCCTTGAAATCCGAAATAGGATCTACACTTGGTATTTGTCTTCACCACCAAGGGGTTTTTTTGGCAACTTACTTAAAATGAATTTGAAAAATTACTTGAAATCGTATACGGTATACATACCTATGTCTTAATTGGCTAACTAACAATTTTGTTTATGTTTTTTTTTTTTGAGAGAGAGTGTCATTAAATTACCGAATAAACTACTTAAGTATATAAAAAGGTAGTTATAAAAAAATTATTTAGCTCTTGTAAATTAAAACTATATCAATAGTTTCAATTAAAAAAGTATTAATGCATATTTTACTAAACTTTAGATGACCATATAGTTAATAAACTAGCGAACCAAAATTGATGATTTGACTATCAACATTTTCAGAAAAAAAAGCTCTACCGGAAAAAATATAGTAGTTACCATTTGAAAAAATAAAGTTGATTTTGCTATTGGTACACTTGCGTGTTGAAAATTTTGAGATTATTATAAAAAAATTGCCTGTTAAAAATAAAGAAACACGTCTTTTTTCGTTTTAAAGAAATTCTATGTCATCGATCCATAATCGTTAAAAAAACATAGCGTACAATGACATATGATACATCCTGTATATTAAAACTTCAATTAAATATCAATAGTTAGGCAGAAGTTAAGAATAATATGTACGTAAAATAATGGTTAAATAGAAAAAGATAATCCCAATTAACTATGGATATCACTTCGTATATTGAACTTATTTTTTTTTTCAAATTTAGGTTTCATAGCAAAATAAAGTAACAATGTTGAAAATCCTTTGGGCGTTCAACGTGTTAATGTAGGGTGCATAAGGGACATGAGTCTAATGAAATGTGAAAGAAATGGCGACGAAGTAAACTATAAGCCTGATTCAAAGGCGGTAAAACCGACGATAAGACGTATAGAACATCTAAACAAATGGTCAATGAATATGCGACTAAAATATTGTGCAGAACCAATGCTAGGAGGTCTATAATGGAGAAGTAATATTAGTATTTGAATTTTCAGACATTGCACAAGGGTTAGGAATTGAACTAATATAGTCACATTTTTATGAGGAATAGCCTTATTCTTTTCGGAATTTATACAATAATATAATTATAAAATAATTTATTCAAGGAGATTTGACCTTCTCCAATGAAAAATGTACTATCTATATAGTGCAACTAATTTATAATGGTAAATTTATTTTAATTGTATGTATAATATAAATAATATATCCATAATGTATTATATTATTACTTTTCAAAAATTAGTGATTTAAAGAAATCGGATGTTCATCCCCAGCTTATATGTTTTGTCTATTTATTATATACCTACACATAATAAATATATCATATATTTTTAAAAACGTTGGTATATATAAAATTATTATAGCAGTTCGACAAATGTTGCGTTCTTAAATTTCGAATGTTTTTTGCACGTATTTTATTTTTCGGAAAACACATTTAGGGACAGCAAAAGGACTAAAAGTCTTGCAGCGGCTCAATGAATCGGAAATCCAAGACATATTGTGCAAGGGTGACTTTGAAAAGAGCAATTTATTTTTGTCAAGGGTATTGGTTGATATATGATGTAGATTGTAAGATTTTAGGTAATGAATTTTGTTTTTTTTTGTAGTATACCTAGTTGACTTGCATTTATTGTAAATTTTAAATTTTATAAAAATAAATATTTATTATAATAATTTACAATTTTTTCCAAATTATTGTTATCACACATTATAATTTCTCATTTAAATGTCCATATTTTTATAATTTAGAAAGTTATTTTCTCTCTTTAATTGCGGCCCGGGGACGCCCTTACTTGATTGTGTAGCACCTATTGGTTTTTCTTTAACATAATACAGTGATACAGTTTTTTCAGTCTTGTACTCTTGTCACGTATGCAAAACGTAAGTGTTTTTTTCTACGGTTCATATAAAGAGTACTCCAATAATAAAATGAAATAAAATCTAGAGTGGTAAAAAAAGCTCAGATATATGCTATATACACCAATGCACCAATGCATAAATGAAGGGGCTTTATAAGATTCGAAATAAAACACTGAAGTAGTGAAATTTATATTTTAATCATTCAATTCGCATGGTAGTAGTGACAACAAAATTGAGTGAATAACTCTAAAAATTGAGCTCACAAAACTTCTATTATGATTTATGAGTAACCTGAAATCCATTATATTCTACTAATTTATAATATGACAAATATCCACAAATAAATAATATGTAGGTATAAGGTATGTTATTATTTTAGATTCTGAGCGAAGTGATGAATGAATTCATTTTATATAATGATGTGTGTAATTTTTTTATTGAGACACACTTTTTCTAGTTGGCAGAAAAATGCTTGGAGCTTTAAGTTTGAGGGCGGTATCTGCCATCTAGTAGCAAATTGGAACTGATTGGTATTTTTAAGATGTAAAAAGTAAAAATTGATAAAATAAGTAATCGCTCTACTGCTCAGTAGGAATCTAGTGTACATTGTCTTTGAGTGGGTCACTATCTGTAATAGTAGCTGTAATGGATGTATTAAATTTAAATTTAATGATAAATAATACGAAAGATTCTGTGTGGAGTCGGTCATAATAGGCTAGTATATTATCTTATAAAATATATATTGATATAAATGATTATAGACATTTATTTTATAATTAAAGTAATACGGTAATATACTAATAAACGATATAAACTATGAATAGGCAATAAGCATACAATTAATCTATTCATATTTATAAAGTTTCATTGTGTATACTAAATGCGATAATATTCTTAAAAAAGTAAAACTGTAAAAGTTTCAAATCCCCATGAATAATATTTTTAAATTACAGAAAAATAACTAAAATCGTTATTTTTTGTTTAAATATTATATTTTGTCCAAATTGATGTCCAAACGCTGCACAAACATCTTCAAATGTCTATAAAAAAAAAACAATTTATATATTTTTTAGATTTTCTGGTTCCAGTATGAAATACTTAAGAGAGAAACCTTGCATTAGATTTCCAAGCCTTAGCTATGAAAATGAAACACTTTCTAACTGCAAAACAATTTGCAAATGTATGTGATTTTAAAAAATGTTGTCAAAATTTGAATGTAAAATAGATGCTTTTAAAAAAAAATCGTTCCTATTAATCAACACCTATTGTACAGCAGAGCGATTACCTACTATCTCCTCCTTTTTTACTTAAACATACCTACCTATGTAACTATTAAATCAGTCCATCTTGTACTTAATTGACTTTTGTAATTATATATCATGATAAATATTAGATTTTCAGAGAAACTAAGTACGATATTTTTATTTTCAATCTGCAACGAGGAAAATAAAATCACAATACCTCCTTCGTTTAGGAGGTATATACGCTCACTTAACACGAAGCTCTACCGGATAACATTAAAACACTTTAGAGTTTAGAGATAAAACTTAATTCGATAATTATCTAATAGACCTGTATTAATTGTTATGATTCCATATATGATAACAAAATGTACATAGAGATGTGTAAAATATAATCTCGTTCATATTATTCTACCTATTATATTATAAATTATAATGTACTATATTAATACTCTGCGACTAATACTAAAACGCAATAACTGTATAATCGAGTGTGCACTGTACAGTTAATAATATTATTACAAACAATACAAACTACGTACGTATTTTATATTTATCGAGTTTCTAGAGTAAATTAAAACTTGAATTCAAGTATATAAAATATAATAATTATCGCTAGGTACAGAAATACTTACACTTATAAATTATAAATACCTTTATACTTATATAATTGTAATCGATAAAGGTTTGTGGTGCGCATTTAACTTACCTACAATAATATGAAAGTTATCTCGTAAAATCCTGAAGTACTAAACTGTTATTGTCGATTTACACCGTACACGGTAAGTAAACAGTAAATAGGTATACCTAGCGTGTGTCCTTTGGAGTTCGCGCCTTTTTCAGTCCGATCGTAACGGTTAGGTATATTATTATATAATTAAGGATTTCCGCAACCTCAAATTCCTCTTCAATCTAAAGGACGCTTTTGAAGTCACTGTCTCCGGACACTTTGTAAACACGTGTTAAAATATTATTAGTAAACATTTGTTACAATTTATATCATGTTTCACTAATACACAATCCACACCCACCGTAATAAACGATAAAATTAAACGATACATTCCTAACCTAACCTAATGAAATAATTATAAATCAATTACACGAAAACACATGTTTAAATCGTAAAAACTTAATTTAGATAATTCCCAAACTCCTGCGGCCAATCACAATTCCTTGAATTTAAAAAAGCGAACGGCGGGTTTTATAAAAATTTCTAAACATCTAAATTGCGTAATCTGTAGGAATATTACGATCGTTCGACTGTTATTATTTATTTAAAAAATATACGTATATTTTTAAATCAATGCTAGTATCTATGAGCCATGATTATTATAACAGAGAAAGTCGTCGTTTCAGAATGATCAACACTATTCACACGTAATGTACCTACTAAAATAATTATAGATCATACATTATAATTGTCATAACGTTATTGATAAAAGTATAAATCCGTGTGTAATGGTCAGGAGTGATATTAGCAGACCGCGGTTACGTATTTGTTTTGGGTCAGGTCAAGGTGGGGGTGAACGAGAAAAAAACGTAAAAAGAATCCGTTTGGTAACGGGGTAACGAATAAAAAACAAATTGAAAAAAATCTCACACCCAAGATCATACTATACGCGTGCAGTTAAAATGATATACTTAATATTAATAATAATTGAATAAGATCCAAAGCCTAACCTTGAGAATTGTTTTTCTTGCGATGGCTGTTCAAAGAACCGCGTTAATTAATATCATTAACTTATTATTATAGCTGTATAACATTACGTGTGCACGGTAATGTAAACATGAAAACGAGTGTACGAATTCATATAATATGGAAAGAAACTAGATGATGGGATTTATCGGCCCCTTCCTCGCGGATACCACCGACAGATCACGAGTTATGAGGATGTAAAATATTGCAATATAAAAATGTTCATTACTTGCCTAAAATTAAAATATCGCAAAAATAAAAACAATGCTGTTACCTTTAAGTTTGATAATAGGTCAACTCTCAATAACATTAAAACTAACGAAGCTAAACGTGAACTACTGGAACGTAGACGGATACAACAAAATTTGCGGGTGTGGCTCTTGTGTGTCTTTTTAAAATTGTTACTCTGATAAGGACCGTCCTCAATGTTATTGCGTGTACCAGTGCTAGTGAACACGTCCGTCGTTGAAACTTACTAGGTCACAGATTTGAAAATAATTACTTATCTCTACCTATTGACTCAAAATATTTGTACTTTGTAATACCAAACGATAATAATAGGTACCGAAATTAATTGTAAAAATAGAATACGTTTAATAGGTCTATATTAGTATTATTTGATAAATTATTATAATATACACTCTCACTTCCGAGTTCCGTTGCACAACAAAAATGCAAAAGTATAATATAGGGCAGTTAGATCACGAGACATTTAATTTAATTCTACATAGATATACATTTGATGATAACTTTAAGGGGTTATGATATTTTTGTGAAATTGATAGAAGCTGGACGATTAGTCTAAGTATAACTGTAAAAACAACGACAGCAATAAAACTGAAAAAATGCGTGACATCATAATATATTAATGTGTTATTATTTATTAATTATAATATAATACATTGATAATAATATATGTACTGCTGAGTTTACTACCAAGAAAATACAAATATCGTTTTTTTTTTAATATTTATTTTTAACAATTTAGTAATCAATGAATACATTGTAAAATGTTTTCAATGTAAGCTAGACGTGACGTAAGCTCTACGTCATACACGACAATAGAAGTATGGGGGTAATCCGCTAATAAAAACTTATAGCCGTTATAGGTACTGTAGCGAAATAATTTAAAAACTAAAACAAATTTAATAATGCAATTTATTATTATTATTATAGGTTGATAAATTTGTCTTTAGCTGACTTCGGACGTGGTTAATCAATGAACAAATAATCTTCAAAATATGTTTGGTACTTATTTTTCTGCCACCCTGGCACCCCGAATTAAAAATGTTGATTTCCCCTCCGTGCTAGGAAACTACAATAACATGTAGTAATTTGTAATCTAAGTCCTATATAACTCCTACCCCCAATAATATTTTACCATCGAAGCGACAAGTACCTTGGTTATTTTGGCACCTCGAAAGTCTTCGCATGATTTTTATTTTTCAGGGTGGAACTAACCATAAGGCACTAGACCAGTGGTCGGCAAACTTTTTCTATTCGCGGCACCCTTAAAGCATGGTACTAATCATAAGGAACCACCGCCCCTATGTACACCGCTGGAATATAGAAGCATTTTTACTGCTCCAAAGGCCAACAAAAATAAAAAAAAACTTCATTGCTCTGGTAGTCTTCTCAGAATCTAAAGCTTAAAATTCCTACTGGAGTCAAAACGGTTTGATCTGGCCCCACCAGTGTTCGCTTTAAATATAACATTATATCTTTTAAAAACAAAATGATAATTTATTCATTCGTACGGTCATCTATGTTCAACTAAGTAGTAGATACCACTGGTATTAATCTCCTGATCGGATAGTTATACTCAAATATAAATACGGTTTACAGTGTTTGTTATAACAACTACAATGCTCGACACTTGTGTATTTGTGTGCCTATGGTTTTTGTATACCTACATTATATTTGTGACAGTTGTCATTTATTTTGTTTGTGTTGTTAGACTCTTAATTTTTATTACGGTTCATAAACCGTTTTTATTTCTGTCATAAACGTTTTATGGTAAACGCCGTGACGTTCAGCGGGACATAAAACTGTAAACTGTTCACCAGTAAACTAATTACCGATGTTAACAGGGAACGCGCGGACAATTACTATATATATTTATTTATTTATTGTTGTGAGCTTAAAATTCACGCAAGGCTTCAATAATTATCATGTAGTGGGTGCGGGTACCTATGTATTTATGGGTGACTGATAATATTTTTTATGTTAACGTAGACGTTTGGAAAATTCTCATAATGTTTACAAACAATATAAAACCAACATCCTGTCATAGTGGAACCGGTGTCGATTGATAGGTTGCGCAGGGATGCGTAGAAGAACCGATTTTCGTCGGGCTGCAACACATTGCACATACCTACTTACAATATTTGATAATTTACGATTCGCTCGTTGATAAAATTGGTAGAAACCTATATCCACCATTAGCAAAATACAAATAATAATATAATTATATTATAACGGCGTGTAACTATAATACAATTAGTAATTACTTCGAAATAATAGTGTGTAAATACTTTTCTAAAGTAGTTTAAAAAAAAATTTTGGTTCAAATCACGCAATTTATTATAATATATTTATATAATTTGGTATCATTACACTATTATTTTATTAGGTAAGTACAGCTATAGTAGTTCTGAGAATAAATTATTGTAGAAACTAAAAGTAACTCTATACATTTTTACCGATAGAAATCTGTTTTTATAGGTTATATTCATACCTTTATTGTAGTTCACAACGTTAAAATATTACTAACGCCCTATTTACGTGTATATTATATTATTACGCGTTACTTACCTGGTTCACAAACAAGTTTATTGTTTCGAAAATAAAACGGTACTTGTATTCCTTTTTTAATAATTGGTAAATAATAGGTTTATAATTCATGATCTACAAGATTGTTATTAATATAATAGTATTCAATGTTTAACTGTTAATACATAATAATATTATCTACTTAATAATAAAATATAACTTATACTATGGTTTAATTCCAATATTAATGTAGCTAGGTAGTCACACACTTAGATACTAACCTACCTGGTTACCTAGTATTCTGAATACTTCTTTATTTTTCAAAGTAGTTACTTCTTTTTGAAATAATACGAAAATATTATACGTATCTTCATATGTTAAATTAAATGATTGGCATTGGTAAAAAAAATAAACATATTAATCACTATTATTATTTATCTTAGATATTATTCATATTCATATTCATTTATTTTTTATTTTAAGCTGGACATTGATCTATACCTACCGTTATAGCATTTGATTATTATTTTATAAATTAACTGTTTAATATTAACGGACATTAACAAACGATTAATACTTAAATTAAGAATCTTAAAATATATTATGACATATAAACGTAAGTAATGTTATTTAAAACATCAATATTTTTATTCAGTTTTGTTAAGTTGTAGATATTAATATTTATGAGGACTTGGACACTAAAAAAACAACTCAATTTATTGTTGCAAATTTATTGATGTTTTTAGACAGGACAATTTCAGATATATACAAAAATCAATATAGTTATGAAAACGTTTATAATCGTTATTAGTCTATCACTACAAGATCAGTATAACGAACCGTAATAAACCGAGAATTTGGTAGCCAAAAACCATTAAATCGATTTCCGTTATTACTTATTACCAATCCTACATTCCTACAATTATAAATTATAATACTATAATATGTAGCCATAGAGGTATTATTGCACGGTACAAGGCACCTTCAAAATATATGTGATTTGGAACAGTTTTGTTCTCAATTACTTCTTATGTAACATATTTACATATTATTGTTATCACTTTTCATGGATTTAAAAATAGAATCGTTTGTATTTAATATACTAAATAAGTACTCGATATGTATAATTAAAGAACGTCCTATCTATACAGTATTATATATTATTGTATTTACGCAAGTACTTAAGCCAAATAACTATTCATTGATATAATCGTGTAAAATGTATGAGTAAATACTCGCGCAGTCACGTGAATAAATTATAAAAAAATAAAAAAAATTCAGACGACCGAGGTTGAATTTACCCGTATGGGTGGATGTTTATTGATGCTCGAATTCTAGTCCACCCACCTGTAAATATATAACTATTAAAATACTCAATGTTCAAAAAGGATAATTTTATTGATCGAAATAAATATATTTTTTTTAAATATTAACATACCTTTATATTATAATTGATCCTGGTAGATTTTCAAGTACAAAAGCCAAAATAAACGTTCAATTATTTTTATCGATCTCGAAGCATAATAAGTACATGATAACTGAAAAATATAGGTATATATGTACAATTTTTAAAAAGAAGCCCCCCACTAACGACGCTTCAAGCTTTGTTGATTTATTTTATATTATATACATATATAACGTATATGTTACAAGTTATAATATACCTATATAATTTTTTTTTATTCTTGTATGTGTTAATTTAATAGACCACAACACCAGTTCCCCTTAAGTCGTCTTAGACGTTTTCTTGCAGGGATTGTTATTGAAAAAGAGATTTTGAATAAGATTGGGAGGCTACACTCAAAAATTCAAAACTATATTAATTAATACGGTTTTTGAGAACCTCATAAGTTCACAAGTATATTATTTGGAAAAAAGTTATATTGACGAGGACAAATAATATGACTATTGGCTATAATATGCGTAGGTATCGAAAATATATTGAATTATAATTTGTTATTCAAAGAGACAATCGTTTTCACAAGCAATTCAAAGTTAATCTGCAATACTGTGTGTGCACAGATCTACAATAGTTATCTACTAAAAATTAAGATTTTTTTTGTCTTGCGAGACACTTTGCTTAACAATCGATTGTCTCAACAAAATGTATATGATATACATACACCATATACCAATGAATTGTTGTCACACTTGCACGCGTTTGACGAGTGTAGATGTAAGATGTGTAATAAATAGGTATAATGTGTAATTTATAACTTACTATGCCAATATAATAACAGTAATTCGCTCACATCATGATCATATCCATTTTTAAGGTTAAACCCGCAAAATCTAATTACTTACGTTCGTGTTTTGTTCATAAATCCTACCCATGTATGCAGTAAATCGGACTATATGTTATAATAATATTATTATATGAGTGATATATAAGTATATTATTACGTTGTTTGTGTACAATTATTAATTTAGAAAATACACATAATATAATATCATTATCGTATGTATAGGTTAGTACCTATATCTATATTGTGTGAACGTGATTATATTATATGTTATTGCAGTAACCCTGTAGCAACTCGATTAAATTACACAATTATATATATAATTAAATTTATATAAACATTAAACCTATTATAACTTAATGTATGATATAATAATATTATGTAATATATTGTTGACTGTGAGCGTAATTGCTCATTTGAAATCATTTTTTGTGACTTAAGTTTTAACCATCGTGTAACGTCCTTTCAGATTTTCTAAATGGAGAACAAATTATCATACTTGTAATATTTGTATCCCTGTTTCATGGCTGGAAAGAGGGTTAACTCTTCCTAATTGTGAGCAAATATGCGACGTACAAAATGATGAATGTATCTATTTTTTTTTTTTACCGCACACTGTTTGCAACTCGATATTTTGACAAACAATTCTAATTTTCAAAACTACATATTATAAATTGTACGTGCATGTACCTCAGGAGTATTTACTGACATTTTTATACATTCATAAAATATTTAACTATTTAAGTGACATTTGAGAAAATTGTTGTTAAAAACAAATTCCTCATGACTGCGCTAAGACCTACAATTACAAAAATACCATTAAAAATTAAAATATTTCATGGCTGTGCATTTTTCACCATAACTGAAAGTGACGTTGATATCATAAAAAGTCTTGGGAGGTTAAACTTATTGACGTTATAAGAAATATGGAAGTAAGTTTGAGAACACGATATATAACGTATAACGAACAACGACTAATCATATTTTACTATTACCAAGTTAGCGAGGGAAAAGAAAAAATAAGTATTACACACGTCATAAATTGTATAAGAGAATAAATTCAGATATTATAAAGTGCATCAATCATCGTCAAGTTAAACAAACAACATCAATATGATTACTCAGAAAGAGATACAACACAAACTTGGCGAAATAGCGAATACTTGGTTTCATATACGTAAGGTTATTATATAGTGTTGCTTGAAGTGTACCGACAATAACGTCAAACGAAAAAATGTCAACACTCAAAATATGTGACGAAATATGTTAAAATTTTCAAAAAACAGATTTTAATTAACTGCGTTACTGACAAAAAAAAGGGGTTGAGAATGTTTAATAAATCACCTTTAATGTAAATGTATTTTTCAGAATTTTAGTTTGGATTTAGAACAACTTATGAGGAAGCTTGTTTATCTCATGTCAAGCTTTAGTAATACTAAGAGTTCTAATAAATATTTATCTTGCATTTTTTTGCATTTTAAGGTCATTTTTAAATTTTAAGGGCATTTTTTATATTTTATTGAAATCTAGGTAGTATTTTTATTTATTTTAACTTACACTCGTAACAGAAATAATATCGAAATTCAGTATCGTCACATTTATAGGTAATTTTTAGAATATTTAATTTAAAAATTATAGAAAATCTAAGTCTAATTTATTTAATATTTATAAGTATTAGTATCACAATGTTATACAGATATATTATATTATTATTATTAGGTATATATTAAAAATGTAAAATAACCGTCCGTCTAATTACATCGCATTCCAATCTAATTCGATAATTTACTCATTTCCATTTTAAATTTGTCTGGTTAAATTTCAGGACTCGCCCTTAATGACCTCAATATATACAGTCCATTGTGTTGGAACAAATAAAAATTGGTCATCATAAAACCACGGACGAAAATACGTCAGAGAGGATCGTTTAGTGTTTTTCATCATACAATATTTAAAAATACCTAATCTAAATTACAACTATTAACATATTAGAACCGCGCAATATAGTAGATAACGTGACGCTTTTGTCATTTACAATGATATCAAGTATAGGCGTCCATAAGTAATATTACCTGAATATAATAATTTCTATACGTAAATTATGTTTTCTGTATGTTTTTATCCATTACAGGACATAGTTAGGTACATTGTAAGATGTTATCATTCTACCCAATGATCCTGTAAAACCCGTCCTTAATAAATCTTACATTAAATCTCTCACATAAATCTATAATATTGCTATGTTTTAGTACAGCCTCCTTCCCCACCCTCCCCAAACATCGGTTGTTTAACCAGTGAACGCAATTCCGTTAAATTTAAAATTAAGGGGTTATACATAGGCAATTTTAGAAAACATTTTAATTCAATAATCAAAATGAATTTAAATCCATTTTTGAATTATTTAGTAGATAATTTTGAATTTTATTAAAAGTAGTAAGAAAAAATAAATAACGTAATAATTTGTGTTTATTTTCATTTTTATTTCTAAATTTAAATAATAATACCTAATTAATGTAGAATATTCTATTCAAATTGTCCTCTATATTGTGTTTAAAATTTGAAACTAATTCCTCAATGATTAGAATATATTAATATTATTAACTTTGTAATTTTGTATACTTTGTTGTTCCAATCAATCAGCATAATTATATACATGTTATATAATAAAACTAAATAAGGTTATTATTTCCCTATTAAAAGCTAAAAGTTTGTACCGAAAGGGAGAGATCTAAGTAAAATTATATTAATTATTATTCAAAATGTTTTATAATATATAGTGTATGGAATTTGTGTAACATTATAAAGTCGAATAAAATAACTACATGGTTAAAATTTAATTTACAAACAAAATTTTTTAATACACCTCGGTGGCTTGGTACTAAAATTATCTAAATAAATTACAAGTTTTTTACATAATTTAGTGCCTTTGTTCATCGTGCTTTGTTGGCTAACAATAGTACCTATTATAAATTTTATTTGTGTTTAGGTTAGTATTTGTTTTGTTTATAGTATTATACCTGAAAACGGATTTACATAATAGGTATTTATGTTTATAAATAACTAGCGTAGTATTTTTTAAATATAATATATTATTAACTGGAAGAACATTAAATTCATTGTATAGGCAATAGAACAGTAGAATACCTTGCCCAACCAAGCATAATTAACCTCAATAAACTTTTCAAAGTCACAATCAGAGATTCAGGTATCTTATTTCATATGTGTCACTCCATATCCCAATTCCATAGGAAACTATCAATTGTGATACAACATTATAAACTGTACTTAGTAAATAAACAGAATTAACAGAATAATCCGAAATACTTTTCACTTAAAGGGGTTTTTTTTATCAAGAATAATTATGAAAATAATAAACTCTAAACGATAGGTTAGGTTAGGTTAGGTTAGGTTAGGTCAGCATATAATCAATAACCATGTATAAAATGCACAAACAAAAATTAACAAAATTAGCTTATTCTATAAGATCGCTCAACATTATATTTTTAATAAAAGGTTGATAACATTTCATATTATATTACTTTCATATATATCATATAATATTATAACAATATAACTCACGCTCCTACAAGTAGTTATAATAATGAAGTACAGGTAATCAAATTGGGCTCCGCTTTCTTATCGTTCAAAATTATAATAAAATATGATCACGTATATAATAAATGTGATTTCATTTTGTATGAAAAAATAAATATAATTGGCACGTGTTTTCTATAATCATATGATTTGATATTCAAAAATAACACAACGCTTCGATATCTACTCCAAGTGTCCGTACTCCATACAACAAGTAGGTAAATACATACAAAATTGAATAGATACCAAAATAAAGAAAAAAACACAATCCTATACATGATAAAACGATCTATACCTATGTACTTATTTTATGTATATTCTGCAAGAGTTTATAATATTGATGATAAAATTGTATTATCATACGTAACGAAATTAAAAATAGACATTATAATATTATGGGTACCTAAGTATAAAATAATAGAGTATTGTTAACCAGTAGAACTCTTTAATTGTATTACCTTTTTCATCAGAGTGAATTGATATTTCGATTTTCATAAAAGTTATAATTTTATTTAAAATTTTATGATTTTAAGTGTGGGGTTGCCAACCGTCCTACTTCTATTTGATTTGTCCTACGTCCAATAATGGTTTAAACTTTTTGAAGGACAATCATAAAAATACTTATTTATATCTCATTAATATTATTATTATTACTTTTAATTTTATCAATTTATCCACGGCCTTATATATATTATATCTTCTCTACGTCATAGATATAACTAATAGGAAACAAAACCATGGTTGTAATTATCAAAAAAACATTATCGGTGTTTTATCATTATTTTTACTTATCGTATTATATTTTTAATTTGGCCGGGTATATTTCTGTTTTACTCGACACCCTTAGTTTTGCCATTTTTTGAATTTACGGGCGTAGTTAATCGTACTAAAAATGATGATGAAGTCAGAATTTGGCCGTCGGACTAAGTTTTAAGGTTATAACTATTCTACTATGACTACCAAGTCCGAGACTCATCCATGGTGGTTACTGGTTTTACATAAGTACATAACAAATTGAGAGATGTTTTCGATTATAATACAATTAAAATTACAATTATTGTTCGAGTGAGTGACCACAACAGTGTCGTATGTATATGAAAATACTATAAATTTTAATTTGGTAGGTATAACTTTAAAAGTTTAAAACTAAGTACAAACGTCAAATTCTGATTTAACTATCATTTTTAGCATGCTTAACTACACACGTTAAAATAAAAACAATCTGGTATTAGTAGAAAAGTTTCTAAAATGGATATGAAAAAATGTTCCTATAATCTATATATTACACAGTTTGGAAGTTAGCAACCATATGACTATATGAGTAAGTAAAATATTGCAATTAAAAATGCTCATATATGATTAAAAGTTATAATTTAAAATACTGTAAAAAACTGACGGATATACATTGTACATAGATCACGTTCTTAGGTAAATACCTTTAAGTTTGGTAAGTTACTATTACCATTAAAGCTAACAACACAAAATTGTTTCAGATGAAATATGAATGGAAATTTGCTATGTTATACATATTTTGTAAAGTCGTTCACAACATGGAGGTGTGATGTCGTCATAAGGAGGAAGGGGTGTCATAAATACTAATGTTTTAATATAAATTCCAAAGTTCAAATAGTAATAATAAATTAGATATACATACTGAAATCATACTGATTTCATTAGTAAACCACCTAGCTCTTTCATATTATGTAAAAATGAAATTTAAGTTTAGTATTCATACGTGATTAATAAGTAATAACTTAAGTAACGTTGTTATAAATTTACTCATGTCATATCTAAATTACCTACACTGCAATTGAGCCTGTATGGCGTTTATTTTAATGAATAAATAAATAAGTAGGTACACGTAATTATAATACATTTTTTTTGTCCATGTTATCTTTTATATTGAACTGTAATTACTAATAAGTATCTGTTTATTCATTATTGTATATATTTTTTGTTTGTGTCTCTGAAATAAATATAATACTAATTTTTAATTTTGTGGGAGGGGCTTGAGTTGGAAAAAATTACATTTTCTAAAATTATTGTTTTTTTTATTTTTTTTATCAGAAATCCGAATCTGATTAATGATCATACATTTAACCGTTCGTCTAACTGTTGAAACGATTTACGTAAGTAAAACTATTTTCTCTTTCATGTGTTTGCCTCGATTATTGTAATTTTATTCATTAAAAAAATAAATGTCAACTAATTCCGTGGATGACTTGCGAAACAAAAAAAATATATTGTAAACAAATGAGTCGGGTAACGTCAGATGGTCCCACGCAAATGTATATTAAAATCTAAGAAAAAAGTAATATAATAAGTTTATTCACTTATTAGGTACTTATTTGCAATTTTTACTTCGAATATTGCTTTATTTTTAAAACCATTAATTTAATTCACTTGGGATTGTTGTGATTGCAGATGATTTTCAAATAATTTAACATTTCTAGGATATTAATTTATAAATAATATTATATTTATCGTGTCTAATGAATATATTACATTATATTGAACGAGTTTCTGTATATGTTTTATACATCAGTCATGCGTGGTCAACACATTATACAAATTTACAAATACTTAACATCTCCAGATATACACAAATGTCATAATACTCAGATTTCATAATTAACAATGATGTTGTATCATAATGTTATGACATTAAATTGTCTAAAATTGAGAACAGATCGAGTTGGTGCAAATACAATATTTATATTTTATACAATTATTCAGAATTATTACTGTAACTGTATGTATTTCAAATAAATGTTAGAAAACAATAATATGGTTTGAATTGAACTAATTTACTAGCAGTTATGTCCTGTACAGCTGTACATATAACATATTATGCGTATTTTATAATACCTAATACTCGTACAAAACCTAAAATGTAGTCCCTAAATGTTCTCAAATGTAGTACCTAATGCGCTGCAGATGTGACTAAAATCTCATCAGATATAGCCACTTAGGTAATAATAAATAAGTACACAATTACGGCTTCCGTAATACGCATCCGATATACGAAGTATATATCCGTTGAAGTAAAATCACACTTTTAGCTTTCTAAAATCCTATTTGTCGTACAGTCGTGCAGCACTAATATAATATTAGGTAGTGTCGAGTTGCACCAACCTTTTCATCACTACCCTTAGTCCTTACATCACCTTATATTTACATTAAACACATGGGCAAGTAATCAGTATAGACTACAGCTAATTATATTGTATTACTATATATTATTATATTCAGCAAACTTTTTCCACCAATACGAAAATCATGGTGGTGGTGTCTGTAGTCGAGAGAAGACTCGAACTTACAATGTTAATTATCATAATATTATACTTAGACTATACTTCGTCGAAGACGAATACACAAAGCTGTTTTTCAAATGGGAGGATGACATTATTTTTTACAGATAAAGTCTAGATTATGCATTTAAATTAATTTGATTTTTTCCCAAATCATTTAGTATTTTTCAGTTTATATAACTATTCAATAATCGTGACGATCGTAAAATAGTATACTGTGAGTAAAATTGATAGTGAATAGTCCATTTCAAACTATATAATTAAATTTATCATCCGATTGAATCTATATTGAATTTAAACTTAAAACATTCGTAAATAATTATAATTTATTTACTGACTGTCGTGAAAAAATAATTATCTGCAGGCATTAAAATATGATTTTGTAAATTTTAATGTCCATTGTTCACGTTTTTAAATACTCACTCCCTCCTTACAATTAAGGCTCGGGGATGCATTAGTGTATATACGTTGGCATATTGTTATAACTTATAATTTATATTTGTTCGATTCGGAAATCTGCGTGTGAAACGCGTTAAATTTATGCAAAACTGTTCATTGTTCAGTGGTTCTGTGTAAACATATGATTATCTCAAAAATGTATTTTTAAAATATAATTTTAAGTCGACAGATGGTTTAGTGGCGAGAATTACGGTGTGATTATACATGTTGTATACTATGCTCGTGAAAGGTGTAATTTTATACTCAAAGTTGTCAACACAAAACATGGCTTTCGGATTTTATTTAAAAATTATACTAAATTAAGCGTATTACGGCGTATTATGTCTACTCATGTGGGATATTCTTCTTATGATATGTTAATGTTATACTTACCACTTTTTAAAAATATTTCGATTTCTATTGAACGAGTTGCAGATATTTGTAAACATTGTATGGTTTCTTCTTAACCACAAGTTGTGCAATAAATTATTTTTACTGTTCATTGTCATTATACCTATACATTTACCATAATAACATGAGAGCACAACAGATATTATTGTTGTATAATTGTTGCCAGATAGCCATGTTTAATGATTAAATCGTAATAACAGTGTTATTAAATTAAAAATATCATACTCCATGGGTGGTATTCGTAATATCTCTTTTTTTCAGAAAAGCGTTTGCAGCGTTTGTTTTTTTCAACGATTTTCCTGTTCCACAAATCAGATAGTAATGTATCCTCAGCATTCTTCTTTGAATACCTATTGATCAATATTGTGAAAAGGTAATCACACGATTTCATATTAATTTAAGGTTTAGCAATCGTTTTTACGTTAGTTTTTTAATTTACTAGGACATATTATTAACTATAAGAATATTATTTTATGTGTAAAAAAAAGATTGATCAACACAATACGCAATACAAATTTGTGACTATATAGTTAAATCAATCAATAATATTAGAATGAAAATAAAAAAAAACTGGGAAGTCGCTCTGCTGTATCAATAGTAGTTATAGATATCGAGTGTAGGCACTTCGTCATTGAGTATGTAAATGTAATGAATGTGTTTAATTTGAATTCAATTATAAATCATTTCATACAAAAACAAATTCGAATAGGGGTGGTCTGTCATGCTATATTTCAAATTTCAATAGATATTTCATTATATATTTATATTGCAATTGCTAAATACGGTTGGTTGAATTAATTTTTACCATATTATAATATATTACAATATATTATATAATATATTTTAAGTCATTACTCACTATCGACATATATCATGAAAGGGTTTGAATATTAAATTATATGACAAGTAATGGGGAAAAGTTTCAAGTCCCTAAGAATAATATTTTTTGAATTACTATAAACTATTACTAAAATCGCTATTTACCGTTTAAATATCCAATTTCAGTTTAGCTTCTATTTCAAATGACCATAATTAATATTGTGCAAATGTAGTTTTTGTAAGATGAACTTTTGAGAAACCTATTGTATAATATTTTCAAAAACATTATAGACATTTCAAGTTCAAATTTTGACAAAATTTGATATTTAAACAATAAATAACGATTTTAGAAATATAAATACATAGGTACCTATATATAATAAAATATATCTACTTATTATATTATATTACATATTTTTCCCGGTATTTACATAAGATAAAACACAAAAACATAAACTCGTAACTACAATATTAATATCAATATCAAACAGTTAACAAAATGGGTTTTCAAAAGTTATAAAATAGACTTATATACGAGGTTTTGCCGCGTAGTCATCGACATTCATTTCAGCGACCTACCACCTACACAATGACAAGGTGCACTAGATGTCGCCTTCTGTATAGTTTATCGGTTACTTACTTGCCCAAAGTTTTATTGTTGTTGTTTTTTTCCCGATTATTTTGAAATGTATTCTGCATTTTTACTTTTGACCTCATCAAAGTATA
The DNA here is from genome assembly GCF_005508785.2 of Acyrthosiphon pisum. Taxonomy (NCBI): domain Eukaryota; kingdom Metazoa; phylum Arthropoda; class Insecta; order Hemiptera; family Aphididae; genus Acyrthosiphon; species Acyrthosiphon pisum. Next base: position 7,621,105 of record NC_042494.1, read on the forward strand.
AACTGAACAAAATTGCTACAATAAAACACTATCGAAGTTGAATATTGAACCACAATATGTTCTACTATAAAAAGAGTAGGTACAAAAAAAATAATCATTGTGAAATCAATACACGGAAGCCGCTCAGAATATAAAAAATAACCTTCTAAAAGAGAGGCTTGGCTTTAAATGTGGTAGATATATTTATTATTTTAACCATCTGCGCCGAATTATAATATAATCGAAGAATATTTTAAGTTTAAATATTACAAACGTAACAAATAATATGAAATATCATATATTTTATTATGTATAACGTAAACATTTTAATGCGAACTCGAGTCGTCCACATAATATCAAATGCCATTTTTTAGAAACAGTTGAGAATTCCATGAAATGAGATACACAGCCGAGACGGCGGACAAAACGATAAACAGCTTGATGAATATAAATTATAAATACGTCATATTCCCGGAAAACCTGTCTTTCTGGGAGACTGATAAAATCAAACTTTGTTTTAACATTCTACGAAAAAAATTTTAGATTTAATTTTACATAATGTGTTAATATTTAATATAATAATGTATAATATTTTATTATAATAAAACATGTAATATAGTGAATTTGAATACAATTTGCATCATATATTAAATACATAATATATTATTATCTATTACGAATGAATAAAATATGTAGGTATTACATACTATGAATAATATTCGATTTTTTGGGATTTAATAATATTATAGAACCACCAAGAGGACTACTATTCACACGTCATATTTTGCTTTTAAGGTATTGTCAATTTCAGAAACTATTGTTTTCAGGACTCCAATCAAGTAATAGCTATAGTATTGAAATACGCGTACGGTAAATATACAGGCTAAAATACAAGCAGGAACATTTCAGAATTTATCGAGTTTGCGTAATTCCACATGATTGAACATTTAATAATACTTTACTTCTATGGAAGACAAAAAATCAATAACGGTCAAATCGTACATAATAATTTATTTCTTCATGCCTACTGGTTATTCCAAAATGAAAACCACGATATTCGAGCTTTGATGTCCGAGTTGTCAATAATTTCTTTAATTTACTGTCTACTATTATTTCAATTATCATATTCTTTCAAGTAAACACTGGTACAAAAAATATACCAAAGTTTCTTAAAAATATGTGGTCTTTAAGATATTTTTTCTCGTTTTAAAATATTTGTTGTGCATTTTCTTGAACATCGAATATTTTTGTCTCCATACCAACACAATTAATAATAATATATTATTATAGTTAATGGATAGTGCTTTTAATATTAATTATAATAATAATAATTATTATTAAGTATATTTTATATACGTATCATAATATAATAATATGTAGATTGGTATACATTAATGATTAATAATTTAATTTTTTTGTAACCTTTTTTCGATTTTAATAACTGACGATTGAAAACAACTTGAAAATAATAAACATACACATACAAATAGGTTTACGTCGTAAAACATAATCGTTTAAATGTTGATGATGAATGCCAGTTTTGACGAAGATTGCGTCGTAACTGCATCATGTAAATATTTTACAAAACATCGTATACCTACTCACGTTGAAATGCCTTAAACAAATCAACGCAAAAATCGATCCGAAAATTACACTTATAAACTAACTTATTTAAATGCTCAATTTTGCAAAAACCTTTTTAAACTTTAAAGCATTAAATAAATTACACTTACAACCTGATATTTATCGATTTATATAGTTAACTGCAGTGTACCTACCTGTCCACCGTCCACTGTGTTCTAGTATACACAGTCGTGTTCATGTCGGGGAATAGAAAAATAATTATTATTTATAACTGCATCTTTGTCCCTGCATATTTGTTTTTTTTTTCATACACAATCCATTCATTCAAACTGTTCTAAGTGAAATAGTGAATACCCTCCATGAATATCCATCGAGAGATAATATATTATATCAATCATCCTCCAAAGTTCAAAATATACAAGATAATAATATTATTTAGCCCGGCGTCTAAGTACGATTCTCTGTTAAATACTTTGGCCACCAAGTGTAATAAATATAGTAATAATAATAAATTTAATACAATGAACCGTGTACCTATAAGTACTCCTTGCGGCGAAAAAGTATAGGCAACTCATTTAGCTCTATTGATAATATGTCCATCGTTACTGTCTAGTCGTAACATCACAGAGTGGTGTAATGAACCGTACGTATTATTGAACTGTGTACTTTAAAATTGTCAAACAATATAAGTGAAATTTAAACTTGTTAGTCAAAATTATAGTTGGTTAATTCTCAAACACCTATAATTTATGCAGGTATACGTTGGCTATAATAACTTAGTGTAGATTTTTTCTGGTAATGTTCCGAATGGTAATACAGTCCACTTCCCGCAAATTTATTTTTGATTAGAAAATCGAATAGGAGTAAATTGAATGAAATGTAGATTGTTCAAAAACGTCCAATCAACAGTTTATCTACCGCTCAGAATCGTTTTACAAACTCAACGGTTTTTCTAAAATGTATACTAATATCAGAATAATTGCGAATTGCGCCGTGAATCATTCGGACGCCTGCAAGTAGTCTTTCAATAAGTATCGATCAAAAACCGTAGGTCGATGAGTTGTTTAATATTATATTATTATGTAATCATTGTGCTTGCACGATATAAAATCGTTAAGAATTCAAATCGCAGTGAAATAGAATATTTCCACGAAACACGATTACACTATTATAAGTCAATATCATACTGATTACAAAAGCAATATAATTTTCAGATATTTTTTAATAGCATGTCTTGTGATACTTGTCTCTACGTATTATAACGAGTAATGATGACTTTAAATAATTATACTAAATGTTGTTACTCGTGCTACACGTGAGACGTGAATCGCTATTCACCATTGTCTATATTATTATTTATTCCTATCCAATATAGGTATCAACATGTATTACCTATAGGTAGTTTTTTCGATTTTTCGATTTCAAAATGTGATATCAAAGTGATGTATAAACAGTGGTAGTCACATATTTTAAATTGTGAGTGCGAGTGGGCATTGACGAAAAAAGTTCAAGCCCACTGCTATAGTGCAAATCCACATGCAGCCCATTTATTTAGTGAATTTACAATGTGCCAACATTTACATAATACATATTATTATTTTTTTATTTATTTTTATTTATTCTTCAAGAAGATAATGGGCCCCACTGAACATATTGTTATAATAATATTATATTTATGCTGATATGCTATAGAGTTTATTAAAACACAGACAAATGATGAAATATAAATAATTCAAATATCGGAACTCTAAAGCGAAAATGAAATTAAACAAGAGGCGTAAGGGGGATTTTTGGGTGATATGACACATTATTGACACCTCTCTTTAATACATAATAATTATATATCATTTTGTAAATAAGTATAAAAATATAATTGATGTTCTTTTTTCCATACATGCAGTTATACACTCGTATGAGTATCTTGATTAGCCGATTGCTTTTATTAGGTTTATATTTTTTCAAACAATTATATTATAATTTATATGCATCGATTTATACCTATATACATATTATAGGTATATATTGATGAGACACCCCATTTAAAAAAAATTTGATAGGCCATTGATATTTTCTTATATTACACATTTATTTTGAACCAGTAGATTCTATACATGCACATGTAACTATAGGTATAAGAAAAAACATAATAAATTATTTGTATTTTATGTATAGAAAAAAATTAAAACTGTAATTTTAAATAAATTATATTTAAAAAAATGCGCTAGATATCTTGTATCTACCCAGATATCTACCTATCTATTATCTATAATTTACATTCATATATTGAATAATGAATATCACATGCATTTTAGAATAATAAAATATTTTAAATTATATATTAGACATTTTATGAGTTTAAATAATCTATACTTAACTTTATTAGTGGCTTTCATATTGTGGCCAATATCATTTTAAGGCGTTGGTGATTCCTACAGAAATTTATTGTCTTTTTATTTTAATCATTATAATAAATATACATTACAGTCATCACACACATTCCGGCACTCGATTCAGGAGTGTATTTTATCGTTGTCCGTGGGGTAGGGGCGGGAGGAACGAGATTAAAATTTGGCTCGTTCTATTTTATAACTAACGTTTACAATTGTTATGTTTAGAATGTGGTTTTCATAATAATAATATTTGTTGTTAACATATCCAGCTAAAGTATGTTGCCCATGGATATTTTCCCCCTAAATACACCACTGACTCTGTACCTTGTATACTTACATTTATACAAAAGATAATTCACCAAGCAGTAGTTTCACCCCAATTCTCCGATTTTAAAAATGTTGAGTAGAATTAAATACGTATTTTCTGTATTAACTTCGATTTTTAGTGGCATTTAAGGAGTTCTTGGAATATCAATACAATATATTATGGTAAAGATGAATGTATTCTCATTCGAAAAAAAAAACACTTTTTCCTAGTGAACGCAACGAAAAATTTAAATATTTGAAAACATGGAGTTTAAAAGAATTGTTTTATAAAAATTTTAACTTAAAAAACTTTAAATCTACCAATGAATTATAGTCGTACATATACGCTAGAAGTGTTTCTAATCTTATTTAAAAAAGAAAATTAAATAAATAAAATTTTGAAAGAATAAAACTCAAAAGAAGATATTTAGTATTTACAGTAAAAAGACTTAGAGACATCATTGTAGTGGGGTTTCGTGATTCACGCTGTATACAAGAGTGCATTTAATAATATTATGGCCGTGTGAGTGCCAACTGCCAATATGGAATGCTCAATTGATCACAATAGTCTGCTGCATTACTGTTGGCACGTGTGTGTGTGTGATTCGTTTTTTAAGACAATAATATTAATTTTTACCTTTCCGTTGTTGGACTACGGTTATTCGGTGTTTCCATTATACAAGCGGGTAACAGCTGGCGGGTGATGGCGAAGCAGATGATATTATACAGTATGGTATATGCACTTAATATGCAACCCGAATGCGTTTCCTGCTGCACTCGGTCGGTGACGAATCCAAACACGGTCGCAGACACGGCACGTATAATAATATAATATAATAATAATAATAATAATATGTGATAAAAATGATATAATAATTATTATGTACGACATTCGGTCCACTCTCGCTGTTGTATAATATAGGTACATATGAGACGATATTATAACACACGCACTTGGCGAGTGCGAGGGTACGCAACGGACGGATATCGTTAACAAAATTAAATTCAAAAATATTTGGTCCGTCGAGAGTAACGCGTGCGGCGGCCGTCGTTTATTCGAACCCGACGAGGTCGCGCGGATGACTTGTCCGGCGGGCTTCCGATCGCACTGTTGCAGAGACTCAATCCGGCCGACGATCTTTCGAACAGCAGTATAATAATTGTAGAGCCGTGCGTGTGCGACGCGAAACCGACCGATTATACGACTTGTACACACAGCCGACGGCGATCTTCTATTATTAGAAGTATGTATAGAAAATAACAAAACGAAGCCCGACCCGAAGAATTATTAATCTACGCGTTTATTCGGGGACCGCGAGGCACTGCGTCAACTGGTCGTCCGCAAACGTAACAACATTATTATAACTATGTCTACATGTATACGGACGTACATTATTCGTATGTCTTTTCTTGTTTATGATTGCAGCCTCCCGTTCACAATAGGTACATCTCTGATCTCTACACTGACTACACTAGCCGAGGTACCATTTACATATTGTGTATATTATATCCGTCTCTATTCAGACTAGTTCTTCATTTACAATGATATCGCGCGCTAATTTTTTTTTTTTTTTCAAGTCTTCTATGCTATACAAATATAACAGTATGTAACAATACGACACGGTCGCGACGTTAGGTACGTATATTGTATTTGTATACATTATAATATTATATCGTATTATAATATAGAAGTTCTAACACAAACGCTATCTATATACTACGGCCTTATGGTTATTATTATTATCTTCAATATAATATAAATATTATTACCTTCAATCGTGGGGCCGTGAGTTAAAAACATTTTTAAAAAATAAAAAAAAACTTGACTAAAAATAAACCGTCGTTGCTGCACTGGCACTGTTCTCGTCCTTCTTGGCGTTTCGACTGTCGTACGGATGACATATTATTATTATTACGCGAATTGCATATTATATATTACATTATAAACAGAGTTCACAATAATAATATATTATTCTATCTAACGCTAGACCGCTATTAGGATTCTCCTCAGGTGTCGGGCGTCCTGTACCCTGACACTGCGATTCACAAATAGTATATTGTACAATTTCTTCCGAAGAGACGAGAACACTATACAATTTAGATATCGAAAAATTGTATATTTGTTTAATTGTTACTTGTTAGTGAAAATTAATAAAGTTAAAAATATATTGACAATATATTAATTGAAAACTCAATTTAAAAACGGCTTGTTTATTTAAATTATCTATATATATAAAATTGAATGTTTACTGTGTGTCAGTGTGTGTGTCCTTTATGCATTCCTAAATCGTTCATCCGATCGGGATTAAATTTGGTACAGAGATAGATATTAGACCTCTGGGAAGAAGATAGGCCAATTTAAAAAGGGTAAATTAAAATTAAAATTAATTTTTAACAATATAATATGGCATAACTATATTATACAGTAGTCAGTAACTACGGCCTACGGACAATAAGTAAATATCTCAATATCAACAACCGTAACTATATACACAACGGACACAACGGGGATATAAGGTATAGTCTACAATATTAACGGATCCTGTTTTATTTGGGCAATGCCAGAGACAATTCTCCATCACGCAGAATTTCTCTCGATCATAGAAGTTGTTATTAAATAAGTTCAGCTCATTGCGATCATAATTTGGAATATAAGCTGTTCTTAACTGCACATTTCAAATTCTTCCGTCGTGGACTGGGTTTTGCGAGCGTGGCACAAAGATTAACAAAACATTTTTCTGACCACATCTTTGTCCTTTGTCCTTTGTTCGTTTTCCCAAAATCCTCAACTGGTCAATCGTGCCAAGTAGGTAAGACGTTGTGGGCAATGATTTTCTAGTCCGTTCGCAACAGCATACAATCCATCGTCTCATGTTTGTAATTTCTGCGTGCAGAGTCCCATACTTTAGGTTCTTATGGTGGTCATTATTCCATGTCCGATGCCTTTGATTTGTCGTTGTATAGGCCAAGTGTGTGCCATGTTACAGTCCCGTGTCAGTTTCTCCGTGTGGCAGTTAGCTGTCGCCTTTGTGCCGTGAGACTCTCTGGCTTTAATTTCCACCACCTGGGTCCAGGTTTCCTAGACTTTAGTCGACTGGCCAGCGTCGTTAGATGCTTTAAGATAGCAGTTGCATTGAACCATGATGGTGGCAGTGTTCCCGTATTTGGCAGTTTAAGCAGAATTACTGTTTTTTCTTTAGATTGGCCGGAGGAGTTGTTATTGGTTGTGGGGTCGCTACTACTAGTTGACTGAACGTGTTTAGCTGAATCAGAAGCCTTTGTCTTCCCATAGGTCCCAGGCCTGGAGCTCATCCTTGGCTGGCTCCTGGAACGATTAGGTCTAAGTTTTCTACCGTTAGGAAACGATAACGATTCGTCTGCCACACTCAGCGTTTGAATAGGGGCGGCGGCTTTGTTTCCGGCAGCCAAGGTAAAAGGGAAAGATGGGCCCTGTTTTTGGAGGGTCAGGTTCAACCACATGGCATCTTCAGTGTAGCATACAATACCGCCACTCACACATGGCATGCTGTAGGCCTTGCCAACATTCGTGTAATTGTTGGTGTTATCGGGGACCCTAACCAAACAGCATTGTATAGGAGACACTGCGAGCACACCAAATGTAGTACGACCAGAACAGGGCTGCTAGGTAATCTCAGTGATGGATCTAGCCAGCACAACCGGCGGGAGATATGACTTGACGCAGGGTGCTGAGCTGTTCACTAGAAATATACTTGGATGCCACATTGCCACGTGATAAAAACATCATCCCTCATCCGGTAAATTGACAGTCCTTGCATGTACTCATATTGAGGAGTACCGCCTTACTGGAGGTAGTAACAAATCAACATAGCCAGCATGTTGATACTAAAAGTTCCTCACAGATGAAAGTCATAATCTCACCCATTGCATCGGTACGTAGTGCAGACATGACCCGGAGTCATCTGCTATTGATCGTTTTGGCTGAGTCACAATGGTGAACAAGTTAATGAAAATAATTAACTGCGGAAAGTTAAGTTAATTCAATTAAATTACCTTCAGTTAAGTTAAAAGGTAACAAAAAAATAAAATTAAACTAGTTAAGTTAAAAGTTAAAATGGAAAATAAAATTAACTTGACTCAATTAAAAAAAAGTTAATTTTTTTTAAAGTCATAATATTCATAATTCATCAATTGCCCTAGTATTTTGATTTGTACGGGCATTTAACAAGACGCTTAGCACTGTGCAAACATAAAACTTAAAATTATTATTATATTTCATTGCTAGCAGATACTTATAAGTTATAGGTTAACTTATAAACTTTAAACTATGCTAAACTTGTTAGAGTCTAGAGAAGATATTAATTATTAGTAGTACTTAGTAGTACACATTTTATTGTAAGTCTTCTATCCTAGTTAGACTTATTATATTAAGTACCATTATAATAGTCTATTATTAAAATAAAATCAATAAATAATGATAATAGTATAATACCTACCAAAAATTGTTTCCATATTTATTTCGAAAATGTTATTTTCTAATCTCATACGTTTGCTTGTATTTATAACGAATACGGCAATATAAAATATAATTTATAAATATCTCGGACGATTTTTTGTTTTGTCCATTGGAATTATTGTCGTATTTACCAGAAACCAGTATATGTTATTGATATAATGATTTCCATTTTAAGACTATGATATTTAGTTTTTAACCTGTTTTTAAGAATTGGAGAGTTAGATAAAGCAAAAATCGGATTATTCAATACCGAGTAGATCATTAAATAATAGAATTCGTGAAAATAGCCAGTCCATACAATGGACAGTATACTATTTATTACTCTTTAATGTAGTACCTATAGAATATAGATTATAATATAATTTGATTATTATGAATTGATGATATTATATTATTAGAAAAATAAATTACCAAAATTGAATAGATAATTTTTGTCTCTTGGGTCCATGATAAAAAAAATTAATTAACTTAACTGTACAATAATGATAATTATAAACTTTAAAAAGTTAAGTAAAGACAATGCAAAATTTAACTGAATAAGTTAATAAGTTAAAAACAAAAAAAACTAACTAGTTAAGTTAAAAAGTTTAAAAAAAATTAACTTTTTAACAAGTTAATGCCCACCATTGGGCTGAGACCATGAATTCATACACGAGTGTGGATCACTAAATTAGGCAGTACACTCACGATTCTATAAGCACGAGTTACTTCCAACCGGAATCTTGTAAATATAACTAAACGATTACAGTCTGCTCAAAGCTCAATGGCTAGCTGGAACAAACACATCGTTTAATTTTAAGTATATTATCTTGAACCATATTCCAGTCCAATTTCTAGGACCTTTCATTTAATATATTAATTACAATTATTAAAACACTTAAAAATAATACCTGATTCAATACTCGTTCAAGCGAAAACCCTCCTGTAAATTAACTATGATTGTAAACTATTTCAGAATTAATATCATCACACTGTAGTTGCAAGTACACTAAAATCCCAGACAGCATTTTGTAATGATAATATTATAATAGTATTATAACAACGTTATACTAATATTATTCGTTATTATAATGTTATAATAATATTATTAAACAAAAAAATGCTGTCTGGGATTGAACATAAAATATAACTATTGATCACTTATTCTACTATATACTGTTCATGACTTATACGAGAAGCCTCAGAGTAGATTATTTGGAAAAATGACTGGGAATAGTAAATACTAAATTGGATTTTGAAATTGGTACCTGCAATTTACAGACTTAATAAAATCCTGAAGCAGCTACGTATTTAGTTAAGGAAGTAGATAAATATAAAATGAATTATTTATTTTATAAAAAGTTAAATGGGATATAATACATTTTTGGATTCTGAGTGGAGAGATAAATGTAACTATTGTATTTGTATATAGCCAATCGGTGTTTTTTTTGTATCTGAATAACTTTTTAAAATGGATCAATCTTCAACTTCGAGGTGGGTTTGGAGATGTTAGTAAATTAGTAATTTGTAATTTAAAGATCAAACTTTTTTTTCTATAAGCATTTAAAGATTACATTTTGGCAAAATCAACAAAACCATGAAAATGTGTGAATTGTTTTGTAGTTAAAAATGATTACAATTTTAAATATAATACTTAAGACTCAAAAATATCATAAAAGATTCCTCTTTTTTCTGGAAATAAATAAGTAAGTGTACATATAAATTTGTTGTGAGTGATTGTTAAAATGGTCAACATTGGTTAGGTAAATAAAAAACGATTTATTTATTTTGTTATAATTCATAAAAATATTTATCGTAAAAACTATTGAAATATTTCACGATTACTTAAATTATTATTTACAATGAAATATTAAAAATATTTAGACTAACTTAAGCTATTTATAGGTATTTACATTTTTGTTTAGTTTTAAATCTATAAATCTTTTTCTAATACTGTCTTCAACGTTATATATACTTTTTTACGAAGTTTTTTCAATATGAAGATAGTTAGGATAGACAGATATTTTGTATGGATTTAAAACCAATGAAGTTCACAGTCATATTTTATTACGCCCCATTACTCTTTTTAGTTATAATGTATTAAAACTATTAATTATCAATATTCAATAACTATAATCAATCATTAAAAAAACAAATTATTTCATAAAATATGAAAAACATTTACGGGACCAATTTGATATTTGGGGGCTTATAACCCCAGAACCCCCCTCATTTCTACCTATACAGAACAGGAAAAACTAAAAAAGAGACGAGCTCTCGTCTACCGTCCCCGAACCAGAGTGATAAATAGCCAAACGAAAACCATAAATATATTATTTTCTCTCGGATATTACTGACGTAGATATAATTACATCAAAAACCTATAAAATAAAAATCAGCATAAATGTGTATGATACTAAATAATTTATGTAGTGGCCGTGGTTAGTGCTGACTAGACAGAGTCCATAATTACATCACATAATATATATATACATATACATTAAATTGTGCCTCCAATACATGTTACTGTAAAAGGGTAGTCGTTCTCAATATCAGCAACATGCACCCTAAACTTGTGAATTTAACGTGTTAAACAATGAAACACTCAAGCAACCCTTCCTATATATTTGTGAAATATGAGAGAACAAATTATAACTATAAGTGATAAGTATATTATATAGATATATATAATATATAATTATTAATGTATGCAAAAAATATTTCACATGCCTGCTACCTACATAAGTATACCAAACAGATTTATAGAAAATATGAACGTGAAAAACGTAAGAGTACTTATCGAACTGCAATACATATTATAATATAAGCTATCCGGGCTTCCTTAAATATTTGAAATACATTTGGCAAGTGTAAAAAATTTAAAAATGTATTTGTTTGTTCTTAAGTTTAGTATTTTTTTAGTCAACCAATCGTTGAAATAATAGTTATGGCTTTAATATTATTACAACTACTTAGGTACTTATAATATTTTTTACCATAGTGTCATTAATAATATAATATACTTACCAGTGACCTACCAAATGTTTAAGTTCTTATAAGCTGTTGCTCTATTCCAATTGATGTCGAATAGACAGCCATTCTGGAGATTTTTTCCATGGGCTACGAACATTAGAGATACTACAGCGAGATTCTAATTTATAATTGCTAAATATGTATAAAACTTCGGGGATCCAAAACTGTTATATACAATTTTGTTGAACAACAACTGGTTTTTGCAATTCGAGCCTCAATCCACGAAGAGGATACACATAAATAATACAGTAATATATGTTAATAAATAATAACGTAGTACCTACCACAAATTTTCAAAATATAATAGTAGGTACCTGCTCAAAATGGTTGGTGCCTATTACAACGACCAACAATATTTGTTTTTTTTTACATTTTTATTCAATGGTTAATACTGTTTTACTATTTATTATAACTATACAATTTTAAAAATAACGTAGGGTAAATATAAATTATATCTTATGACAAGTTAGAGCAATATTTGTCTTAAGACAACAAAAAATATTCATAATTTTGTAGTTAACAAATTTAAAAAAATATATATTAATAAATTTAGAATTAACATAAAAATAAGATAAAACAAAATAAAATAAATCATAGTTTTAAAGTCTTAATATAAGTATAGGTTCCCCGAGTTAGAGGGTATCCACGATGGTGGGCCTCCCTCCTCACGCCATTTCATGTTATGTACCTTATATTAGCTATCAAATTTACTTATTGTATTGTATATAAATATTACAGATTGTAAATACTCTGTAATAAAAAAAATTTATATATAGGTATATAAAATATATTAATAAATAATGAAATAAAACCAAATAAGCATTACAAAAATAATTAATTGAACTATGTTAATAATATTAAATACTAATCGTTACATAATAAGTAATAACTCTAATAGGCAAAAGTTCATCGATTTATAGAACTTTAAAAATAATTAATGTCCAGGTTTTGAATCCATTCGACTGCATCTCTATTGTCTGTATGTACTACCTTGTGAAAAATTGTTCATGATTGATGACCACAGCCAAAGGAAGGGGTAGTATACAGTCTCCATTTGTGCATCAGGTGATTATACCTTCCATGTCCAGTCCGCAAGCGATTTAAAGTCACTCATATAGGAAAAATAATCTTAGAGAAGAATTTCGGCTGTGGCGTCACCAGGATTTTTTTAAGGGATGTTTTTTTTGTAATAAAATGTAACTTGTGAAGGATTTTACCTACCCTACAATGCAGTGGCGTATTTAGGAATTTTGATAAGGGGGTGGATGAAATATATAATAATAGGTACACTCAATAAATACGAATATAATATACATTTTTGATTTTTAAAATCCTCTAACTTGTTGAGTTTAGTGTGGATCAAGGTGAAATAAGAATTAACACAAATTGTATAGTACCTAATAGCATTTATTATAAATTCATACTAACGACAATTCCGTGTTTAATACGATAAACAAAGAAAATAGTTATAATACGAAATCCCGTTTTCTATTTTTTTGGATGCTCAGTTCACCGATAAGCTTATCTGGCATGATTATTGTATTGACCGGTAACATGCAAATAAAGCCAACACATTAAGAGGACGCTACACCCGTATGTGTTGTCTCCGTCATTCTCAATGGTGTGTTGTTGGTTTTGATGGCGATAGGGTGAAATGACCTATTATCAAACTTTTAGTTAAGAACATTATCTGGATCTTAGCGTGGGCGATTTTTTAATATTTTAATTTTCAAGCGAGATAGAGCATTTTTAATTTTTGATATTTCACATACCCTTATTTTTCTCGAAAATGAAAATATCGAAAAATCGCCCACTCTAAGACCAAAATAATGTTCTTACCTAAAAGTTTGATAATAGGTCGATTCACTCTAGTATCAAAACTAACAGCTCACTAGGTATTGAGAATAGTGAACGACTTTTTCCTATGTCGTGCGTGTGTAAGACAGAAACAACACACACGGGTGTAGCGTCCTCTTATAAGGGTACTTATTACAATAGTTAAACTAATATTAAACCCGCGGAATTCGACTGGTAAAATTTAAACTATGATTGTAAAAACGGGACCTAAGTGTCTAAGTCGGTTTATAATAAAACAAAGTACGAATATAATAATTACTATTTAATTTATTAGTTATTATTCAATATTAGATAGGAAAATTGATAAATATTTACGTCTGTCATATATTTATTAGGTAAGACTTAATACTAATAAAAACTTGAAAAACATCGTTCAGGTGTATAACAGTGGATACAAGCAAAGTACAAAATATTTACAAGAGTTCGTGAATATTTGGATAAACCTCTTTATCACAAACATCTAAAGCATGTAACCCAGAGGTGAATACAATGTTTTCAGTCACTAAAAAAAAACCCATGCCCAATGGTAAATCTACAGTCTTCATGGTAATTTTGTTTTATTTACCGACTATTTATCGGGTTTATTATAAATACTCATGCATGAAAAATAATTCGCAGAGAATTAAAACATATAGTATACCATCCACCATAAAGATATATTATGTTTTTATTTTCCGATATTTATGCCACGAACGAATAGTGGCGTATAGTACCTATATCAAAGCGGACAAATTACCACGGCTAGAACATTTAGGTTCCTACTTAAAACTTAAAAGTAGTATCATATTGAGAAATACAGAAAATAAGTAAACTTAATTTTACAAAAAAAAAAGGTCAAGGGGGGATCTATTAACCTTAATTTTGTCTTCACCTTTATAAATGTATAATATTGGGTAGAGCAATCACTAATGACCCATTAGTGATTATTGTAACCGAACCATACAATAATTTTTAAATGATACAACCAGGGCTTCAAAACGTTATTATAATGTTATAATTTATAACGCTATAACGAAAAAAAAAATGAAAAAACATAGGTAAACGAAATCAATAAACGAAAAACGAAAAAAATCGAATAACATTAAGAGGACGCTACACCCGCATACGTTTTCTCCGTCTTACAAATGTACGACATGGCAAAAACTGTTTTGCGCGGGACAACTTTTCTAGCACCATATTTGTTATAGAGCTACCAAATGTTCACAAACACGTAAAGAAGAAATTTATCTGTGCAACAGCGTGCTCTTTTTTTTATAGCACTATCCATAATTT